>NC_137467.1:64771501-65128245 GCF_964235325.1 Thermobia domestica
GAGATGAGCATTCCCAAATAACTAGCTGCCCATAGTAATAGGTTCAAAAAATATAAGTGGTGGAAGTTCGGGAAACAGCAATGTTGGACAAGGGGGGAAAGTGCAAATTCCGCAAAGAAGGGGGGCACGTCAAAATACAATGCTGAAAAGTGATGTATAGAAAAAGACTTGCCACAATAGGGAACAAATAAAGGCCACCAGTGGGGTTAACAGTGTTGCCAACTGCAATGAAAAAACATGTTTTGCAAAGAGCACTATATGAAGTGAGTGCAATATTCAGTGTTAACCTGTCATGTATAACATAAGATATGGCGTGTATAATCAGTGGTACAATCTAACAAAAGAGAATAGAAAAAGAGAAGTACGAAAAATACGGAAAAGACGAAGTTGGCCATAATGCGCCACATTTGATCACGAGCTGTGCATATTAGAATGCACAAAACAAGAAAGCACGAACTGTGCAGGAAACCGGCGTACCTAGAGTCGAAAAGAAAAACGAGTTCCAAAGTTAGCAACACTGGGCATGAACATGCAGGCAAGTCTAATATAGTTAGGCCACTCGCTTCACAAAAAGAAAATTCCGGCAACAGGCATCACTCGGATAGCATCAATGCTAGAGTGATTGAGGCAATGTCAAGTCGGGGAACATTAAATTGTTGGGTTGAGCCAACAACCGATAATAGAAGTAGTGAACATTATGTCATGGTGGGTCGTATGTGGGAATATACAGGGTCTCACCAAACTTTGTGACCTGAAAATTTGCGAAACGAACAAAAATGTGACGGATCCAGTTGTGCAGGAATGTACCAATGTCAGGGGGTGATAAAAGTGTGTGAGAAGCAAGTGCCCCCAGGATCCCCATGATAGGGTTCCAGGAGCCAACTTCAAACTTTCAAATGGGAACAGGGACCGAGTGGTACCTCTCTCGATAGATCATGGAATGAGCAACAACACCTATAGGAAACATTTGCTATATGAAGCATATTTTTCAAAATGGCCGCCACAAATATATGTTGTGTCTTAACATGGCATCGAACATTGTGATCCCAAATTGTTGCGAAGCGAAAAGAGGTGTTGCAAATCCAATTGCACAGGAATGTAGTCATGTCGAGGGCCAAGAAAACTTTGTAAGGAGCAAGTCCCCCAGGGCCCCCGTCAAAGGCTCGAGGGGTCAACTGCAACATTTCAAATGGGAACAGGGGGCGGATGATATTTCTCTGGATAGATACAACACCGCCTATAAGAAACATTTGCTATATGAAGCACGGGTTTTAAAATGGCCGCCAAAAATGCACGTTGTTCTTGTCACCAAGCAGATATTTTGGCGGCCATTTTGAAATCCCATATAGTAAATATTTCTGATATGCATTGTTGTATATTCCAAGATTTATCGAAAGAAATATATCTCGACCGATGGTGCTATTTGAAATTTTGAAGTTGGCCCGTGGGACCCTATGATGGGGGACTTGGGGGCACTTGCGTCTCACAGAAGTTTGTCGCCTTCTGACATGGATTCATTCCTGCACAACTGGATGTGTCACATTTTTTTTCGCTTTGAAATTATTTCAGTCGCAGAGTCAGGTGGGACACTCTGGATATATCACATAGGCGGTGATAGTACTGCAGACAGCAACACACAGCAGATCAAGCCTTTGATTATGTTTGTTTTCTACATGTGTGGATATGTGATAGAAAGACCACCAAAGGTTCCGACACCTCTAGAGTACTGTTTCGAGACATTCACAAGCGATCATTGTACCATGTGTGACGGATTGGCAGTATTCCGCTGTGCTCACTGCAAATGTATCTTCTGTTTGGACCATTGTCTCATCGAACATTTGCACGTACAATGTGGACGAGCATGTGCATATGATGCGAAGGCTAATGCCTGTTGCCGAAATTTTCTTTTTGTGAAGCGAGTGGCCTAACTATTTTAGACTTGCCTGCATGTTCATGGCTAGTGTTGCCAACTTTTGAACTCTTTTTTTTTACTCTAGGTACGTCGGTTACCTGCACAGTTCGTGCTTTCTTGTTTTGTGCATTCTAATATGCACAGCTCGTGATCAAATGTGGCGCATTATGGCCAACTTCGTCTTTTCCGTATTTTTCGTACTTCTCTTTTTCTATTCTCTTTTGTTAGATTGTACCACTGATTATACACGCCATATCTTATGTTATACATGACAGGTTAACACTGAATATTGCACTCACTTCATATAGTGCTCTTTGCAAAACATGTTTTTTCATTGCAGTTGGCAACACTGTTAACCCCACTGGTGGCCTTTATTTGTTCCCTATTGTGGCAAGTCTTTTTCTATACATCACTTTTCAGCATTGTATTTTGACGTGCCCCCCTTCTTTGCGGAATTTGCACTTTCCCCCCTTGTCCAACATTGCTGTTTCCCGAACTTCCACCACTTATATTTTTTGAACCTATTACTATGGGCAGCTAGTTATTTGGGAATGCTCATCTCTGTTACAGCTCTTTCAATTGGCATAGGTCACATCTTTCACTGCAACTATCATTTTCGGAAGGTTCCCTTGTTAGTAACTTCAAGATCTTACAACTTAAAATTGTACGTATCGTGAAATGAAATATGCACATCCTTATAAGAAAATCAACAAAAACAAGTTTCAGCACGCTGTAGACTTCAGTCTTATCTGACAACTTCCAAGACAAAACACAAGAAATCTTGCTAAAAGAGGCAAATGGCAACACTAATTTGACTTCTTCTCGGGTCACGCAAGAGGGCAAAGTAGGTTGATCGCGATTCCCTTCCTCTACTAGACAATTTTGATAATATCTTATTTAGCATGTACCTTGGATTATACTTCAACTTTACAAAACTCTTTTTCTTTTACAAGATTTTAGGTTGGAAACGCTGTTTACTACTTATATCAGGATTTTAACAATGCAGTATAAAACCTTGTTTAGTCAATCTTAACTTACGTTCAAAAAATTACTGCAATTGAATAAGTAGTAATTGAATTACGATAGAAGTATGAATTTTTCATAACAAAAATGATGCGAAGGTCGCCATATTCAAAAAGGCGGATTAAGTCAAAACGCGCAACAATGCCAAGCCGGCACCTTCCGAATTTAGATTCCCTGGACTTTGAACTATCAGATACAAAAAAAAAACATAGGGCATACCTCCACGCAAGGTATGGCCCAAATTTGGCCAATTTCTGCTAGACTAATATAACTATTTGACAGATTAGTAGATCTAATCTATGGCTCTTTATTTACGGCATTGCTATGTTGTGCAACAATTTATGTCTCAACACTCTCAACATAAGGACTCAAAAAATATACAAATATTTGCTTTATATAAATATGTGCTTTATTTTGACTTGGAGAATAATGCTCAGTTGTCCGTGGGCGTCATTTTTAGAACACCCGATATATATATATATATATATATATATATATATATATATATATATATATATATATATATATATATATATACATCATCACGGCATTGTCAAGGCTCTATATTTGTATTTTACATTTAAAGTTGTAAAAGGGTGTTTCTGACTGCCGTATTCGGTAGCCCGATCATCACCCTTGTTCTTCGCGCGCACAGTCATTCGAAGAACGGAAAACGTACTCTATACACAAACAGTTTATGGTTGTGAACTCGGAAGGCCTGGTACTACTGCTTGTCAAGGTCAAAAAGTGGGAAAAAAAGGATGTGTAGAATGTAAAGAGGGTGCAACAGTGACTGATACTTGTAAGGGAACATATTCGTTTGTAGTTCATGCACATTCCGCCTGTAGCGCTATTGTGGCACAACGTATATTGTAACTGTATAACTCTTGTACACCGCTAGTAGGTCTATTGCCGTTAGTGACGACCGAAACTATGTTGTCAGCTCTGACTGCGATAAGGCACTGCCGTGCTGCTTTTGCTTTTCTTTTCTCCGCTTTTTCATTTGTGAGACGCCAAACATGTTGTTTTTGCTCGTTGCACGCGCTGAACGGGTTTCTCCGAGAGAAGTATTTAAGAAGTTGACTACATATTCTTGTTTGCGATAGTTTTAAATTGGTTAACTGTTGAAAAAAATACGAAAATAAAGCTGTACTTGTTAAGGTATATTAGTCGACGAAGTAGCTACTGACAGTGTGGATTACAGATTTTCTCGAGGAAGAATTTAATTACAGTAGAGGTGAAAAGGAGACGTCCATTTAGACAGCCCCCCCCCTTTATCAGACTCTATCGGAAATGTCTCAATCGTTTGTACACAAATGTGCAGGCGAAATTTTCGTTTGTACACAATTAGGGGCGCCGTCAGAACGAAAACAAAGTGGGGGCTGTCTAAATGGTAGCCCCCCACCAACATGTCCTATTCAAGCACAAATTGTCGCAACCATTTGTACATCGTTTATACGGAAATGTGCAGGCAAAATTTTCGATTGTCCAGAATTAGGGGCGCCACCAGAACGAAAATAAAGGGGGGGCTGTCTAAATGGTAGCCCCCACTATGTACAATTCAATCACAAATTGTCCCAATCGTTTCTACATCGTTTGTACAGAAAGATGAAGGTGAAATTTTCGTTTTACAAAATTAAGGGCACCGCCAGAACGAAAACGAAGTGAGGGCTGTCTACGTGGTAGAACCCACCATGTCCAATTCAGTCACAAACTGTCGCAATCGTTTCTACATGGTTTGAACAAAAATGTGAAGGCGAAATTATCGTTTGTACACAATTAGGGGCGCCAGCAGAACGAAAACAAAGTGCGGGCTCTCAAAATGGTAGCTCCACTACCATGTCCAATTCAATCACAAATTGTTGCAATCGTTTCTACTTCGTTTGTGCAGAAATGTGCAGGCGAGATTCTCGTTAGTACACAATTAATGGCGCCGCCAGAACGAAAAAAAGTGGGTGGCTGTCTAAATGGTAGCCCCTCCACCATGTCCAATTCAACCGCAAATTGTCGCAATCGTTCCTACATCGTTTGTACAGAAATGTGCAGGCGAAATTTTTTGTACACAATTAGGGGCGCCGCCAGAACGAAATCAAAGTGGGGTCCGTCTAAATGGCATCCCCTCCACCATGTCGAATTTAATCGCAAATTGTCGAAATCGTTTCTACATCGTTAGTACAGAAATGTGCGGGCGAGATTTTCCTTTGTTTCAATTAATGGCGCCGACACAACGAAAATAAAGTGGGGCTGTCTAAATGGTAGCCCCTCCACCATGTCCAATTCAATCACAAATAGTCGCAATCGTTCCTACATCGTTTGTACAGAACTGTGCAGGCGAGATTTTTATTTGTACACAATTAGGGGCGCCGCCAAAACGAAAACAATGTGGGGGCTGTCTAAATGTGCTCGTCAGATATTGGCGGGATACATCGTTTGGGTTGCCCCTGTGTCAACCCTGACATATCCCACTGCTTACGCTATCCTCCATCAAAAATTTTTCAAATTTGTGATACAAACCATTTGTGCTGTGCAGTCTCGTCCTCTACCTATCTGGGACTCCTTCGTACCAGATGTAACTTGGTATACGGATGCAACACCTACCAGTCTTGCTGTGGTCGACGCAGAAGGAACGCCTATTTTTCAATGGACAGCTCTTAGATGTTTTCCCATTTTTGTGATGGAGTTTTTGGTAGTAGCCTTTGCTATTATACTAGCCTACCCCAGGAAAGTGTCTATTTACTGTGATAACCAAGCACTAATCTACTGCTTTACAAAAAGAATATGTAGAGTGTGGTATCTTCTTCCTGTAGCCCATATTGTGTATAATTTACATAACTTTGTAATCACATTTGTAAATTATGAGCATAATAAAGCTGATGAAGCCTCACGCGCCGGGGGCGCGATCCTCTTACTGTCCTCAACCAATTGGAAAGCGCCACCTGGATCCTGGGATAACAAAACCCAGTAGACAGGTGGTGACACTTCAGTTCTCGAGGATTGAGGGTAGAGAGAGGGTCGAATCGAAGTCCCCACGCGCGCGGAAACGCGAATCGAAGTCCCCACGCAGAACGAGAACAAAGTGCGGGCTCTCAAAATGGTAGCTCCACCACCATGTCCAATTCAATCACAAATTGTTGCAATCGTTCCTACTTCGTTTGTACAGAAATGTGCAGGCGAGATTCTCGTTAGTACACAATTAATGGCGACGGCAGAACGAAAACAAAGTGGGGGCTGTCTAAATGGTAGACCCCCACCATATGCAATTGAACCACAAATTGTCGCAATCGTTTGAATATAGTTATACAGAAATGTGCAGGCAAGCTTTTCGTTTGTACACAATTAGGGGCACCGCCAGAACAAAAACAAAGTGGGTGCTGTCTAAATGGTAGCCCTCCCACCATGTTCAATTCAACCACAAAATGTCGCACTTTGTTGTACGCCTTTGTACATAAATGTGCAGCTGAAATTTTCGTTTGCACATAATTGTGGCCCCGCCAAAACGATAACAAACTATGAGCTCTCTAATTGATAGCCCTCCCACCATGTCGAATTCAACCACAAACTGTCGCACTTGTTTGTTACGGTTTTGTACAGAAATTTGCAGGCGAAATTTTTGTTTGTACACAATTGCGAGCGCGCCAAAACGATAACAAAGTATAGGCTGCTTAATTGGTAGCACCTCCCTACGTCCGATTCAAATGAAAATTATCTCAAATGTCTTGTACATCGTTTGAGCAGTAATGCGCAGGCGAAAGTTTTTTTCTACGCTATCAGGTGCGCGGACAGAACGAAAAAAAGGGGAGTTGTCTAAGTGCTAGCCCCACCATGTTCGATTGAACCACAAATTGTCGCGATCGTTTATACATCGTTTGTGCAGAAATGTGCAGGTAAAATTTTCGTTTGTATTAAATAATATACGGATGTGAGTATTTTTAATATCTGCGATCAACGTTAACCGGTTTGAATAACGGTTGCTGAGTTTGAAAATGGTACCTATTACACTAGTCGAAAAAAATTATTTTTCTCTGGCACACGAAAGAAAATACCTGATTCTAATAGAACTTTTCACGTAGAATTCGAATCTGCAATCAGTTTTTCTCCATCACCCTCAGTTTTCCCGTGACAGATGTGTTTTCGAAAAATTTCCCCTCAAATTTCTTTTCTTTTTCCTTTTTTTTTAACCATTTTCATATTTGTAGCTTGGGTACCTTAGGTATATAAACGCACAAATTATATTGTATGTTAGCTTGATTTATACATAGTAAGCCCTCTAAGTTTCATAAGAATAGCATTATTCTATCTAGAGAAATAAACATATTTATATAAAAAATATGCTATGTGTACTGTTCATTTTACAATATTCATTAGTGCAGATAAAATCACATATAACTTCCACGAAAATTACAATATAAGCAAGGTTTATATCTTATTGGATTTGAAAAAAAAACATATTTTCAATGTTGTATATACCGTGTCACCATTTTATATCTACTTAATAAATAATACAATAGAAGTGAGTGGTATCTTCTTAATAAATGGACACTTACCTACCTCTACTAATATGTTTTAGTTGTCGACTTTCTTCTGTGTTTTGTTTCTGGAACATCAAAAATGCTAGCTGATTACTGTTGGACACTTAAAAGAGAACTTCACTGTCACTGGTATCTCTTCTCCGTGGAGGAATTCTCCTGATGAAAATGTTCCCCATACTTATCACTAACAGCCCCAAGGTTTTCAGGAAAGAAATTCAGGTGGGAGTTTAGAAAGTGAACTTTAAGGGACATGTTGCAAACCATTTCATTGAATGATTGCCGGAAATCACTCACAATTTCACGGTAATTTGGGGCTTTCTTGTTTCCTAAAAAGTTCTTTGTTAAACATTTAAATTGACACCAAGCTGCTTTCTCAACCAGAGTTAAGAGATCCTCAAATTTTAGGTCACGAATCAAACATCTTATTTGGGGGTCTACAAAATTCCCTAGCGTCACTAACCCGAGGATTTTTTTTCCTTGAGGTAAGAAGATCCTGCATTACTTTTGTCCATTGCCCTAACAAAGTTTTTGAAGAGCCCCAACTTTATGTGAAGAGGAGGTAGAATTATCTAATCAGGGCTCACCAGTGAGGAATAAACAGCATTCTTCTGTCCAGGAGTTAATACATGCGTTGGCCATTCCTTCTTGATGTAATGTTCCGTTTTGTTCCTGCTGTCCCATTCGCAGAGGAAACAACAATATTTCGTATAACCAAGCTGCAAACCCATTAACAAAGAAATGACTTGTAAATCACAGCAAACGGTCCACTTGTATTTCTCATACTGAATTTTTTCTAACACTATTTCGATGTTTTCATAGGTTTCCTTCATATTAGTTGCAAAGCCAAAGGCACTGAAGGAAATTTGTTGCCATTGTGCAAAAGGACAGCCTTAAAACTAGTTTTCGAAAAATCAATATGCAATCTCGACTCTGTACTTATATGTGCATGTCCAAGTGTATCCATCACAGCACATACATTATTACGATACACTAAATCATTTTGTTGAGAATAATAGTTTTGAAACTCTGTATGAAGGTTTCGAAAAATACACACTTTAGTGTCACGATGGAGCAGATTCCAGGCTTAAGTTAAGAATCAAGAAGTTCTGTCTGTGTCTTGGAGAGTTTTAAATCACGTACGAGGTCATTTAGTTCACTCGGAGTTATGAGATGGGGATCCAATGTAGATGTGCTTCCTACATAAGTAGGATCATCATCTTCATTCGGAACTTCAATAGTTGCCTCAAGTACGTAATCCTCATTTACCGTAAGATGAGGAGGAGGTACTGGTACAGGTAATTCTGCACTGTGTGGAACTGGCCTAATTGCTGATGGCAAATTAGGGTACTGTACTGTGTGGTTAGATTTACGGCTTATTTCTTTTATCTGTGTCATACAAAAGTAGCAGTCTGAAGAATGATCTTTTGGTTCCCTCCAGATCATCGGTACTGCGAAGTTCATGTTTCGTCCACCATTCGCCCACCCAGTCAGACGTTTCACGCAAGTACAACAAAAGTAATGAGGAACCCAGTTCTTATCCTGGTCTCCTACACAGCAACCAAAATATAACTGATAACACTTCCTCACAAGTGAAGTAAAACATCGACGTTGTGATTTAAATATCAGCTCTCCACATACATAACAGAAATTGTCCGGTTTATTTACACACTTCCTCGACATCTTGTATCCTGTAAGGTATCACACACACACACACACACACACACACAGGAATCTACACTCCATCAAATTCCCACAAAATCCCTCTAGAAATTTCCTCATACAAAAATGGTGACATGGTGTACACATCATTGAAAATGTTTTTATTGGAAGACCAATGAGGTATAAACCGTGGTATATTGTAATTTTCGTGGAAATTATATGTGTTGAAGACCGACCCGACCCCACCCGTGACCCTAATTGACTGACCCGATTGGCCCGACCCAAAGTGACCCGAGGTGACCTAACCCGACAACCGATCCGAGTGACCTGACCTTACAATCTAACCAGTTTGAGAGAACTAGAACCTTACAAAACTGCCACCAGAAAAAAATGCTGACCAATTCTTATGCATAAACCATTGTTTCGGCTTTTTTATTTGTAGTATAATTATCCTCCTCCTCCTCCTCCTCCTCAGTGTTCTGCCATTAATGACAGGCCAGTTTCAGTAACTAGGTAAGGCTTCTATTTTTGCGATTTCCCGCTAATATCTGCCTCGCAACCCAACATACAGTACCACCCTCCTTATTACAATCTATCAATTGCAACCTTCTTACACACTCTCGCTCTCCTTTTATCACCCCCTTTACTACATCTCTCAGAATGCAATCTCTTAGCAAGATCGAAACTTGTGATCCGTCCATTTTTTCGCTTCCTTATATCGTTTAATATTGCTCTCGTCTCTTGCATTTTTTTCAGCATTTCCTAACTCGTTTTCCTCTCTACCCTGCTAGCCTTCTTTATTTTAATACACATCCAAATTTCCATGGTTAAAATTTAGGCAATCAACTTCGAAAGTCAAAATAAAATTTGACTGAGTTCTGAAGACAAGTTCTGAAGACTAAAAGAATAAAAGCTCTGAAGACAACATTATTTTCTAGTAAGGAATGTATATAGAACTTCTTTTAATATTTTTTGCTGTGTAACAAACAAATATTTCGTCACGTTAACATTCCGATTTTTCTACTTAAAAACAGCGTTGCTGTCTGATAGAATCATAAGGAAGTAATTGCAATGAAATATCATTCTGTAGGGAATTACCTTTTATTCTTTCTTGATTAATTTATCAAGAAGATATTTGCAACGTTATATAAAATTAGCAAGTATTTTATTGAGGAGAAAGACAAATCACTAACGCAGCAATAATAATAATAATAATAATAATAATAATAATAATAATAATAATAATAATAATAATAATAATAATAATAATAATAATCTGAAGATGACCAAGAAAGTTCTGTCTCTTTGTAGAGGTCTGTGTTCAATTGGCATTCACACCGTGAGTTGAATGCGAATGGATATAAGGTAAAGGTCAGTTGTTGGACGAGACGAGACGAGACAGAATTTTCATGAAGGGGTACGAGATGAGACAGAGCTCTTTCAATAGAAACATATGCACTTTTCGAGACGAGACTACCTTCACGACACATTTTCGAGACGAGAATGCCCCAAACCTATTCTCGTGAGCAACACTAGTAAGTATATCCAACATACTACTTGGTTGGGGCTATTCAGATACACCGTGAACGTGCGTAAGGACTGAGTGAACATGGGGCCTTCACAGAGCGTCATAAGGGCTTGTTTGCTGTACGAGTTCAAATTGCTGCTCCGCGGGGCGGAAGATATGACAGACCTTTGGTGAGGATGTCGTGACTACGCGGAGAGTGCAGTGGTATGACGGTTGAAGGACGGTGACGAAACACTCGAAGACGCACCACGTACCGGAAGACAAACAGATGTTCAAAATAAAGATCTTCAGGCAGCAATTGAGGCGAAGACAGACATGTGAGGAACTGGTACTACATTTCAGTGTGAGTGGAGAAACCATTCGGCACCACCACCATCAACTTGGGAAGCACTGCAAGTTGGGTTGATTTGTCCTACATGATTTGACTTGGAGCCAGAAAGCAACGCGAGCAGACACCTGTGTTTCATTTGTGTCTCGTCTGAGGAAGGAGCAATTTCTCTACAGGGTGTTGACATGTGATGGGAAGTGGGTCCTGTACGGAGCTCCACGGCGCCGTCATTGTTGGTTAGCATCCCATGAACCGGTTCAGAAACAGCCCAAGCCAGCACTACACCAGAATAAGGTTCTCCTGTGCATTTTGTGGACTGCTCGAGGCATCGTCCATCGGGAACTGCTACCAGCTGGTCAGATCATCAATGCAATTGTATACTGTCACTGTGTACTGTCTGGATCCAGCAGTTCTTAATCGCAAAGGGGTCCTCCTGTTACAAGGCAATGCTAAGCCCCACGTGGCTAAAATGACGCAGTACATCATTCTATGCCTTGGACCGAAAACACTATTGGATCCGCCATACTCCACGGACATTGTACCGTCCGATTATCACCCATTCTATTCCTTGGACAATCACCTTAGAGAACGCCAATTCAAATCGCTAGTAGAGGTTCAATATGCACTTGATACCTTCTTCACTTCACGTCCCACCAAGTTCGACTGCGATGGAATCCATAGCCTGCCAGAACGTCGGCAGAAGGTCGTCGAGGCTGATGGAGACGATTTTTGATATTCCAGGTACGTCTTAGGTTACATACCAATGTTCGAAGGTGTTGGTGAAAAGGCGGCGGAACTTTCTTGGGCACTCTTAAAGTTATAATAATAATAATAATAATAATAATAATAATAATAATAATAATAATAATAATAATAATAATAATAATAATAATAATAATAATAATGTGACCTGCCCAAAGGCAGATGATGTTTGACCCGAAGGTCCATGGTATTGATTCCAGCTCGTACCAAGTAAGTTTTCTGGTGGACAAACACCATGTGCATGGGTTTTCTCGGTGTTCTCCCATTTCCTCCCACTTTCTTCATTCAACCACTTCAATTATTTCTCATTATCACTGTCTCTCTTAGCGTTGGTGCATAACGTGGGACGTTAACTAGATATTTCCTTTCAATTTCACTTAATGTGACATTTAACTTGACATAGAAACGAAGAAAAGGAAAAAAGTCAGTAGTAATATTACAATGATTACAATGCCAATTAGTTAATATAGGGTTAAATTAAAATTTTATTACTATTTCACCTTCAATTAGTCACAATTATCATTCATTCATCAACTTCGAATTGAATTCTACAACAAAGCTCCTTATAGTATTCCGTATAGAAAATAACTGAAGAATGTAAGACCCGACCCGAGTGACCCGACACGAGCTAACCCGACTGACCCGACCCGTTTGAGAGCACTATCAGAGGGGTACAATTTACAGTACAATTTATTTTGTATGGTTTAGCATACTTTAAGGCTACCATACTTTTTGAAAACAGAGAAAAACGGGACATCTTACAAATTAGTAGTAAATATTGCATTTTGTATTAATTTTATCTTTCGAATCTTACTACAGTATCGCACTAGTTATACAACTTAAAATAATGTATTAATATAGTCCATACTTAATCAACAGTGCTAAAAATTATTATAGAAGCTAGAAGCTGTTATACAATATAAACGCAATCAGTGAACATACAATATTTAGGCAAAAATTATATTTTCAATATTATTACACATACCACCTTTACATGCTCTACATGTATATAAAGAAAAATATCCAGATTTATGAAGTTGTTTTCAAATTTCAATAGACTGATTTATTTTTGTCAACCCAGAATGCGAACTAAAAGAAAGCAATTTGCATAATTGTTTTTCTGAAGCAGAAAAAAAATGTGTTTTCGGAGCTGGTCTGGAACGTCACAGGAATTTGTTGCCACCTCGGGGTATACATTCTTACTTTTAGTGATAAGAGTGCTATTTAGGAGGATTTAAACATTTCATGTTATATCCGGGGAAGCAGTGATTGGAATAATAATAAAGATTAGAATGAAATTGTTCCTATGGTATTGTCGGAATTGAAAGCAAAAGGAATAAGTCGATTTTATTATCTTTTCAGAAATTTTGATATGTAATTAATAATAATAATAAAGAAAAAAAGAGGACAAGAAGGAAAATTTCTGCACACCGGAACAAATTTTAAGAAACCGTATGGTAGCCTTACATACTTATTTCCATGGGGAGTGTTAGTACGGAGCCACTACGTAGCAGAGTTGAAACAAAACCTCGTAAATAGGTTGCCAACTAAGGAAAACAAAATTACCGGCACACCCTCAAAATTCTCTGTACAAATGAGAAACTGAAGACTGTATTGATCGTTATTGTATTTACCAGCAATTGCCACTTGTTTAAAATTATCGAAACAGATGAATAATATTGGATATTAATCTTTATGTAACAATAGTTGATTCATAAAATGAAATTTACTCTATAAACTTCATTGCTTTAAAAATGTATTTTCTACT
Source organism: Thermobia domestica (assembly GCF_964235325.1). Classification (NCBI taxonomy): domain Eukaryota; kingdom Metazoa; phylum Arthropoda; class Insecta; order Zygentoma; family Lepismatidae; genus Thermobia; species Thermobia domestica. Next base: position 64,785,011 of record NC_137467.1, read on the forward strand.
CTCAATAAATGTATAAAATTCTTTTACAATAAAATATAAGTGTTATCAAATTTGTTATGTTAAATAAATAAAAAAAACTGCCATACATTAAAAAAATATCGATAATGTATAATACAACGGACGTTTGTGCTTGTAAAGGCACTGTTGAAAAATTTTGATGTTCAATGTTATATTCTGGATGGCAGATTCCAAAATACCGGTCAGAAGGGGGCTAATAAGAAGTTTGTACCGGTCACCGGCCTTAATCAAAATCACAGCAAATACCGGCCAGTTAGCAACTCTACTCGTAAATCAGAATGCTGAATGCACCAAAATGCTTCACCATGCATTCTATAGTTTCTGCAAAACGAGTTTAATGAAGATGATCAAATAAAACAAAATACTGTGTTATAATTTTCCCTTTAACACTCTACTTTGTGAATCTGTTATATCTTCCACTTATCAATTTTCTGTACGAGATGAGAATAACGGTTTCTGTGCAAGATAGAAAGAAAAAAATAAATTTTTCTCATAAGGATTCAGCTCACGTAAGAAATAATGAATAAGTTTAATAATAAGAACTGAGGAGTGATAAACTAACTCAGCAATAATGATTGTAAGTATAAACATAAACATAAAAAAACATTTAATTCCATCATCGTTAGAATAAGATCAATATAGTTAATCAGACGATAGTGTGAACATACCAAACCACACAATAGTGTGAACAAAGTCCTGTTAGAAAAATACTCCATAAATGTGACACATCTTTTTTAATGTTTCTACCATTTACACAGTCCAACACATTGTTTTCGTTCTGGCAGCGCCCCTAATAGAGTACAAACGAAAATTTCGCCTCCACATTTCTGTGCAAATGATGTACAAGCGATTGGTATAATTTGTGATTGAATTAGATATGGTAGGGGCTACCATTTAGACAGTCCCACTTTGTTTTCGTTCTGGCAGCGCCATTAATTGTGTGCAAACGAAAATTACGCCTGCATATTTCTGTACAAACGATGTACAAACGATTACGACAATTTGTAATTGAATTGGACATGATGGACGCGGTACCATTCAGACAGAAACCGCATTAATTTATTTCTGGCGTCGCCTCTACTTGTGTACAAAAGAAAATTTCGCCTGCACATTTCTGTACAAACGACGTACAAACGACTGCGACAATTTATGATTGAATTGGACATGGCGGGGGCTGCCACTTAGACAGCCCCCACTTTGTTTTCGATCTGGCGGCGCCTTTAATTGTGTACAAACAAATATTTCCCCTGCACATTTCTGTACAAACGAAGTACAAACGATTGCGACAATTTGTGATTCAATTGGACATGTTGGTGGGAAGCTACCACTTAGAGAGCCCCCAGTTTGTTTTCGTTCTGGCGGCGCCCCTAATTGTGTACAAACAAACATTTCGCCTGCACATTTCTGTACAAACGAAGTACACAAGATTGCGATAATTTGTGATTCAACTGGACACGGTGGGGGCTACCACTTAGAAGAGTCCCCACTTTGTTTTCGTTCTGGCGGCGTCCCTATTTGTCTACAAACAAAAATTTAGCCTGCACATTTCTGTACAAACAATGTACAAACGATTGCGATAATTTGTGATTCAATTGGACATGGTGGGGGGCTACCATTTAGATAGCCTCCCACGTTGTTTTCCCTCTGGCGGCTCCCCTAAGTTTGTTCAAAGAAACATTTCGCCTGCACATTTCTGTACAAACGATGCACAAACGAATGCGACAATTTGTGATTGAATTTTACATGGGGGGATACCATTTAGACAGCTCCCAATTTTTTCAGTTCTGGCGGCGCCCCTAATTGTGTACAAACGAAGTACAAACGATTGCGACAATTTGTGATTGAATAGGACATGTTGGTGGGAGGCTACCACTTAGACAGCACCCAATTATTTCGTTCTGGTGGCGCCCGTAATTGTGTGCGAAGATACATTTCGCCTGCACATTTCTGTACAAACGAAGTACAAACAATTGCGACAATTTGTGATTCAATTGGACATGGGGGGCTACCGCTTAGACAGCCCCCATTTTTCTGTTCTGGCGGCGTCCCTAATTATGTACAAACGAAAATTTCGCCTGCACATTTCTGCACAAACGAAGTACAAACGATTGCGATAATTTGTGATTGAATAGGGCATGTTGGTGTGGGGCTACTAGTTAGACAGCCCCCAAATTATTTTCGTTCTGGTGGCGCCCCTAATAGTGTACAAACGAAAATTTGGCCTGCACATTTCTGTAGAAACAATGTACAAACGATTGCGATAATTTGTGATTCAATTGGACATGGTGGGGGGCTACTACTCAGGCAGCCCCCCACTTTGATTTCGTTCTGGCCGCGCCCCTAAGTTTGTTCAAACAAACATTTCGCCTGCAAATTTTTGTACAAACGAAGTATAAACGATTGGGACAACTTGTGATTGAATAGGACATGTTGGTGGGGGCTACCACTTAGACAGCCCCCAATTTGTATTCGATCTGGCGGCGCCCCTAATTGCGTGCTAACATACATTTCGCCTGCACATTTCTGCACAAACGAAGTACAAACAATTGCGACAATTTGTGATTCAATTGGACATGGTGGGGGCTACCACTTAGACAGCCCCCGTTCTTTTCTGTTCTGGCGACGCCCCTAATTGTGTTCAAACGAAAATTTCGCCTGTACATTTCTGTACAAACGACGTACAAACGATTGCGATAATTTGTGATTGAATAGGACATGTTGGTGGGGGGCTACCAGTTAGACAGCCCCCAATTTGTTTTCGTTCTGGCGGCACCCATAATAGTGTACAAACGAAAATTTGGCCTGCACATTTCTGTACAAACAATGTACAAACGATTGCGGCAATTTGTGATTCAATTGGACATGATAGGTTCTACCATTTTAGGGAACTCCTTCGAGAGGAATCACTCTACTTATTTATTGCAAAAAGCAGAATTTAAAAGTTCGCATTCGTCCAAAGTTATCGTGTGAAGTAACAGCCGTTTGTATGTACGTACTAATATCGATAAGTTCCACTACGCTATCCCAATTAATACATCATATACCCGTCCCACACACACACACACTAGCATATGTACACACGAAAGTATACATGGTAGTATCCACATGGTTACGCCGGAAACTAGAAACAAACACACACACACACACACACAGAGAGAGAGAGAGAGAGAGAGAGAGAGAGAGAGAGAAATCTTATTGTACCTTTATACTGAAAGCACCATCACTCACAAAATCAGTTAAACAAGGAAAAGGAAAAAAGTTGTAAATGAAACTTTCAAAGATTGGTACCACTGCTGCGTGTCACACATGAGATTGTTTCATAATGATTGATTCGTAATATGATGTATATGGGTTTCTTAATGGTAGTATAAAAAAATGCCTTCAAATTGACCACTAAATAAAAAGTGAATTTTTTTTCTCAAATTTTGTAAAATCGAAGTCAGTGGGCATTATGGGAAGAGTCTACAATAACAATATGTGCAAATAAATATTAATATACTTCACGTTTTCCAGTGGGTGCAAGAAAGCTTTGAATAGTGTTTGTTGTCATAAGCATTAGCTGATATATACATATAATATGTGTGTGTGTATTCGTACCCAAGATAAAGATGGTTAATTTTCACATTTTTACAGTAGCCCTACTGTTTAAACAATAATTATAGTTATTAGCCTAGGGCCATCGTAACCTGAGCTCTGATAGATCTAACATCATGTAAGTTGACGACAGTGTTGCGAACCGTCATAGCAAGAAGAATGAAAGCAACCACATGACAGAACGATAAAGGAATCGAATTACTTTATCACTGATTGAATCAGATTATAAGTTGAAATATTTACAAACTTGATATTAAAAAAAAAAAAAACAATAATCGTATTTCACTTTACTCCTCAACATTCCAGCACAACGTAGTTCCACTAGGCCTAAAGTTATTGCCACAATAATGTATACTTTTTTCTTTTTCCATTTATTGACACAACTCTGTCCTTTTGACAAATTTGCTACTTAAATAGAAGTGGGCTTACATGGAACAACAACCGGTCCACCTCCCTATCGCCGCAGGGAGTAGGTTTCGTGGAATTGAAAGTGAAGAGGGTAGTGAGTCTGTACGGCTCTTCTAAAGTTCAAGGGCAATGAACCATTATTTGGAATGTCAGGCTGAAATTAATATAATTCGGAATGATCTTTGTAGGAAATTTGTTGACATAAGGAAAAATGTACAGTGAAACCTGTCTATGTTAGCCACCATCGGTTCCATCGAAAAGTAGCCAACTTAGACAGGTGGCGAACTTACAGAAAATAAGTGTGATTTGTGTATTTTTTAGAATAGGATTTCTAGTATTACTTGATTCTAAAATTTTAATAAGCAGTAGCACGACAGCTACTTATAAATAATGTATATAGAGTAATCATAAAAATATACAGTACTAGAAAATATTACTATAGTATGCAAGAGCGAGGATTTCTCTGTAAATTTGTGGGGGTCATTCAAATGCAGAAGGTATATATATGAAACTTTTAAGACAAATTGCACTCAAATTATATCAAATATTGTATACTCATAAATAAAATAGGGACCACATGAGCTTTGGGGGGCCCGGTCCCCCAGAATCGGCGCTCTTGATAGTATGTTTAATATATATGCATACTTATCTCTTACTGAAAACTAATGTGGTGCATTGGATTATTCGGATTGAAAACACAATAACACAAACAACCTTGAAATAGAAGTGTACGTACGCAGTTTATTGAAATTGATATTACAGCACATTGAGTTGTTCAGATTGAAGACAAGAAAAGCTAAGTTATAAATTGAGAAATTCATATGCAATTTATATGACTTCTTTTCAGTTGTTATTGAGTGGTGGTTCATTCTAGACATATTTGCTTTATTCTTTTTGGCAGATATGCACATTCTAATATTGTAGTTAACTACCTCTTGTTAATGAGCTAGAAGTGTTTCCCTCGGAGCAAAAGATGTTTTGAGAAAATCTTGAGGGAATTAATATCTCAAAATCTCCGCTACGTTTTGACAAGGAGTCAGGTGCCAATAAATGACAATTGAGCTTTAACCTTGAGAATTTTCCGGAATTACTAAAGCTTCTCACTGATGAAAAGAGCCGATATAGCTAATGGGTTTACTAAAACAGACAGGGTAAACAAATAGGCTACGTACAACCATTTCCTGAATTCCTTTACGTGCTTTTTCTTATTCACATCTTTCTTCACCACACTTTATGAGGGTAGTGTTCTGGCCATTGACCTGCAAGAACAAATCGTGCGAATCTATGCTTCTTTTGTCCAGTCACAAATACAGAACATCTGCCTATGATATGGGAATTCGATTGAGTTAAGAAAAATAACAAAACTGTATTTTCGTGGTCAAGATACGAAAATTATCATCATAGGGTAAGCATTGCTTCAGTGTGGCCAAATTCCAAGATAGACAGATGGCCAACTTACAGAGTAGTAAGTAACGAATGTCTTATGGGAAAATGCAGGTTCAAGACGAACTAGGTCAAGATAAGCAGGTGGCCAACTTAGAGAGGTGGCCAAGTTAACAGGTTTCACTGTACATACATTCTCTATATATTACAGAGATCGTTATAATGAGCTTTTCATAAGGACTGATTTAGAAATTGAGTGGTTGGAAAGTAACGAACGTGATCCAGCTATATTTGCCTTTTCGTAGAAGACATTTTTTCACCAATATGTGAAGGGGAGGATAGGTTTAGACCCACAAAAATACATTTGGAAACACTAGGTTGTTTCCATGGTAACCGAACAGTGTTGTCACATTTATACTTACTCATTACTGTGAAAGTTTTTGTGTTGCCAGGTTGTTTTGATTTTTTGTGCTATCATTTCAGTGCATTGGTCTGAATATTGTTGTGTAATCATTGTGGTTTTCATTCATCAGTGAAACATAGTTTGTATTCGTATTATTCACAAGGACCTAAAATATACATTTAGTATGTGTATGTGTGTGTGTGTATGTGTTTATGAACATAGTGCCTGAAGTGCGTAAGAAGTGCGGAAAGGGGGTGCGCTTGACAAGTCAGGCACACTAATTTTTGTTTAATCTTAGGGAATATTTCGAAAAAGAACCTAACGACGGTCCTTTATTGCCATTGGATAAAGTGATTGAAAGAGTAGATTCAGCTTTATACATTAGCCCTACAACTGTGAAAGGAATCACAAAAGAGAAGTGCCCGAAAAACCTCGCTGAACCGACAGAAATTTTATCCATCCTAGGAAAAAAGCGTAGGATTCCTACAGTAAACGGAATTAAATTGTCTACAAGTGAAAGCCGTTCTCTAACGTAAGTAGTTTTCATTTTTTTTTTAAAGATATAACATTGTGGGTCTTACGCAGAGTCATTCTGATGCGTGTTTAGCGTTATACTAAAGAGTTGAGATGATTTTGAGCTTAACGTCTCTTTCAACAGCGAGACTATATGAGACGTGGACCCACTGATTAACGTGGAATCCGAACCACATGAGCTCCCGCCGGGAATAGAACCGGGGTCTCCCATGCCAAAGGCGTACGCTAACCGCTTAGCCACGAAGATGCCCGATCTCATACTAAAGAGTTCGACTAACATATGCAGTAGTCAGGCATTTAGTATGACGCTAATCATATATCAAAACGACTCTGCATAAGGCCCTATGTGTTTAGAAGTAACGGTTGTTTTCTTTACGCAATACTAATTTGTTTGTTTCTTTTGTCTAATACTTTCGTCGGGCATAATGTTAAATAATATTTTTGTTGTAATACATATATGATTCATTTCCACAAAATGTGCCCCTTGTGATATTTATATTGTTACAGAAGATAAATGTGGCAATCGCGCTTGATCGCACGTGAGAGTTGTCAGAGCTCTTCTTAGCGCGGCCTTACTCTAGTATTACTAACAAGATACAAGAAGTTCCAATATTATTTTTACTAGTTAAAACAGTAATGATGCATCTTAGGACACTAAATACGTTATTGTTCTTGCAAATAGTACAATGTGTAAGATTACATAGACTGTTTTGATGTCTGTCTAGAACATTAATTTCGCAACAAACAGTAAGTAACTTTATGGTACATGTTTTATAGCCTTGAAGGCAGGCTTCCGACTTCGAATGTAGTGGTCTTGGGCCTCAGCTAAACGAGAAGGAGAGAAGTGAAAAAGATAGAAATGTTAAATCGGAAAGAGGGGATGTGCCCGAGAATGAGAGAGGCAAGGAAAAATTCACTTTCTCAGCTGTTGTAAGATCTATATCTTTGACACTTTTCCTGTAGCTATAGATGGTTGAATAATTTGCTTCTGTAGAGTGGTCTTTAGCTGTAGTGTATGCAACTCGCATTGTATACACGACTCCAAAAGTGCATTACCACCTGCAATTCTCCTTTTCCTGCAATAGCAGGCAACCCAAAAAGCTCGGCGGTTGGGTTGGTTGCGAATTCGAAAGGCGTTGGACAAAACCTCAATTTTGTCACAAATATATCAGTGTGGCAAACTGCAAATAAGGGAATAAAACAAATTGTTAAGAATGACAATTTTATTATTGTGATGGAGTTGGATGACATCAAAAGTTACAAAATGACTTACTTAAGCAGTTCAAACAAGATGAATGGTAAGAAACAGATATCAGAAGAAAGCATTTCTCTCTTTCGCCCCGCCCCACCCAAAAAAGAAACTCACAAAAAGAAAAAGTTACATAATATAAAAGTTTCATATAAAAGCCTAACAGCACAAAAACAAATATCTACACGAAACGAAAAAGAGACAAACACAGAATAGGGGACACCAGTGGCGTAGCAGACTTGCGGCCTTCCCATGCAAGATAAAGAGACAAGACCCTAGTTGTAAATCCCATTGTTATAATAATAATAATAATAATAATAATAATAATAATAATTATTATTATTATTATTATTATTATTATTATTATTATTATTATTATTATTATTATTATTAAAAAGTGGTTTCCTTTTCTAAATCTCTGACTCTGCCTCAGAGCATAAATGCATATAGCGATCATGTGTGCACCTTTTGTCAATTAGCGGTCCCAAAGGCCAAAAGGATGGAAATCTCAAAGGAAGAGAAACAAAAAACTTTCTTACGGTAAATTCTAGTTCAAAGTTCGAAGTACTTGCTTTTCCACGTGATTTTTTGTTTCTTTCTTCAGGGAACAAAAAAGTGCTAGCTCCTAAGAAATTACATCATATAATGTTGCAAATTTGCAAGTGGATGTATTTACATTGCAATGTTTGGTAATAAAGATATTATAATTAGAAAACAATCTTGCAAAAAGTAAGTTTAATTTCTTCATCCATCGCAAGTCTTGGGGGACCTTTATACCTCGCATCCCCACTCCCCGAATATCGATATCAAAAATTTAGAATGATTATATTCATGTCTATATGTTTGCGATATCGAATGTTGATATATGGTAATATAGATATCGATGATAGCGATATATCGACATATCACAGGCCCAGATTCCGAGAAGTGATGCTTGAAATATACTGGAATCAACAATCAAATTCTAAATAAGTTTTTCATTTCCGTATCCAATGTTGAGGGGGAAGGGTGGGAGTCTACTTAGCTACAGAGGCCATATCAATTGTGTTCTCAAACCAGCCATTACACCAGCTATTATCAAAGTGTTAAGTCAGCCATTGACTGCGAGTTACTCTAGTTCCATTTGAAGTTTGAATTGAAAACCTGAATTACAAAACATCCCAAGTCCACTCTTTTTCTTCGTATTTTTCGTTTTCTGTTTTTTATGTTAGCATCTACGTTTCAGGGATATTCACTTGCATAATACGTAAGTCCAAGTCAAAACTTTAAAAAAAAATCAAAATAATTTCAGCTAAACAGAATAGCATTCCAAGTATAATCTTCTTGTCTTTCTTCTAAAAACAAAAAAGTACTCCGGTGGACTTCGGATGTTCTGCAATTCAAACCTTCAATTTTATTTACGGTCTTTAACCATCTTTAACTCGCAGGCTCCTTGTTTTCATAAAAAGCATATGTTGTGTAGATTAAAATCAAAAATGAATTAATCTATATTCTTGGGAACTTATTGTTGCACCAACACACATATATACAGGGTGTAACAAAAAGGTACGGTAAAATTTCAGAGGTGGATTCCTTATGGGTAGACAAGCAAAATCGTTCATATGACCATATGTCGGGAAATGTATCATTACAGAGTTACGGCCATTGAGCCGCCTAATGGTGGAAATAGTCATATTCTGGTTGCTCCTTAATGTGACTCAATTTAAACCTCAATAACTCAGACCCTAATTAACCTAGGAAGATATTTTTGATATCTATGTATTTCTAAAGGACGATGCGTTCCGCCTATATATATAGGGTGAGTCAAAAGTCTTGGACACCTCCTTAAGTTTTAAAATCGACGGGAAAAGTAAAAAGTGATGATGGGAAAAGAGGTTTGATGAGGGGCTGCAACTTTTGGAGTGTATGTCATTCATGGCCGCCATCTCGAAATCCGCCATTTAGGATTCAAGTCTTTTTTTAAATGGGAAAGTGTATGTCACATCAAATAACACTAGCTTGAGCTAAGAAATTTAGGGTGTAATTTGTTTTTTCTATCTTGTACAGTTTAGAAGTTATTAATGTTCAAAAGTGTGAAATTACCTTGATACTGACCCAGTTCTCTCTGTTCCAGGTGATCTAAAATAGGTCTGACACGTGAACAGAAGATCGAAACCATCCTTATATCAGTGGAACGCAGCTACCGAACAATATCAGCTGACTACAACCGACTGCACTCAGAAAGAGAACCGGTATCGCCCAGCACGGTGGCTCAAGTAATCACCAAATTCACATTAATAACTTCTAAACTGTACTAAATAGGAAAAACAAATTACACCACTAAATTCCTGAGCTCAAGCTAGTGTTATTTGATGGGTCATACACCCCCTTTCCATTTAAAAAATGACGTGAATCCAAAATGGCGGATTTCAAGATGACATACACTTCAAAATTTGCGGCCCCTCATCAAACCTCTGTTCCCATCATTACTTTTTACTTTTCCCGTCGATTTTCACTTATGCAGGTGTCCAAGGACTTTTGACTCACCCTGTATATTTTATGTATATGTGGGAGTACCACTGTGGACATGGGAGGGTAATTACTTGTTTTCTGTTTCATTTTTGCATCAGCATTTTGGAGATGGCATTCTTTGGGGATACACTCATAAAATGCATATCAGCGGAAAGCTTAATTTTTGCAGAACACGTTGCTACTAAAATTACCTTCCTATCTTAATCAGAGTTTGATATATTGAGGTTTAAACCGAGGCACATTAAGGAGCGACCAGAATGTGACTATTTCACACGAGTAGTCTGCTCAAAGGCCGTAATTCTGCAACGATGCATTTCCCGACATATGGTCATCGGTACGTTTTTGCTTGTCTACCAATAAGGAATCCACCCATGATGTTTTGTCGTACCTTTTAGTTACACCCTCTATATACAAGATCCGTTTTATTGATTTACGAAATCACTCTTTTTTCCTCAAACAATTTACAAAAAGGGTCTTGAATGAGATGGTCGCACTAGTAATGACATCCCGTAGCGTCGTTACGTAACACACACAGTATAAATAAAGCTTCAAAACCACAAATTGCAAGTTCTGCCGCAGATAATTCGGTAAGGTGTCTGCTTGTTGAGTGGGCAACCCAGATTCATATCACGGCTGGTACGGTTTGCTTTTTTTCCCATTCAAAATATGTTTCTATATGTTTATATTTCTTCTTAATAATTACTTTCTTGCAATCTTAAATTAGTCGGGGTTAAGTAGTCAGAAGATTAAAATACATGTATGACTACTTTATCCGTGTGTGTACTCATATATGTATTTTTACATATTTGTTTCTTTCTTGGGGCCGCGGCGGCTCAGTGGTAGAGCGTTCAACTTTGGTGCTTGGAGTCCGGGTTCGATCCCAGTCCCCGACAAGTAAACTTTGTGGTGGACAAACACCGTGTGCGTGGGTTTTCTCGGGGTTCTCCTGCTTTGTTCATTCCACCATTTCATTCATTACTCATCATCACCGTCTCCTTTAGAATAACCGGCATAATCGTGGGACGTAAAACCCAAAGATTTTATTAGTTTCTTTCTTTCAACTAGTGTTGCCACGAGACCAGACAGAAACCTTTGATACGAGACACGAGACGAGACAGACTACTTGTCCCGTTTCGTTTCCGAGACGAGACGAGACGTCTCTTAATATGCCTCGTATCGTCTCATATCTCAAAAATGAAAAGACTCGGAATAAATTATTGCCTTCGAAAGTATACCAGCTTTTATTATTTCAAATGAGGACTATCCTAAAAGAACAAGGAAGACCTAAAGTTATTTTTTAAATGATTCTTACAAGCAGCTTTCATTTCTATTTTCCAACCGATTCAAGTTTAAATATTTAGTGATACTGTTCCAGATTCAAGTAAAATGTTAAACCATTCTTTGAGATCAGTGTTTCAGTATATTTCATTCCGAGGGCTGGTGGTTATATCTATGTATAAAAATCCTTTATAGAAATACAAGTTCTCTTAATGCCAGTTTCATCAGCAACTAACCATTGTTCATGAGTTTTCTCGTTCCGAACAAAGACAGAAACGTGTAGGCCTTTTCCTGTACTGAGTTTGAAAGGATGCTGGTTTGACAATAAAATTTAGTTTCGTTTTATTGTTTTATGATGTTATTCGAACCAAAGTCATTTTTGAAATCAGAAAGTCACATGGGCCTTCTTATATTTTGAAGTGGCGCCAGAGGTTTTGAAAAAAGGATTTCAGAATAAGTGGGGAAGGTTTGCCTTTCGACTGAACCGACGATATTGACAAATATTCCTGTCGTAATAATTCATTACTGGAAACCATTGGCGCCCGAAGAATTTTTAAGGGGGTCATCTCCTTGATTGCTATATTACGCCTGATATTTAATATACGTAGTTTGCTATATTACACATACATTTTCGTGAGCAAGGGCGGCCGGGCCCCTTCCCCCTCCCTTCGGGCGCCCGTGGTCGAAACTAAGTAGTCGTTGTTTTAAGCAGAGTTTCTTCCAGACATGTTTTTGGGGTGCTGCCCCCTGGAACTATAAGAGTACCCCCCACGGGGAGACCAAAATAATACATCTATAATAGAATAATACCAGCAGTACCCCCAGAATCCTAAATATACCCTCCCAGGAACATTTTTTCTGAAAGAAACACTGATTGGAAGATTGTAGTCGTGTTGTGTGTTGTGCTGATGACCAAACAAAAGTGGTTAAAAGCTGTAATTTTAACCACTTTGTATAACAGCTCCTTTTTGTGGGCCTCATCCGCTCTAGTGTTGCCACGAGACGAGACATTTCTCGTGTCTCGTTTTACGAGACTAGAAGCTTGAAGTCTTCTATCGTCTCATCTCGTGGAAACACTACTTTCGACCATGTGGGTTACTGCCTCGATCTTGGAAATGTCCTCGAAGGGATTGTGCTATGAATAAGATTTTATTCGAACTAATTGACTGAATCAGATGCAACATTGTTCCAATTTCGCCTATTCGATATGTAATGGAATAGACAAGCATACGTTTATATGGTTACATGAAGGCGGTCCCGTGTTCGATTCCTGGTGGGGGCACTCGGTCGAAAAATTTAAAAGTTTTTCAGGTCAGTCACCTTGAATGAGATTTTCCTTGGTTTTCCACATTCACACCAGGAAGATGCCAGGGTGATACCTTAGGTTTCAGATCACTTCCTTTTTTCCCCAATCCTTTCTTCCTTCCCTTTCCCCGGAAAGTGTGTTCGCCTAGAGATGTCATCCCTCGAACGTGACGAGTTAAATGGTCTCAGATGCCGAAAGCCCAGAAATCTAAATCCTAAATCTTAAATTTACAAAGTTACTTCTGGGAAACATTGTTCTTTCAAAATATATTTCTATATATTGATATTTATTATTATTAATTGCTTTCTTGCATCTTTCCTACCTTATTCTAGATTAGTTACCATCGGTTAGTTTAGTCACATTATGTATAGTTAAATACGGTTACCTATGTTTACCGTTTCTTTTCTTTTTTTCAAAATACATTCCTATCTGATCACATGTATTGTTAATAATTTATTTGTTGTATTTTTTAATAATTTATTTCATACACACAACAGATAAAACAACTCATACATTTTAATGACACAGCAAATAGTTCTTTGACATGGAGGGAAATCTCCTTTGGCTATAGGAGCATATAGTATTACCAGTGGGGATTTCCCTCATACCCCTTGTAATTCGCACATCGTCAACAGATATAGAACATTGTTGAACATTTCTTGAACCACTTCATCACACTCCTGGCCTTGTGACATGGTGCATTATTTTGTCAAAAAATGCCACTACCGTTGGGAAGCATGGTCGTCATCAAGGGGTGTACGTAAGCAGTGTGCGATACGCGTCGGCCGTCATTGTGCCTTGCTCGAGCTATACTAGATACATGCTCACGTGTATGTCCCCCAGAGCATTATTATTATTATTATTATTATTATTATTATTATTATTATTATTATTATTATTAATAATAATAATAATAATAATAATAATAATAATATTAATATTATTATATTTGAAGTACAATCAAATATCACCACATTAATTATTAGTTTTAATTACCGGAATTGAGCTGAAAATTAAATATTGATTTCGAAAGATTAACCATTAAGTTTATGCGTTTGGTACCTTTCTAAAGTAATAAATACTGGAATTGGTTTCAAGGCTGTTTCTGACTGTATACTTTCTTCAAAATAATATTAAAAATTATAGAAAGATTTTCGACACATTCGAGTCGAGTCGAGACTTTTACGAAAAGTCTCGACTCGACTCGTGTCGCGGCTCGAAAATTAGAGTCGAGAAATAAATTTGTCTTGACTCGTCTCGAATTTTACAAAGTGTGTCAACTCGAATTTCAGTCCAGATTCGAGACATGTCTCGACTCGTGCGCATCCCTAAATATTCATATTTTAAATGTGCAATATTACCTCGCGAAAAATGACCCCGAAGTTAATTTACCAAAGTCTACTTTCTTCTTGTTAGATTAGTGATCGTGGTTTAGGATATATTATGTAAAGTCAGACATGGTTATGTATGTTTACAATTTCGTTTCTTTCTTTCAAAATGCATTCCTATCTGTTCCCATTTATTATTAATAATTTATTTCTTGCATTTATTAATAACTATCAGAAAAACCCATTATTCGCATGGTGGCTTTATTTGGAAGTCAACCCCTCTATAGTACCACCGTTGATTTCAGCGAGTGCGAAAACTTTCGATTTGACATTAATATCTGCCATTTTGGGTTATTTTTACATGTCAGTTATCATCTCCGGTACCCTGATCCTCAACTAAGTGGGGTTAATTTGGAAGTTAATGCAATCGGAGTTTCACCATTGATCTCAGCGACCGCCAAAACTTTGAATTCGACACTAATATCGGTTATCTTCTACTACTTTTACATGTCCCTGTAAAGTCTCCTGAGACTTCCTGTGTCGATTTAAAAAAAACGCTTCGTCTTGATCCGGAACCTGGGCCAAGGTACCCAAGATCAAAATTTGGTAACTCTCGGTCCTCTTGTCTGGTCTCCAGGCAGCACACAGATACATACATACAGACAGACAGACGCACAAACAAACTTTTTATTTTATTTATATTAGATTAGGTGTATTTCAAACAGTGCTTCTTCCAGAAGTGTTTTTAGGGGTACTGCCCGCCCGGAGCTCTAAGAGTGCCCCCCGGAAGAGACCACAATATACATCTATAATATAATAAAAAATAGAAAGTTATCGATAGTGTCCCCGGAATACGAAGTGTGCCCCCCCCGGAACATAGTTTCTGAAAGAAACACTGATTTCAAACACAACAGATAGAACGAACGGCGCGGACTTTCCAAAATGTATGTGGGTGAATATCAATGGCGGGACGAGTTATATGTTTTCAGGGGTCTCGATTTTTTTTTTGATTGAATGAACACTGTCAAAGGGCTGTGCTGTGATAAAGTAAAATATACCGGTAATATAAGGATACGTTGGGACTGTCCTAGCTCAGTCGGTAACACGGCTGACTTAAACGTAAAGAAACAGGTTGAAACCCGGGTTCAAGTTTAATTCCTGTAATGCATATTCCCAACATATATAATCGTGGTATTTAGTGTATATTTTCAACAACTTACATGATGCACAATGAGTGCAAGAGGCAGTGATATTATCAAACGTTACTAAAAGAAAATACTACATTCATACAAATTAAAATGAAAATATCATCATAAAAGAAAATAATTTTAATGGTATTGCAAAAAGAACTTGCAAGGATTTTGAAAATGAAATCTTTGAGTCTTGCGTCCCACGGTTATGCCGGTTAGGCTAAAGGAGACGGTGATGATGAGAGATGAATGAAATGGTGGAATGAAGAAAGTGGTAGGAAACGGGAGTGCCCCGGGAAAACCCACGAGCACGGTGTTTGTCCACCACAAGGTTTACTTGGCGGGGACTGTGATCGAACCCGGGACCCCAAGCACCAGAGGTGAATATTCTACCACTGAGCCACCGCGCCCCCTGCAAGGATTTTGTTGTGGACATAAAGTATAAAGTGACTAACTTAGTGTGTTCCTTGGTTGCCTTTGCAAAAACACATTTGAAACAATCAATTATGTTTTAGAGGTTAGAAATTTTAACTCCCATCTCTATGTTTTAATTGTTTATTTTTTAATAGTGTCAAGCGAGAAATATTTATTTTATTATGTTTATTATGTTTCGAAACTAAAAATCTTGCCTGCAGCGCCCTGACAAGATTATTTGTGTGAGTGCTTTAACCAGGGAACACCAAGGAGGCGGCGCACACAGACAGAACAACCTCTAGCATTTCTTACACAGTACAACGTTGTTTGGCATATAACGTTGCTCCTGTACTAGCGAGTTCCAGCTAGTTAAGCCTTTTATCAACAGCCGGAGGCAGCATTCTGTTATATCGTTGTAGTGAGTGGCGTGTTAAAATACTCCTAGTATCAGTTTTTTCATTGTTCGATTGACCTTGAAGGACCAACAAGTGCCTTTCGAGGAATACAAGTTCCCTTTAATTCATGAAGTTAATATAGAAATGACCTTCAAACCTATGCTGTGCATAAATGCTGGAAGTCTTATAAAACGGTTTTATCCGTGTGTCTGTAGACCAGAGCCCTGCAAAGCCAGGCCCGAAGACGGCCCGGATGGATCTGTATTTTGTGTCCGTCTCGACCCGATCCGGCCCGAATCTCGAGCCGGGCAGAGAATGGGCCGGACCCTAAACTGGCCGGGCACAAAGGAGCCGGGCTCTAAACGGGCCGGGCGTAACCGGCCTGAGAACATCCAAGTTGATAAATCAAGTCAATCCTTCAATATGTAATGGAAAATGAGAAATATGTCATAATATTGCACTGTCTATTTGTGCTTCTCAAATAGGAAAATCGTGTGAAAAGTTACCCAAGGTTTGTTTTCTATATCCCTATACTGTCTGTCTATTTGTTATTTGTGCTTGCTCTGTCCAGCCATGTTTATTATACAATAATACAGCTCATGGACGTAAAAGTCTTATACTACACTCATTAATGCATTACGAGTAACAGAGAAGATATGTAAAACTTCTACACCGTATGTGATACTAATACTACAACTACTACTGCTAAAACTATTATTACTATTGCGATTACGAATGCTAGTGCTAATTCCACTATTGCCGCCACTGCTACTACTGTTACTATTACAACTACTGCTACTACTTATTACTATACTAATACGACAGCGAATACCACTACTGCTATTACTAGTAATACGAAAACAAAACAATGCAAATGAAATCTTCGAGTTTTACGTCCCACAGTTACGCCGGCTAGGCTAAAGGAGACGGTGATGATGATGGAATAAATGAAATGAAATGGTGGAATTGATAAAGTGGGAGGAAACGGGAGACCGTCGAGAACTCCCACACACGGTGTTTTTCCACCACAAATTTCATTTGGCGAGACCTGGGATCGAACCAGGGACCCCATCCACCAGTGGTGAACGCTCAATCACTGAGCTACCGTTCCAGGAACACCTAGTCCGCCCTGGCGTCTTGGTGATTTATTTTATCATAATATTTTGTTATATTTGTAGTATCATACTATGATATAAAGAATACAGGAACATGTAACATTATTTGGTATTTGGCTTGCTAATTGAACATAACTACAAATTGCACTGATCTTATGAGCACGCCAGTTCACGGTTTTGGCCTCCGTGGTCTAAAGGTAGCGTACCAAATTCTACTTAGTAGGTCAAGTACTTGACTTTGTCATACGTTCTTTAGGTAACTACGGCTCAGGCTGTATGGATGATGATGGGATGAATTGGTGGAATGAAAACAGTGGGAGGAAGCGGGACCACCCCGAAAACTCCCACGCACACGGTATTTGTCCACCACAAAGCTCACATAGCATCTGGGTGGTAGTTCTGTACGGATCCAATGAACTACGGAATAACGTAGCAGAAACTCCCTACTCTGCAAATATATACTGCTAATATTCGTAAGTTTCAAGCTTGTAAAAGAACGTAGCTGTTTTGTTTTTCTATTAAGGTTTACGATATTTCTATCGTATCTTGTCTGAGCTGCAAAACGAGAGGTAATACGTTTATCGATTTATGGTTAGGGATTGGTCCTTTAAAACATTTAATTAAATCGAGAGGTGATAGAAACATACTATCCCGCGAAAAACGTACATTTTCTTTTGTGACAGATGATAACACTACTTCAAGTTTCACTATTGAATTCATATTGTTTGGAAATCTTCGTTTCATACTGTGAAACGATACTCACTTCTTTTAGTTTGGTATTGGTACTGGTAACTCCTCTAATATATGCAACAAGTTGAAACTCTTCGTCATAGATTAAAAATGTAGCAATACACGTTGAAACCGAGCTTGGCTAACTTCAGCTACTTCTTTTTTGAATAGGAATTGGTGGAAAGTATTCTTGGGATGCTGAATTCTTGGAGGAACATTTCCTTACGACTCTGATATATTTTAAAAGCCGTATCTTGATATCTCCTATTGTTTTGATTCTTGGAAACAAGAATTGAAATAGGAAATGATAGTTAATAGGATGCACTTCCTGTTGATCGTAAAAAAAACGTATCCTGATATCTTCTATTGTTTTGATCTATGGAAAAAAGAATTGAAGTAGGAAGTAATAGTTAATTTGAACCACTTCCTGTTCCGGTGTCGTGTTGACAATAATTATGGTATGTTGCCTAGAGACGGTAAATCGTTTGGACAAAAATGTTCTATCTGTTACTGTTTTTCCTCTATGGCGAGGAACGTTCAAACAGAATATGGCTAATTTTAACAAATTCTGCTTTGATCAAAGCTGCCCCGGAAATGAAGGAGGCTATTCTTGAGACGATGAATCGATTGCAAAAACCCACTTTTTAATATCTTTTACCATTTTTGCTCTACGGAAATAAGTATTGGAACAGGAAGTACTGGTAAATTTGAACAATTTCCAGTTTTAGTAGAGTTATATGGATAGTAACGATATGTTTGTTCAGAGGCTGAATCATTTGCTTAAAACTGTATCTAGCTATCTGCTGCCGTTTTCATTCTATAGCGATAAACGTTGAAACCGTTATTGAAACCAGAAGTTATAATAAATTCTAACTACAGCCGAATTTAGTATTGTAGATATTTGTCTTTAGACTCTAAATCGTTTGCAGAAACCACTTCTCACTATCCGTTATCATTTTCTTTATATATCGACAAACGTTGGAATCGGAAATGGCTAATTTGAAGCAATTCCGGTTTGAGTAGAAGGTTAACGGAGGAAATAAAATGTATTCTTTGGATACTGAAATAATTGCAAAAGACCACATCTTGAAGCATTTACTATTTCTATTAGGCGGAAATTGTAAATTGAAACCGGAAGTAATAGTAAATTTCAACCATTTATAATGTCGGTAGAATATTTTGTGTACCCATGATGTTGACTCTAGATGGTAACTCGTTTTCAAAAATCAGTTCTCGCTATGTTACCGTTTTATGCTATGACGATGAAAGTTGAAACTGTTGTTGAAACCGGAAGTAATAATAACTTTAAACCATTTTCAATCTTAGTAGAGATTGTGAATGACCATGATATGTTGCCTATACACGCGCAATCGTTTACAAAAAAGAAAAAAAAATTCATGTATGTTACCGTTTTCATCTATGGGTTAAATGTTAGAACCGGAAATTGCTAATTTGAACCACTTCTGGGTTGAATATAAAGTTAACGAATGAGATGGAACCTATTCTATTCATTGGATGAAGAATCAATAGCAGAAAACCATTTCTCTATACAGGGGCGGATCCAGGACCGACTTCTGGGGGGGGGCGGTGGGTTGTCATAATGCTACTTTTAAGGGTTCCAAACTCTGGGATGGATTTTATTTATATATAAAAAATAAGAGTTTCCTATTCTGGGGGGGGGCATCGCCCCGATCGCCCCCCTTGGATCCGCCCCTGTCTCTATATTACTTTCTGTCTTTGCTTTGGTATCTGTCAACAGACACACGGATGAAACCACTCTATAAGATTTCCGACTTTATGCACAGCACAATTTGGTAGTTTAAAACCTGTCTTTGGTTCCATAAATATTATTAACACTAACATATCAATGATACTCTTGTCTATGATTCAAAAAGTTAGCCGTGAAATTTAATCTAGATTGGAAGTAGTTGTGGAAAGGCCTCTTGGTATAACATATTTGTGGGTGTTCAGATAAAAACAACATAATATTTCTATTTCACAACGGGTGAGTAATGCATAGGTCATTTCTACTGTATATCAACTTCACGGACCAAAGCGACTTGTGACTTGATGTGAAACCATTTGTTAGTTCTTCAAGGTCAATAACAACAAAATAGCTAATACTAGCACTACACGCGACCCATTACTTCGATAGAAGAGGCAGACTCAATAGACGTGTTTACGTATAAAAGAAGCCCTCCGGCACTTAGGCTGGGTGGAAGCAACAACATTCTATGCGAAAGAACGCTGTTTGTTCTATCTGTTCGAGTTTGCTTGTGTGTCTGTCTGTGTGCGGCCTGGGGATCAGACGAGTTGACAAAAAGTTACTAAATTTTGATAACGGATACTTTTGTCCAGGCCCCAGACCAGGAGAAAGTGGTTTTTAGTTTTAAAAAATCGAACCAGGGGTCTCAGGGGGGGGACGTTTACCGAGACATGTAATAATATTAGAAAATTGCCGATATTTGTGTCGAATTCATAGTTTTCACGGTCACTGAGATCAATGGTGACACTACAATTAGCGATGACTTTCAAAATCAGCTACCATTGCGTGCGGGCCGGGGTCACCGGGAGGGGGGAGATGTACAGAAACACGTAAAAATAATCCAAAATGACCTATATTAGTATCAAATCCTTAGTTTTCACGGTCGCTGAATGATGATTCTTCCAGAGGCGTTGAATTCTAAATGCAGCTCCCATCGCTTGGGAGCCAGAGGCGTTCTTTTTAAATTTTGAACCAGGGGGTCTCAAGGGACGTTTCCCGTGATATGTAAAAATAGTAGAAAATTACCGATATATTTTCGTTTCGTTGTTCAGTTTGTTTACATAGATATTTCATCTGACCCATGCGAAAAGTGGTTATTTTCAGCTAGTTATTATTAAATGCAAGAAATAAATTATTAATAATATACAGGGTGGCCCAAATGTACGTATACAGAACCGTACTGATCAGCTCAGTGCATTTTATATAATTTCTTATTTTTATCCATCAGGTAGACTTAGTTTCTTTATATTTGTTCTTAATATGTTTTTACTTACATCTTAAGCTCAGAAGAGCCGAAGCAAATAAATTCATACACTAGAATGTTATAGTTGATCAATACAGAGGTATATGCCTACGTTTGGACTACGTGAACAGATAGGAGTGCATTTTGAAAGAAAGAAACGAAAATGTACACATACATAACCGTATTTGACTTTACATAATCCATCCTAAACCGCGGTCACTAATCTAAGATAATGTAGGAAAAAATACAAGAAAGTAATTAATAATAATAATAAATATGAACATATAAAAATATATTTTGAAAGAAAAAAGTTCCCCTGGCAGAACTTGTTTACTCCAGACGCCGAAACGTTAACCAGAGTTGGAGTGGGTCAGTGGGTCAGTGGGTCGGTGGGTCGAGTTTTCTGAGTGGGACGTGGGTCAACAGCATGTGACACACCACCCACCGTGACCCACTGCGACCCATCACCCACCATGATCCACTCTGCTCACTGCATTGTAAACAGTATTTTCTGAACAGCATATTTTTTTCACCCTCGACTCTAGCCATAGAAAGTAAAAACTAAAAAGAAGAAGAACATTGAAGAAGCAGTTGAAGTTAAATTTATGTCATGGCAATCACGGTGGTTCATATCAAGGACTGCCTAATATCAATATTAGGTAGTCAGCTAATATCGATTTTTTTTTTTTAGAAATCGAGTTTTTGATTTTTTTTGGAAATCAATCCTATATATAGAAAATGCCCCCCCCCCAACAAAAGAGTGTTTTAAAAAATAATATTGAGATTAGGGCCTAACTATGTATTTGCCAAATGTAATTTGAGTTGACTTTGATGTTGATGATCACACATACATAGTTATATTAATTTTTTATATAATAATTCATACATTATAGGTGATTCAAAATAAAACAAGTAGTTAGCTCCTCTAAAAACTCTTAGGCTGTGTCTGAAAAGTCAAGAAGTAAGTCCTATTGCTATTATTACAATTGCAAATATGATCAATTTCCTAAAGTTCTGCAAGAGTGCCTGAAGTTCTTTCTTCAATAGAAACAAATGAAAAAGAAGAAAAAAGAAGGCCTTGAAAGTAAAACGTAGAGAAATTCACCAGTGCTCAGAAGAAGCTGTCTACAATGCACTGAGCAGAATGGGTTGGTGAGTCACAGTAGTTCGGTGGGTCTGCGTGGATCAGAACGGATTGTTTGGTCAAAGTGGTTCACGGTGGGTTGTGTGTCGCAGTGAGTCATATCCTGTTGACCCACAACCCACTTGAAAATCTTAAATCCAATTGACCCACTGACACTCCATTATTTCAGTCATTTTTACCGAACTCCAGAACATTAACATTTTCGATTACTTTCCAAAATTGGCCCTGTAGTGGCGAAATGGTCAGTGAGTAGTGGTTGTGCCTATTAAATCCTTTTCTCAGAATCACAATATCTACAACATATCACAGTTTCAGTCATTTTTACCTAAATGCAGAACATCACCATTTTAGCTTACTTTCAAAAAAGTCATCTCGTAGTGTCCAAACGGCCAGTGATTATTGGCTGTGCACATTAAGACTTTCTCTCAGAATCACATTATCTACAACATATCACAGTTTCAATCATTTTTACTGAAATACAGGTCATCAACATTTTCGGTTACTTTCAAGAAAGTGGCCTGTAATGGCCAAACGGAAATTGATTAGTGTGTGTGCCCATTAAGAACTTTTCTCGGAATCAAAAGATTTACAACATATCACAGTTTCAGTCACTTCTGTCTTAATCCAGAACATCGCCATGTTGCGTTACTTTCCAAAAAGTGACCCTGTAGTGACCAAACTTTGAGTGATTAGTGGTTGCACTTTTCTCAGAATCACAAGATCTACAACATATCACAGTTTTATTTTTTCGAAATCCAGAACATCATCTTCGATTACTTTCAAGAAATTGGCCTGGTTGTGGCCAAAGGTCAGTGATTAGTTTGTGTGCCCATGGAGACCTTACAAGATCTAAACATATCAATTTTCAGTCATTTGTACCTAAATCCAGAACATCACCATGTTCCGTTACTTTAAAAAAGTGGCCCTGTAATGGCCAAACTGTCAGTGATTAGTGGGTATGCTCATTCAGACCTTTTCTCGGAATCACAAGATCTACAACATATCACAGTTTCAGTCATTTTTACCGAAATCCAGAACATCACCATCCTCGCTTACTTTCAAGAAAGTGGCCTGGTTTTGGCCAAACGGTCAGTGATTAGTGGGTGTGCCCATTGAGACCTTTTCTCGGAATCTCAAGATCTACAACATATCACAGTTTCAGTTATTTTTTTAAGAAATCCAGAACATCACCATGTTCCGTTACTTTCAAAAAAAGTGGCCCTGTAGTATCGAAACGATCAGTAATTAGTGGTTGTGCCTATTAAATCCTTTTCCCAGGATCACAATATCTACAACATGTCACAGTTTCAGTCATTTTTACCGAAATCCAGAAAATCAACATTTTCGATTACTTTCCAAAATTGGCCCTGTAGTGGCGAAACTGTTAGTGAGTAGTAGTTGTGCCTATTAAATCCTTTTCTCAGAATCACAATATCTACAACATATCACAGTTTCAGTCATTTTTACCGAAATCTAGAATGTCACCATCTTTGGTTACTTTCAATTGGCCAGGTTGTGGCTAAACGGTCAGTAATTTTTTGGTTGTTCCCATTAGGTCATTTTCTCATAATCACAATATCTACAACATCTCACAGTTTTAGTCATTTTACCTAATTCCAGAACATCACCATTTTAGCTTACTTTCAAAAATGTGGTCTCGTAGTGTCCAAACGGCTAGTGATTATTGGCTGTACCCATTAAGACATTTTCTCAGAATCACAATATCTACAACGTATCACAGTTTCAGTCATTTTTACCGAAATCCAGGCCATCAATATTTTCGGTTCTTTCAAGAAAGTGGCCTGCTTCTGGCCAATGGTCAGCGATTAGTGGTTGTGCCTATTAGGACCTTCTCTCAGAATCAGCAATCTACAACATATCACAGTTTCAGTCATTTTTACCGAAATCCAATACATCAACATTTTCGGTTACTTTCAAGATAGTGGCCTGTAATGGCCAAACGGAAACTGAGTAGTATGTGTGACCATTGAGACCTTTTCTCGGAATCACAAGATCTACAACATATCACAGTTTCAGTCATTTCTATCGAAATCCAGAACACCACTATGTTCCGTTATTTCATAGTGGCCCGGTAGTGGCCAAATGGTCAGTAATTATTGATTGTGCCCATTAGGACACTTTCTCAGAATCACAATATCTACAACATATCACAGTTTCAGTCATTTTTAATGAAATCCAGAAAATCAATATTTTTTATTACTTTCCAAAAAGTATCCCTGTAGTGGCCAAACGGTCAGTGATTACTGGTTGTGTCCTTTTCTCAGAATCACACGATCTACAACATATCACAGTTTCAGTCATTTTTATCGAAATCCAGAACATCACCATCTTCGATTACTTTCAAGAAAGTGGCCTGGTTGTGGCCAAAGGTCAGTTATTAGTTTATGTGCTCATGGAGACCATTTCGTGGAATCACAAAATCTATAACATATCAAAGTTTCAGTCATTTTTACCTAAATCCAGAACATCACCATGTTCGTTACTTTAAAAAAGTGGCACTGTAATTGCCAAGCGCTCAGTATTTATTGGTTTTGCTCATTAGGACATTTTCTCACAATCACAATATCTACAATATATCACAGTTTCAGTCATTTCTATCAAAGTCAAGAACATCACCATGTTCCGTTACTTTCAAGAAAGTGGCCCGGTAATGGCCAAACATTCAGTATTTATTGGTTGTGCCCATTAGGACATTTTCTCAGAATCACAAGATCTACAACATATCACAGTTTCAGTAATTTTTACCGAAATCCAGAACATCACAATCCGGTTACTTTCAAGAAAGTGTCCTGGTTGTTGCCAAAGGGTCAGTGATTAGTGGGTGTGCCCATTGAGAACTTTTCTCGGAATCAGAAGATCTACAACATATCACAGTTTCAGTCATTTTTACCGAAATCCAGAACATCACCGTGGCCCTTTAGTGGCCAAACGCTCAGTAATTATTGGTTGTGCCTATTAGGACATTTTCTCAGAATAACCACATCTACAACATATCACAGTTTCAGTCATTTTTACCGAAATACAGAACAATACCATGTTCCGTTACTTTCAAAAAAGTGCCCTCGTAGTGTCCAAACTAGTGTTGTAAATAGAAAAAAAACGGTTCGTATTTTTCAGAAATGTACGTTTTTTTTAGAAAAAAAACATTGCCTCTCGTTTTTTTTCTAAATTTAGTTTTTTTTCAAATAGTCATTTGTAATGCATCTAACGTCTATTTAAGTATGAAATATTTTTATGTAGGTGTAATCACCGTAAAATGCAACATAAATTAAACGCTAGATACTGATACGCTACAAATATTTTACAATTTACATGAATACCATACCTATTAACAATTCGGGTTTCAGCAGTTTTCATCAATATCAACTAAGAAATAAAAGTAGAATTGAAATTTTGTTTTTTCGTGAATGCAGGCCTTTAATAAGTACGAAAATAATGTCACGAACAGTATAAAATTCCAATAACTTGTCTAAAGGTAAAAACTAATACTAATTTGCCTAATAGTATTTTTCTAAATGTCATATATAAAT
Organism: Thermobia domestica; assembly: GCF_964235325.1. Classification (NCBI taxonomy): domain Eukaryota; kingdom Metazoa; phylum Arthropoda; class Insecta; order Zygentoma; family Lepismatidae; genus Thermobia; species Thermobia domestica. The sequence goes on from NC_137467.1 coordinate 64,810,569, forward strand.
AATTTGTCGACTAGATATATATGATATGCACAGCCGGCTCTACCATATATGCAGTGGCGTATTTACGATTTTGTTTCGGGAGGGGCTTTGCTAACAGGGGGATTTGCCTGAAAATGTGAAAATTCTGCAAGACATTTCATATACTCTACTATAGTAAGTAAGATTTCGGGGAGGGCTTAACCCGGAAGCCCCCTAAATACTCCACTGTATATATGCAACACGTGCATTTGCGTGGAACGGCAAGCTTGGATGGTCCGGCAAAATCAGTCATAAGTATATTATTTAAATTAAATATTTCTTGTTGGAAACAAATTTCATGATGATGGTAGTTACATTTACTAAGCTGACCTTCTATTTGAATAGGCCTACAAAATTCATAAATTATGTTTAGGTTGCATTAGTTTAAGGCCACATGGACAATGCTAAAGAAAATGGTCGAATAAATCCGAGCACAAATTGCTTGATTGTTGTCAAATGCAAGAATTCAATTCTCGAATAGTAGTGAATATCTGTTCCATTTAGTAAGTTATCACAGTTTTGATATGAAAGTAGTCTTGTTTTTGTCAGAAGCAAGTTTCTTATCATTGAAGATAGAAACAAGTTTTTTTTTAAAATGTTAGAAGATGTAGAAGAAAAATCAAGAAATAAAGATAAAAGAGCTAGTTGCACTGGAATTGCAAACTGATACATTGAGATTGAAGCTCGATAGTGAATTCTATAAAAAGGATTATCATCTTTCCTTTGCAGGTATGTTTGCTTTATCTTTAACTATCATAATAGATTAACATTTAAAGAAAAAAACAGACACAACGGAATTGCATTTTTAGTAAGTATTTAAGCCTTTCTGAGTGCGACTGCACTTACATCACCTTTGTTGTTCATGCTGGAGTACCATACTTAAAATCATGACTTCTACGATTTGTTCTTTCTGGAGAAAGGAAGAGGAGGCAAATTATGCCATTGCACGAGGCGACAAATTGACTAGGACCTGAATATAGGATGACTCAATTTGAACTAATGCAGGGTGTTTCAAAATTAATATTAGGGTTTTGAATCTTTGTAGTATCTATTACAATTATAAATATTATATAAAATGAAAGAGCAACTCAAACAGTTTTGTACGCACGCATGTACATGCATTGTTTCTTCTGTCTGCCGTTAGAAGGAGCAAGTAGCAAAGATGGAGACTAGAGAGAAGAAAGCTTTTTGTGTTTCAATAAAGACTGAACCTGTACAGTGCTACCGTCTGTGTGAAAAATATTAAGGAGACGCTTGTAACTACGTCTTTATTGTTTGCAGTTGCTACAAGTCTAAAGCCTACAGACTACGGTTTAGGTGCCAATTTCACAAGTGAAATATTCCTGCATAACAATGAAGATTTTCTGGATCGTGTCGTCTTCAGGGATAAATCGACTTTTCACCTAAGAGCTAATGTGAACACTCATAATGTTTGCATCTGACCGTCAGCAAATCCTCAGGAGATGGTACAATTGAAACGAAACTCCCCTAAATTGAATGTGTTTTGTGCCATATGGCGGAAAGTTTATGGGCCTTTCTCGCCTATCGACTAGATGTGTTCTCTGTGTCGAATGAATCTCACATTGAACACTTGTAGCAAAGGCTGTTTGAGGTGCTCTTTTATTTGATGCATTCCTTATAATTGTACGTAAAATGTAATAAGTACTACGAAGACTTAAACCCCAAAATTTATTTTGAAACACTCTACATTTCTCACCAACAGTGTTGGAACTAAGATGTATAAAGGAGAGAAAATTTTCCTTATAAAGTTATTGTCTACAACGATATTATTATTAGTCGAGACTATAACTACAACAACAACACGAGTTAGTAGTCAAAAAAATGTAATCAAATGTATACTCGGTGTGTCACTTGCTTAATCCGCTCCAGTGTGGACACGATATAATATATCGGGATATTATTCTTGCAAAATGTGGTTGGACTATAGTTTATCATATTAATTTCTTTTTCTTCTGGTGTCGAATTTCCTTCTCAAATTTAACCCCAGTCAAAAATTCGAGAATTTCCTAATTTCGAATTTCCTTTACTTTTTTTCCCTGTAGTTTCCTTCGTTGTAGAAAGACATTCTTAAGACTTGCCAGGTAGATACCTCGGATGGATACCTAACTGTTGACATCAATTGGACGGGCCTGCGCGCAGTGTTGCCAATTAGGGAAATTAAAATTCTCCTATATTTTGGCAAAATATTAAAAATTTTTGTTTACAAATCCGTACCTATACGTCCGAGTGCAAGTCAACTTACGCCAATCGAACATTTGTCCTTATTTAACAAACGAAAGTACAGATCGTTACAATGGGGTAATTAGCGGGTGCACGTAAAATTCGTATTTAGGTTCTAGCCCTTGATTTTTCCAGTTTTCCCTTACTTTTCTGTTTACCGTAATATATTTTTGGTAATTAGAAGCTTTGTTCCTTAAATATCGCCATAATACTTGTAGGATATATTAATGGTGTACCAATGTTTAATTTAAGATAGTTTGCGTATGTTTGGTAGCAGTGTTGCCAGCTACAGAATATTTTAATTCCAGATTTTAGGGGGAAATTTTGGAATAATTATATGTTTTGTCTCTATTATTTCCCTCTTGTTGGCTATATCGGAACAAACGTACCAGTATCTGGAAGTCTCGTCTTTTCTCTACCCAACTTACTATAGAAAGTTTCAATAGGATAATTAGGGGAAGTACAGTTCAGGTTTACAGTGGACCTTGTTCTCTAATTGGAAAGATAACTGTGATTTTTTTAAAGATAGAATGAGATATTTTTATTGACATGCTTACTTTATTAGATATCGTCACAATACTTGTAGGATATATTAGAGGGATACCAAAGCTTATTTTAAGATAGTTTGTGTGTGTCTGCTAGTAGTGTTGCTAGCTACAAAAAAATTTTAATTCCAGTTTTTAGGGGCAAATTTTGGAAAAATTTCCTTTTTTATTTCTATTATTTCCTTCTTGTTGGCTACATTAGAACAAATGTACCAGTGTCTAACAGCCTCATCCTTAACCTACACAGCGCACTATAAAAAGTTTTACTAGAATAATTAGGGGAAGTGCAGTTGAGGTTTATAATAAACCATGTTCTGGAAATGGTAAGAAAATGGTGAATTTCTGAGGTAGAATGAGATTTTTTTTTTAAATTTCATGCCTACTTTGTTATATATCGCCATGATACTTGTACGATATATTCTTGAAGCACTACGGTTTATTTTCAGATAGTTTTCGTCTGTTTGACGGCAGAGTTTCCAGCCAAAACAATTAATTCCCACTATTAGGTGAAAAATTCGGAAAATTTCCTTTTTCCCCTCTATTATTACCATCTTACTGCCTACATTGAAACAAACGTACCACTACCTGAAAGCTTCCTCTTTGCCCTACAGAACGCACCATAAAAAGTTTCAATAGGATAATTAGAGAAGTTGTACCCCGGCATATTTGATTTTTGCTTCTGAGGTGTAAAAAGTGTCAAAATTTCATGTGTATGACAGATTTTTTTCTTTCCCTCTTTGAATGGAAGCCAGAGACTTCAGAATTTCACTGTACCTTGTAAACACACCAAAAATTTGTTTAGGTGACTTGAACCCATATAGCAGCAGTGGTGCTAGATACAAAAAATTTTTGAAATTTGGTTAGGAAATTTTTTGTAAATTTTCATCCCTACATTTCCCTCAATAATTCCCCACCCGTTGGCAACACTGCAATACAACTTACACCAAAAAATATCCACGTCCATTTTCTTAAATACAAGGCCTTAACCATATCAATCGAATGAATAGTTTTTTGAGCAATAATTCACTAACTGGAAATGTAGGAAAACGCCAAAAATGACCTGGGGCTGAAAGGAATAATCACACAATTTTCCTCGTATAGGTTCAAAGAAACAAACGATTTGTAAGTTAGGAGATCTTCGACTCAAGTTCTGTTGATTATTTCAATGATCTGCAACATAAATCAATAAATAATAGTTGGCAGAAAAAAAACAGACTTTTGAAAAAAAACATGAAACAGAACGATGTTTTTTATTGAAAAAAACTTCACACAAAAAAAAACGTTTTTTTTACAACACTAGTCCAAACTGCCAGTGATTATTGGCTGTGCCCATTAAGACTTTTTCTCACAATCACAATGGCTACAACACATCGCAATTTCAGTCAATTTTACCGAAATCAGGAACATCGCCATCTTCGGTTACTTTCAAAACAGTGTCCTCGTAGTGGCCAAACGATCAATGATTAGTGGTTGTGCTCATTAAGACCTTATCCCAGAATCACAATATCTACAACATATCACCGTTTCAAGCAATTGCTATGAAATCCAAAATAACGTTAAGTTCTGCTGTTGGCAAAAATTTGGCTCTGTAGTTACCAAACGGTCAGTGATTGGTGGTTGTGCTTATTGAGACTTTTTCTCAAGATCACAACATCTACAACCCATCACAGTTTTACTGATTTTCATTGAAATCCATAATATCACTATGTTTGGCTGTTTTGAAAAAAGTAGCCCTGTAGTGGCCGAATATCAGTGTTTGGTGGTTATGGCCATTAGGACCTTTTCGGAATCACTATATCTACAATATCACGGTTTTAGTATTTTTGTCAAAAATCTGGAAAGTCGTTTTCTTCGGCTTTTTTAAGAAAGTGGCCTCATGGTGGCCAAAAGGCCAACGATTTTTGGTTGTGTCCATTGAGACTTTTTCTCAGGAACATAATATCCACAACATAACACGGTTCAAAGCAATTCCACCGAAATCCAATTTCCATAAAGATTGTTCGGGGTCCTTTCTCATTTCGAAGGAGCATTGCCTCTGCAAAACTTCTCTGTGAAAAACTTCAAAACCCGTATTTTGTACTTTGAAGTCATGTTTGCATCGGCAGAGTATCGTTCCTTTAATTTGGTCCTTTTAAATCAAAGGTACCCTTTTTTAAAAGCGGCCCTTTGCCTCCTTTAACCTGTTCTCCGAACGAAACAAAAAAAAAAATGTGTGCATTTATTTTCGGTCTAATATATATGTGCCAAGTTTGAAGAAAATCAGATGAATAGAAATCCTTATGAAGCTATCTCCTTTATACTTTCACTTTTTGGATTTGACAAGTCGTTTGTCCCGAAGTCCTCAATTTCTTTATTACCTCAAATTGCATTGTAAATAAATGCACTTGCAAATTTGCAATATTATATACTGTAATTTCTTAGCCGATAAAATTTTCTGTCCCCGAAAAACTAGAAAGCACCCGTCAAAAGCAATTCCTCGAACTTTCCCCTAGAATTTATCATAAGAAAGTTTTTTGTTCCTCTCTCTCAGAGATTTGCATCCCTTTTTCCTTTAGGGCCACTCATTGACAAAAGGTACTCACATGACCGCTATATACAGACATGCTCTTAGGTAGGTCAGAGATTGGGAAAGTAGACGACTTTTAATACTACTACTACTACTACTACTACTAATAATAATAATAATAATAATAATAATAATAATAATAATAATTATTATTATTATTATTATTATTATTATTATTATTATTATTATTATTATTATTATTATTATTATTATTATTATTATTATAACAATTAGGTTTACAACTAGGGTCCCATCTCTTTATCTTGTATGAGAGGCCCGCTAGTCAGCTAAGCCATTGGTGTTCCTTATTCTGTGTTTCTCTCTCTTTCTGTGTCGTGTGGATGTTTGTTTTGGGGTATTAGGCTTTTATATTAAACCTTTACATTATATAATCTTTTTCTTTTTTACGAGATTTTCTTCTGGAAAAGGAAAGAAACTGCTTTCCTCTTATGTGTGTTTCTTACCATTCACCTTGTTTGAACTGCTTAGGTAAGATGATTTTGTAACTTTTATGTCATCCATTGCCATCACGATAATAAAATGGTAAGTCTTAACAATTTATTTCATTCTCTTATTTGCAGTTTGCCACACTGATATATTTGTAACAAAATTGAGGTTTGGTCCAACGCCTTTCGAATGTGCAACCAACCCAAGCGCTGAGCTTTTTGGGTTGCCTGCTATTGCAGGAAAGGGAGAATTGCAGGTGGTAATGCACTTTTGGAGTCGTGTATACAATACTGGAGAAAAAATTATTTGTACCTTCTTCTTCGGAAACGAATAAATGGTTTTGAATGAAGTTTGCAAGTTTTGTCTAGGACGACGTTGTGTCTATTGTTAACTAAAATTAATTCAAATGCTTTAGTGTGTGCTTAGAAATAATGCGCTGTATTTTACGTAATACAAAAATGCACATAAGAAATACAATTGACCATCATCGTCACACAGTCAGTATTAAGCTATGAAAGTAATTCTAGTTTATAAACATTATTATCAATATGACTAACATCACAACAAATTTCAGAACGATAGACCGTATGGTGTCGAAGAAAAACGTACACTCATATCCAAATTATTGTAGCATGTCTATAAATATGTTGTTGTAGGAATATAATTTGATAACGAATTCGCCCGGTATTTCTTACAATGTTAGTATGTGTATAATCGGCAAAGACATGTATGTGCAAAATTTCATGTCAAAAGAGCAGTAAAAGAGAACGATAAAACGAAAATAAATCTTTCTGTCCATTTAGCAACATTTTGTTTTATTCATTCTAATTTTCGTGTTTATAATTCTTTTCCTATGAAATTTACCACAAATGTACATTTCCCAATTGTACATATAGTGTCAGTGTTAAAAGTAGCCTGCAAAAGCATTATCAAATTATATCCTTACAAGAAAACAGTTATAGAAATGCGACAATTATTTTGGACATGACTGTACATATACATAGAAAAATTGCGCTTCTGAGAAAAACGTATGTAAAGGTTAGCAGAGTTTAAATGAATTACTGGTTACTTGAAGCACTTAGAATGCACCGTAACCATATTTTTCGTTGTCTTCTGTGTCTTTCTCATTTTTCTTCTCTTTTTCTTGAGTCTTTTGTCTGATGTTATTCCTAACTTCTACTCACCTGATGTTATTCCCAATTTCTTCAGAAACTCACATCTGATAGAAAAGCCAATATTAAAACATTACAATGCACCATACACAGCTATATGTACCACTCTTGCACTAGCAAATGACGTTTCTGGACAGCGTTGCAAATCATGCTATTGAAACTTTCATTCGAATTTTGAGTCTTGCCGCGAAGACAGTTATTTCTTGATGAGCTGTGGGGCAGCAAATGCTCGAAAAGTTGGGTTAATATGATTCATTACTGCTTCTGGTAATAGTGTTTGTGCTCGTAATGCTTCAACTTTGATTTCCGTTGTAACCACATCACGAATTTTCTCCCTTTGGACACAGTAAACACATAGTTATGTTTGCTTGCATTTGATAATTTATGAAAATAGATTGCCTACCTAGCCTTTCGCATTGCTTGAAAATCACTTAAGTTTTCTCTTATGGCTTTCCTATAGTATACTTGTAGAGAATCGATTTCCTTTCCCGTAAGTCGTCCCTTAACCCCCAGCGGTTTTCATCTTTAAGTTTCTGTACCTTGTTATCTTTGAGTAGACGCTTTTGACTGCCATTCATCCTTTTCTGTACGTGACCAATACACACTAACTTTACTATTTCACAGTTTTCGCCATATGGTTTACTCTCAACCATTAACTTGAACACACTAGAGTCACCACCGCCAAAATATCTTGTATATCCTACACAAAATTTCTTCTCTGAACCGTTGAAAATGATCTTCACAGCCGCAACCTCCGTGCTTCCACTTGATTCACTGTAGCTTTGGAGCATGATAATATATGGCTTTCTTAAATTCTGCATTCGCTTTGTGCAATTTTGATGTAGTGCAACATGTATGGCAATATTTCGACATGCACTGCATATCTAACACCTTGCCAGTATCAATTGTGATAACTGATGTTACACCATATAATGAAGTATGACCTCTTTTCATCCACGTCCCATCTACACTTCCACAAATATCAGTTCTACATTCCACATCTTCATTTAGTTGATGTGGTTTTAGAGCTTCAAAGCAAGCTGCTTTCGCGTTTCCCTCCACTACATACTCAAGAGCTGAATGAAGAGATTTGTTTATTTTGTCAAATTTCTTTGCAGGTGAAGATATATTCAACAAACTACAAAACATTTGAGCACATTATCGTCCTTTATATAACCAACGCATTCCATTAAACTAATCTAATATTAGACTCAAGGCCTGATGTCTTGTTTGAAACGTAGAAATCAGTCTTGGCTCCACATGCTTGGCAATGTATTTCTAAGAGAAATGTAACACCACAGACAGAAATGTAACAACACAAAGACATCTGACCAGTGCTAGTACAAGAGACACAGATACATGCTTTTCGAATTGCTGCAGACAACGATGATAAGTCAATGAGCCGAAAAATACTTTCATTGTAGAACAATCGGAAATGCCAGAACAACTATCGAGAGACACTGTAACTTTACTCATGGAAGCACTTGCACGTCCGAAGTTAAACTCTATTTTCAGAGATGGGCCGCAGTGGCTCACCTTTGGTGCTTGGAGTCTCGGGTTCGATCCCAGCCTCCGCCAAGTGAACTTAATGGTGGGCAAACGCTGTGTGCATGGATTTTTCTCAGTGTTCTTCCGTTTCCTCCCACTTTCTTCATTAAACCATTTTCATTCATTACTCATCATCACCGTCTCCTTTAGCCTAACCGGCATAACCGTGGGACGTAAAACTCAAATGTTTCATTTCTATTTTCAAAGCTCCTCTGGGTACTGTTTTATCTACCAAATGCGATGTAAATCTATTTCCACAGAATTTACGTTTTATATACACTCTATCACTTCTTCCTATAGTCAAAAGAAATAAACTAGCACCGCAGCAAAGTAAACAGCAGCCAGATAGAAAAAATCATGGAGTATAATTAAGGAAAATAACGTTTGTTGCAAACACGCATGAAGTCAGTGTTTCTTCCAGACGTTTTTTTTTTCGAGCGAGCACTGCCCTCCGGAGCTCTGAGAGTGTACCTCCGGAAGAGACCAAAATAGCATGTCTATAATATAATAATAAATAGAATAGTACCAGCAATGTTCTTCCGAATATTGTGTGGAGCCACGGAACATTTTTTCTGAAAGAAACACTGCATGCCATGCTATTTTTACATGAGAATCCGCGGACTAGAGACAAATATGAAGGTGCTGTCAGCTCTTGACATCAACAACTCCTAGACAGACGTGAAAAATACATCTTTAATAGAAAAAAAAATAATATAAGGAAAGAACCATGCAAAAACTGAACACAGGGGGCAAATTAAATAAAAATTACATTTTACGTTCGTTGGAAATCTCACATCTTTACTCATAAAAAGTAAGGTTTTCCAATCCTGGACTCCCAATAGCTTCATAAAATTTACATGCTGAAAACTGGAAGTTACATACTTCCAGGAAACATATTTTGAAGAATCGAAATTTTGACCTTTCATCGAGTACCATCCCCGCGAATAAAAGCTTTCTGACAGTTTTTCTCAGTCACAGATCTTGAAATAATTGTATGCATATAACGGGTATATAAAAAGAAAATAAACTTGTACTACAGTCTTATTTGCAAAGGAAAAAAGGGAGAGAAGAAATAAAAGTTAGTATTAAAACAATTCTCCCAGCGTGATCTTATCACTCGCAAAAGGTCCGATAGAGGCATTATTCCGCCTGACTGCAATTGGTGCTAGAAGCGAACGGTGCAGAACAATCACTCAGTCTTTTCCCTCCCCCTCCATCTTCTCCAAGTCCAGAGAATGGGACGTAGCACACTATGAAAAAAGGTGGATTTACCCTTGAAACGGTTCTTCGAGGCGCGCAGCAGCCACAAAGGCCGAAGCAGAAAGAACATACAAAGAACGTATTAGCATTTCTAGTACCTTAGCAACTATGAAGTAAACTTAGAAAACACGGCGGGCAGCGTAGTGCTTAGACTTGATGAGGGATAGGAGACTTCTATCAGCGTAATATTCTACTTGAGTAAGGATTCCTTTTTTCGAATTTTTTCTCTTTCATTTACTTCATCATTCCAACTAAGTGTGTTCTATTAACTAAATCAAAGATTATCACGTCTTTGGTTTTTCAGCAGTTTGGCGTGTAAACATTCTCAATATTACTCTGGGAGTTATTCTCGTTCAATTATGTAAGTTAACAGATTTTGTAACGAAGATTTTTTACTAAACTTAATGTAAATATTCCTATCTTTTTATAAAAAATCTACTTTATTACGAAAAGGAATTATCACCTCAGTGAATTCATATTCCAAGCCCTGTTGTTTTCAGTAAATAGTGTAGGAAAAGAGTAGATACTTGTACCGAATTTTCGGGAACCTCATTTCTGATACTTCTATCTCCTGAGACTTCTCTTCAATTGGGGTACAAGATATCTCAGATCAATTTGAAACCAGCAAACTAATGAAGGTGTTCTTGTCTGAAACTACACTGCCAGTCATAAATTAAGCAACATGTGCAATAAAAACAAAATGTGCAATAAAAATAAAGGACGGGGCATTGGTTGTGAAATGCAGAGAAAAAGGATGTCGTTATAACGAGCATTGACGAAGATCGGGGAAAGATTGTGTGGAAGAATTTGCGATTCTGCTGTCCTCACACGACATTGTAAAGTAGTAGGTACTGGCGAGGACTGCATGAACTCTCGGACTTGTTGGATGACAGTGTGTGTAGATTGCAGAGGCAAGTCTCGTGGAGCGAAACACGCGAATATGACAAAGAGGCATCATTTGCCGAAAGAGTTACGCTAGCGTGCCATCGGTCGATTGGAGGCAGAGTAGCATCAGGCCGGCGTGTCCCGGTTGCTCAATATCGATCGAGCAGTGCTCAGCAGGTTATGGAGAAAGTTCCGAAGATCGCAAATTGATCCGAGACGTTACATTGTTGGTCGTCTGCGTGTGATATCAGAAAGGATGATCGGTATATCCGTTTGACAAGCCGTAGAAACAGGTCTGCAACAGCAAATCAAGTGAATGTGGAGGCTATTGTTGCCACGTGACGTCCTCTTTTAACGAGTACAGTATATTCGCAACTTCGTGAAGTTGGGTAGTATGCGAGAAGAGCAGTGGTGTATATACCCTTTACCCAATGCCACAAAAGGCAGCGGTTAAATTTGGATAAGAGCTCTTGTGAATTAGACCCAGGACAAAGGCAGTCAGTTTTCTTTAAGGAGGAGTAGATTTTCTCTAGACAGTGATTCTTGACGCCAATTTGTCTGGCGAGAAACAGGAACCCATTACCATGCATCCAGCATTCTTGAAAGGGAAAATTATGGTGGTACAAATTTGCTTTTGTGGAGTGGCATCTCGCTTGGAGAACGTGCTGATCTCTGTGTTCTTCTGCGTGACACGATAACAGCTCAGCACTGTACCGATAGTGTTCTGAATCGTCAAGTTGTACCTCTCGCACGTCGTAGTGTTCCGAAATTTATTCTAAAGGACGATAATCCTCTTACCCATAAAGCACAATTGGTCGATCATCACTTCGAGCAATACCATTTTCAACAAATGTTGTGGCCATCGAGGTTCCTGTACCTGAACCCAATCGAACATGTGAGAAGCTCTAGGGCAACGCATTGCAAGCCTTATACCCTCTACAAACTTTCCAAGATCTTCAATGCGCTCCTTGTTAACAATGGACCCAGATACCAAATGATCTGGTACAAACACTTACTGCCAGCATGAGACGAGTTGTGAATCCTGTATTGCTATGCTAGGTGAGCATATCGCTTATTGCTATCAGCAAACTATCTTTTTGTGGCTTCAGTGTTTTTCAGTTTCAGTGCCAGCTACGCCCATCATCATTTTTTCTCCACGAGCTGACTTTCGTTTGGTAAATTCCCTTGCTGCACGACGTAAAATAGATACTACTTTAATTTCAATAACAGTTTGTTCACCACCATGCGTTTACTTTCGTTATACTCCTAATCATCCGTTGTTGCTTAGTTTATGACGGTCAGTGTAATAGAGTCTTATTCAAAACTGTCTACTGCAAGAAAGAGACCGAGAAGTTGTTGTCGTACTAGCAGTTATCGTGCAAAAGAGCTATACACACACAGAAATGAATTCTTCACTCGAGATCCTTTCTAAGTGGAATAGTGTGGCATTCAAAGTAATGATCAAATACTGTTTGATAAAATGACACATAGTACGTCGTAACTAATTTGGTGGATTGGCACGAAGTAACAGCGGAGCAACACGTCTACTCTACATACACCTAGTTTTCGTAACGAAACTGGTGGGATTGCGCCGCGTAAAAGCTGTAAAAAAATCCCTATAACCATATCTTTTTAGAATAGGTTAACATAAATGCTATTTCTTGTTGTAAACCAAATTTTTTCATTTGTTTTATTCCAAAAATGCGAATTGGATCATTGATTAGCTTCAGTAATTTCCGTTTATCTCACGTCAGAGCATTTAAAATTATATATAATTTTTACGTACGTTGTTCTTTTTATTCCATGCATTTCTTATTTCTATATTGGCTTGCTTTTCTGGATAATAATCGTCTTTAACTATAAACTAAAATGTGTACATACTTGAAAAAGTCAACAGAACTAAGTTATTACCTTCTTGAATTCCAAATACAGAACGTTCTTAGCATATTGTGATAAATGGACATTAGCATTGTCAGTTTAAGAAAACATAGTTCCCATCTGTGTAAACCATGCATTGTACCAACTGGAGAATATGTAACTATTCTTCATATTTACAATGTTTGTATCAAAATAATGTCTTCTCTTTCTATTGTTTCAGCCTCACATGAATTAAACATTTACATAGCTTTACATTTCATTTATTTGACACACACATTATATATGGATGAGAATTGAGCGTTGGAGTTGAATGCAGAACAAATTGCAGGTAAAGTAAAGTGTTAATGACAATTTTTCATTACTTAATTAAATAAGGTACTATTTTACAACTAGATACACTCAATTCAAGTTACTGCAAAATATCCATTTTGATGTGTCGTTCACATTGGGATTAACTACTGCAATACTTTGTGTTAGAACGGAAGTATTTTGTAGATAGATGACAGTTGTGCTATTCAATTAATATTTCCTCATCATTCACATATGTCATTTCCAAATATCATTCAGCATTTTATATTTTTGTAGTAGAACATTAACATAAACCAAGACACGAAAATACCTGACATCAAAGTTAGTGTATCAAATCTTGTTTTGTTATAACAGTTTTCGCAAATAAAATGTCGTATAGATATTGTCATTTTTCACAAAATATAATAATTATACGTATTTTTAATGTGTCGTCTTCAATTATTAAAAGGGGTAATGACATAACTGTTAATTACAATACAGAATTTGATAAAATATTTACTTATAGTATTCATAAGAAGAAGCAAAATTGCTATAATTTCTTATAGCATACTATGTAAAATATTTTCTCACATCCTACTATCTCATTTCATGCAGTTTTGAAAACATTTTCCTCTCCATCTATTCCTTGAGAGATGTCGTACGAGTAATCAAACATCTTACTCCTTTCGCCAATTAAACGAAATATAAAGCATTAGAAAGCGCGTAATTTCTCTGCCAACAGATTACTAATATACGCAACTTCTAAATAGTTAATTTCAATTGTTTATCAATTAATTAAAAATAACCTAATAGAGCACAGAAATTAGAAACCAAAGACGACGGGATTGAAGTTTTGCCATAGATATTTCAATAGATAATTACAAGTTTAAACAGCGTAGCTAAGAAATGCCATATCAAAATATACGAAGATGCTCTTGATACTATTGTTTTGTTTAGAATTATTTTGTTTGAAACACACTATAAATATGAAATTCAATTATATTTTTCTTTCAATTTCCCCCACACTTGATCAATACATAATTACTTCTGTTTTATATATATGCAAGTCAGCGCCGTCATTTCAGGCTTTGTTTGAGGAGGCCAAGAGCAACAATGACATAAGACTTTCACGTTTTGTACCAGTACATTAGTAGACAATCTATTAAAGTATATGTATTCCTCAATCCCTTGGGGAAGCAATTGCCCCCTCCTGCCCTCCCTAAATGACATCCATGATGCAAGTTTGATTCATCTCACTTACTTACATTTTCTTTAATGTTAATACCCGTAAGGGATCTAATATGCATGTCATTAAGTAGTACATACTAATTAATGTTACAATACATAACTTCAAAAAATATAAGTCCAAGAATATAATAAAGCATTATACTTTAGAGTTGCACAATAGTAATAAAAAATAATTTCATGACGAATTCGCCCGGTATTTCTTATAATGTTAGTATGTGTTTAATCGGCAAAGACATGTATGTGCAAAATTTCATGTCAGAAGAGCAGTAAATAAAAACGATAAAACGAAAATAAAACTTTCTTGTCCATTTACCAACATTTTGTTTTACTCATTCTAATTTTTCGTATTTATAATTCTTTTCATATGAAATTTACCACAAATATACATTTCCCGATTGTACACATAGTGTCAGTATTAAAAGACGTTGCAAAATCATTATGAAATTATATCCTAACAAGAAGACAGTTTTAGATATGCCACTATTATTTTGGACATGAGTGTACATATACGTAGAAAAAAACGTGCTTTTGAGAAAAACGTATGTAAAGGTTAGCTGAGTTTAAATGAATTACTGGTTACTTGAAGCACTTAGAATGCACCGTAATCATATTTTTCGTTGCTTTCTTTGTCTTTCTCATTTTCTTCTCTGCTCTTTTCCCTTTTCTTGAGTCTTTTGTCTAATGTTATTCCTAACGCCTACTCACCTGATGTTACTCCTAACTTATTCAGAAACTCACACCTGATCGAAGAGCCAATACTAAAACATAACAATGCATCATACACAGCTATATGTACCACTCTTGCACTAGCAAATGACGTTTCTGGACAGCGTTGCAAATCATGCTATTGAAACTTTAATTCGGATTTTGAGTCTTGCCGGGAAGATAGTTCTTTATTGAGGAGCTGTGGGGCAGCAAGTGCTTCAAAGGTTGGGTTAATATGATTCTTTGCTGATTCTGGTAAATGTGTTTGTGCTCGTAACGCTCCCCTATAACTTGGTTTCTGTTGTAACCACACCACCTATTTTCTTCCATTTGGACACAGCACATACACAGTTTGGTTTGCTTTCGGTTGATAATTTATAAAAATAGATTGCCTACATAGCCTTTCGCATTGCTTGAAGACCACGCAAGTTTTTACTTATGGCTTTCCCATAGTATAGATGTGGAAAATCGATTTCCTTTCCCTTAAGTCTTCCCTCGTGTTTCGTTTTAGGTGAAGGTATTATGAGTCTGCTGCTTCACTTTTGGATGAAATTACGATTGCCCGTTTCTTTTCTACATATTTTTTTTTTTTGTGAAAACACGTTATTGAGCATAATATGCAACTGTTTCTCGATTCGGATTGGTTTGTGTTAACAGCTTGAAAATATAATCTTTACGTGTAATGTCTCACGATTATGAATGATAGGTTGATGAAGACTATAATTAAAGCAAGTGAATTATAATGAACGAATTGGTGTAATGATAAAGTGAGAGTGTCCCGAGAAAACCTACGAGCACAATGTTGTTCGTCTCAAACTTACTTCTCTTGAGAACGATCTAGGGTCCTCACCAATCAGATAGTTTTTACGGGGGTCTCAGTTACGATTCACCGATGGAAGATACTTTGAAATATTAAATGTCCTCGATGCATCTGTGCTCGTGTCCCTCTCGTTCAAGGTTACTCGAAATAAATGTAAAACGTGAATAACCGAATATAATAAAGATAAGTTACGGAGATACTTTCGGTCTTCTTTTTTTAAATTTAAACTTGAATTTTCTGGACTATAATATTTTATCATGACTGAAATCAGTGTTTCATCGTTAATAAAATATTACAATCCTAAACGTTTGCAATGTGTTATATACACGAGTGTTTCTTGACGCTTATTTAAAAGAGCAGTCTTAGGATAGTGGCTTGGGCAGTCGTTTCGTGAGTCAGGGGTGCGCGGTTCGAGTCCCTCCGACGAGATTTCGAAATATTTTATAATTTACAAAGTTGATATTTCTGATGTATAATAACACAAAACATAGTCAATTTCCCTCGTTCTTACAAGTTAGAGTTGAAACGACTTCCTTCACAGGAGGAAAAGTAACATGACGTCACAGTCTACACACTCGATTCCTACTGTCTGAAAACTTGGCGTGTTTCACAAACAATTCGTGAATACAAAATGGTCATCCTTAAGGATTAATATAAGTCATAAATTTGTCTGAAACGACTTTGTGGAATTGTTTCTACTTTCTTCCACTCTTACTAAAAGTAATAATAATATTTCCGTACGTCATTTTCAACACGTTCCATATATTCGTTCAACCAAAATTGGTAAATACGAACTATTTTTTGTATATATATTTTGTTAAAATATCAATATAACGCAAACATAATGCAATGTCTTTTACCCAAAGACCTGTATCGTGATGAAGACAAATCCAATTTAGTTTCTGATAAGGCATCCGAAGGTTCGATTTTCATATTGTTCATTAGCTGACATTTTCTTTGCTTCCCCTCTTTTCCTTCCAAAGTATCTCTTATAAGACAATTCATCCTTATAGAGGGTCCAAAAAACTTCTTTTGATTTTTCTTAACTTCAGTATGCTTATTTTCATTGGAATAGGACGTAATATTTATATCTCAAATATTCAGTAATAATAATAATAATAATAATAATAATAATAATAATAATATAGAAGACAAATTCCGTATGAGGACAAATTATATTAAAATCTGTAAAATCGCCCCTAGCGTTAGGCAAAAGTTAGAAAATAGTCGGGATTGGAGACAATTGTAAGTACCATCAGGACCCTCTGCATACGTTCCTACAACTAGCTAAATGTTAAACGGAAAGTTTCCAGGCCAATTTCACGTAGAAAGTAGGGGTACTGAACTCAGAAAAGCCATACAAAAATTTGTTTTTAAGTAATGGTTATGCCGGCTAAGCTACAGAAGAAGTCCATTATGAGAATGAAAGAAATATTGAAATACAGAAATTGGGACGAAGCGAAATCCGGAGAAAACTACACACACGGTGTTTATTCAGCACAATGCCCACTAGACGGGAGCTGGGTGGAATAGGGTGAACCACTAAATTAACAACACTTCAGTAATAATAATAATAATAATGGTATTAAAAGTTTTAAAGTAGGTCTAAAATTTGGAAAAACTTACTTAAGCGTAGGGATTTCGGAGAAGGGTTTAGGTACCTTCAAGATACATTTCTGAAACTACCCACATTTTAAACAAAAGCTTTCTACTAACGTTTGCTGTAGAGTGCTCTACTGTAAGTTTTAGGAAAAATAACTGTAATAGAAATAATTGAATATTACTCAGCAGTAAGTCATATAATATACTAATTTTTAGGATATGCAGAGGTAAGTATAAACGCTTTGCTAAAAAATACCTGCACACACCATAATTCAATGAGCTGTAAAATACAAAGTAACAAAAAGCTTATAAGATTCCGTCTATAGAGCAATTGCTACTTAAACAATGGACATGCACTATTTCGAGAATCGTAACAAGACGAGAAATGATTACGACACTTTTCATCTCGTCCCGATTCTCATCTCTAAAGCGACATGATAATTTGAGTTACCCTTATCCCGTCTCGAATGTAAAATGTTAATTCTCATGTTATTTTGTTTGTTTTAGAAACAAGATGAGAAATTTCTCTTCTCGTGGGCAACTTTAAACAAAACAGAAATATTCTTCCCAAATGTCACGTTTCTGCTTCTAACGGTATGACCGGAGAGATAATTATCTTCTAGCTTTTAATCTTCCACGAGATAAGAAGTTTTATTATTACTATTATTATCCCTGAAGATTTGATAGTTCAAGTATTGAAACATCCGAGTATTCAAATATCTGAATATAATAAAACGTGTGTCATCGTCGATCAATCGCCATCAAAAATATTAAAGTAAAAAAGTGCCCTAAGCGGATTCGAACCACGAACCTCAAGATTACTTATCGAGTGCCTTGACCACTCAACCACGATCACTACGCCGTAAATAAATCGTCTTTAGTCTTGTTACGTTAAGTTTCTTTGCCTCCGCTTGCAAAGTTGTATGATGTATTTATTCGTTTCAGAACGTCTCTCGTATTCCTTTTATGATTATAAGTGAATAATCTTCGGCAAAATTTATTTTAATAACTTGAGTTGTTCTTAAACCTTTGGTTCACAAGTTTGTTTCTTCTCCACACGAAATTACAGATATGACATTTAATTCTCATATTTTGCACTTGCTTTCAAAGCAGTAACCATTAAGTGGTAAAACAATTTTTCCGTCAGGATTCATGAATTTTGTAACAAAACACGTCAAGAAATGAGGTTTAAAAAAAGGATGGAAGAGTTGATATCAAAGTTGGGTAATGTAAGCTAATGAAAACCATGTAATAACGTCTCGTATTTGAAAATAATGTAATCTCTTTTAATTCACTAACTGGTATTAAATTTAGATCAAGCTTGCAGATCTGGAATGTACAAACTCAGTGTAGCTAGAAGGAAAACGCAAACAAGAATGGACTAGATTCGAAAGTAGGACCACCAGCAAAAGAATTCCGTTTACTAACCCCTTATCTAACAAGCCAACATGTTTTATAAGTTATAAATTTGCATGCAAATGATACCATTATACCTTTGTTCAATCAATGTTTTGCTCTTTTTCTCTTCAAGAATGTAACATGTATACGACGATTCGTTTCGTTTTCCATTAGAGCTTTGAATGACATGATTTATGATTGAGTATAGGATATTACTTAAAAAGGGGCAATACATTTATATCGAAAAAGTAGTTAACGAATTCCTGTCCGAAAAAGATCACCTGTACAATTATTTTGCAAATGGTAATTTATAATTATACTTACGTTGGTTGAAATTTCCCCATAGTTATGGGGGCGAGACACTGAAACCACCCCTACAAAGAGGTTAAAGTGACATGTAAAAGACGTCAAATAGGAACGATATTAGTGTTGAATTAATGTGCAAAGATGAATAGTGACACTGTGGATGCTGCGTAAGTTCAAATTTAGCCTTGGTTGGCATGGAGTTGACAATGGGAGAGTGACAGGGAAAAAAGAATCGAAAATATCTTATATTAGTGTCGGATGGATAGTTTTCGTGATCTCTGACATAAAAGGTGATATTTTAGATGTGTATATGTCAAAGGTTGATCCTATTCGCGTGAGGTCATAGGGGGAACCAGTGAAGAATTCAGAACAGTTTCCTTTTAGTACGTTTCAATACACTGCGGGTGAAAAGTGATAATGCACAGATACTGATATCACACTCGGAAAAATCGGAGATATAACTTCTGGGGAAACATTACTAACTGCTCACTTTCTAAAATTTTCACTGCTTTGCAGGAGCGTAAGAAAAGGGTTTTTTGAGGGCATGTTTTACTAAGATGTCTATTATTATCTCTAAAATTAGATATAATTTACAGAAAAGTAGTGATTTCGTGGGGCAGGAGCTCTGGATTGCCAAGGCCTGCATTCTGTGCATGTTACTGCTGCTCTGAATTTTCATAAGCTCCTCTTCAAATGTAAGACGTAAAATGTAATTAAGAGTCGTATAACATAGAATACAATATATATATATATATATATATATATATATATATATATATATATATATATATATATATATATATAGAAAATATGTTAAAATAAATGAGAAATACAGTAGAATATATTTATAAAACATTGTTCAAGGACAAGGTTTTTTAAAACAATCCTACTTGAATGTAAAATATACTTTCAAAACAATTTTCCATTTATGCAAGTCTACAAACAAGTTAGGAGTGTCATCTGGTAGCCACTATTCATCCCTTCTAATCAGAATACTATGAACGTGACACCATTATTTTTGTATTCTATCGCTTTTTTTTACTTATAACTCTTTTCCCGCCCTGAAATTGTTTCAGTGTCAGCCCCTACAGTAGATTGTTGAGATCGTAATTTATACGTATAGTAAATTCGTTTGAAATTCCTCCAAGAGTCAATGTTGCACTGTACGTTTTTTTCTGAGTGAAACTTTCTAAATATATATGCATACATTCCAGTAAGAACTGAATTTTGTATTAACGCCTGACTGTCGTCGTTGTGCAAACATTTATGATGATATGCCGAAGGGAAATGAGTTACATTAAGGTTGTAAGATTTAATATCAAGTTTGAAACATCGCAAGTTAAAGAAACGCATGTAATAACAAATATCATATTTGAAAATAATTTCGAATTAAACTAGCTGTGACTACATTACTTCAAAATTGAATTTGTGGAATGCACAGTGTGGGCGTAACTCAAAGAAAATAATCAATACGAATGGTCTTGATTCGAAGTTCGGACCATACACGTAGGAGTAACTTGCATTAACCAATCACGTAACAGATGATAACGCACTGGGTTTGGCACTACCTTATGAGATGGTTCTATCAAATGTAACCTAATTAACACAATAGTAACAAATTTTACTGCCCTGAAAAGTGTTCTGAACAAGGAGAAGTTCATTATGCACACTAGGGGGGCGCGGTGGCTCAGTGGTAGAGCGTTCACCTCTGGTGCTTGGGGTCTCGGGTTCGATCCCAGCCCCCGCCAAGTGAACTTTGTGGTGGACAAACGCCGTGCTCGTGGGTTTTCTCGGGGTTCTCCCGTTTCCTCCCACTTTCTTCATTCCACCATTTAATTCATTACTCATCATCACCGTCTCCTTTAGCCTAACCGGCATAAGCGTGGGACGTAAAACTTAAAGATTTCATTTCATTTCATTATGCACACTGTAACTAAGTTACAAGAGGTTTATATTCTATCAGAACGGCGCATCCACCAAGTGCACTTTTGGAATATTCCATTAAGCTAGTTTTCAACGAAGCTAAAGGAAACGTATATGCGTGAGTACAGAGTTCTCCGTAGCAGAGTGGATATAGTCATGTTTCGATAACTACAAGGTTCGCGGTTCGAAACTCGTCTCGGAAGCTTCATATTCTTTAAATTCTTAATTCCTCAGTTCTCAAGATCTTTCTCTCCATTCGTAATCATCTGATGCTCTCAAAAGTGTTCTCCACCTTATTTCGACACCTTTAGATTTTATTCGGGGGGGGGGGAGTCTCCACATACAAAAACTTTTCACTTTTTTATTAGTGTATTACTATACATTTGCTTAAACAATATATATTTATGAAGCGCAAGGGAGGGGAAATTACACCCTCCTGTCCTGCCCAAATGACGCTCTTGGAACACTTGCTTGCAATTACTGAAAATAAATTAAATGAATCATTGAATAACATTCATTTCTGTCAGTAGATATTCTCGAGCTCTGTGCGTGCATTACAGATTTTAGGAAGCACAAAACTAACTGCCGTTATTGGCAATTTCCATAGATTTCTTAGGGAGCATCTTACTAGCTTGCAGTCTTTAAAGAAAGAAAAGATGAAACTAAAGGTATTAATGAAGCTATGGGAAGATTGTAAGACTTTTTTTTAAATAGGCTATTTTTTTCAGAACATACGAATGAAAAAGACTATTTTAGAGCTATAACATTGTAAACTTGATTTTTTTTCGTCTGAATGGAAAGAGTGTATTACGTCGCACACGCTGCTTTAGACAAGTACAGGTGGAGGAGGAAGGGAGTAGGATTGAAGACAAGAAATATCTAATCGATCGAGACGTGTATTTCTGGATTGCATTAGAAAACGGGGCAAGCATTTGTTATTAATTTGGAGTTAGAAATTTTGTAACAATTTCTAAGCCGCGGACTGTACCACATATCTCAGACCAATTTCAAACCAGCGAACTAATGAAGGTGTTCTTGTCTGAAACTACACTGCCCGTCATAAATTAAGCAACAAAGACAAAATGTGCAATAAAAATAAAGGACGGGGCGAAGGTGGTGAAATGCAAAGAAAATGGATGTCATAATATCACGAGCATAGACGAACATCGGGGAAAGATTGTGTGGGAGAACTTGCGATTCTGCTGTCCTCCCACGACTTCGTAAAGTATTAGGTATGGGCGAGGACTGCATAAACTCACGGACTTGTTGCCTGACAGTGTGTGTAGATTGCAGAGGCAACTCTAGTGGAGTGAAACACGCGAATATGGCAACGTGGCATCATTTGCCGAATGAATTACGCTAGCGTGCCATCTGTTGATTGGAAGCAGAGCAGCATCAGGTCGGAGTGTCCCGGTGGCTCAATATCGATCGAGCAGTGCTCAGCATTTTATGGAGCAAGTTCCAAAGAACGCAAATTGCTCCGAGACGTTGGGGTGTTGGTTGTCTGCGTGTGGCATCAGAAAGGATGATCGATATATCCGTTTGACAAGTCGAAAAAACAGGTCTGTAACAGCAACTCAAGTGCTTGTGGAGGCTGTCGTTGCCACGTGATGTCCTCTTTCAACGAGTACAGTACACTGCAAACTTCACGAATTTAGGTCGTATGTCAGAAGACCAGTGGTTTCTACAGACTTCACCCGGTGTAACGAGAGGCAGGGATTAAGTTTGAACAAGAGCGAATGTGATTTATACCCAGGAGCAATGGCAGTCAGTTCTCTTTAAGGAAGGGTAGATTTTCTCTAGACAGTGATTCTTGACGGAGATTGCTCTGGCGAGAAACAGGAACCCGTTACCATGCATCAAATATTCTTGAAAGAGAAATTTATGATGGTTCAAATTTGCTTTTCTGGGGTGGCATCTCGCTTGGAGAACGTGCTGATCTGTGTTGTCTTGCGTAACAAATGACAAAGCAGCACTATAGGGATAATGTCCTGAATCGTCACGTTGTACCCCTCGCACGTGCTAGAGTTCAGGACGTTTTTCTAAAGGACGATAATGCTCGTACCAATAGAGAACAATTGGTATATGATTACTTAGAGCAATACCATATTCAACGAATGGAGTGGTCATCTAGGTCCCCGGACCTTAACCCGATCGAGCATATGTGAGATGTTCTAGGGGAACGCATTGAAAGCTTTATACCCTTTCCCTAACTTTCCAAGATCTTCAATGCCTCCTTGTCAACAATGGACCCAGATACCAAATGATCTGGTACAAACACTAATTGCCAGCAAAAGACAACGTTGTGAATCCTGTATTGCTATGCACGGTGAATATATCCATTATTGGTGTCAGCAAACTATCTTTTTGTGTCTTCAGTGTTTTTCAGTTTGATTGCCACCTACTTCCAATATCATTTTTTCTCCACAAGCGTACTTTCGTTTCGTAATTTTCCTTGGTGTACGGCGTAAAATTTCATTAATTTCAATAACAGTTTGTTCACCACCATGCGTTTACTATCCTTATACTCCTAAGTATCCATTTGTTGCTCAATTTATGACGGTCAGTGTAATAGAGTCTTATTCAAACCTGTTTACTGCAACGAAGAGACGGAGAAAGAGTTGCCGTATTAGCATTTCTCGTGCAAAAGATCTATACAGACATAGAAAGGAATTTTTCACTCGAAATCTTTTCTAAGTGGAATAGTGTGGCATTCCAAGTAATGATCAAATTCTCTTTGATAAGATCACACATAGTACGTCGTAACTAGTTTGGTGGAATGGCAGCGAGTAACAGCCGAGCCACACGTCTACACTACATACACGTAGTTTCCGTAACAAAACTGGTAGGATTGCACCGCGTAAAAGCTGTTGCGTGCGTTTATTTCTTGCATTTCTTGTTCGTATATTGGCTTCCTTTAGTGCATAATTGTTTTTAAATATAAATTAAAATGTGTACATACTTGAAAAAGTCAACAGAACTAAGTTATTGTCTACTTGAATTCCAAATACATATCATTCTTCGCATATTGTGATAAGTAGACATTAGTACTGTCAGTTTTAGAAAACATACAGTTCCCAACTGTGTAAACCATGTATTGTACACTCCGCATCAAACAAATTGCGACTGCTAACGCCCCGCAGTTAGGCCACCTAATATACAACTTATTATCCTATAATAGTGTCAGGTAAATAGACCCCCTCTCTCTCTTCTCCTTTCTTCTCTCCCATACTAAGATTAGCTAACAACATGAGCGCAATTCTTATTTCATACTACACATATGCTAGTTTCGATAAAATGAAATAAGAAAACCGACACGAAACAAGATTCATAGGTTGATGTAGGGAGAAACTGAAACACACACAACGAAAAATTGAAACCAATGGATGTCTATTACACAGACTCATAAATGAGGCACAGAGAGAGAGATAAGAGGAAGGAAAAAGAAAAAGAAAACGGATAATAGATAAAACTGTGGACTTCAAATGTAGTAAGAAAGGAACCTAACATTATAAAGTTCCGTTTCCAGAAATCTAACAGTAATATAGACATAACGTTTGTTTTTACATATTTTTTCGGAACTATTCGAATATATAGAGGATGCTTTAAACATGTATTATGTCACTTTCATAATGGATAGTTTCATAATGGATGTCACTTTCATAATGTCATTTTTTAGAAGGTGATACTGAAGAATCGATTTTTCATGACGTGCAATGCTTGTGAATGTGGAAGCAAACACCTTTAATATGATAGAGATGGTTTACATATGTTTTTGAGAAAGGACAAGGGATTTGCCAGGACATTCGAAACACTTAATTGATTTGCAGTAAACACTTTTCGTGTTATCGTTCTCAGAAAGAAATATTACAGCATTTGTTGGATAAAATTTGGATAAAGCAATCGGTGGTGTGGTAAAGTACCAGACTTCCAAGCAGTAAATCTAGGTTCGATTCCCCGTCAGGTAACACAAATTTTTCGCATAAAATAAAAGCTGTAAACAGAGATTTATCTTCTGTTGGAGAACTTACAAAGCATCACTGGTCAGAATTCGAATAAACAGTGTGTGTGTTCTTCATCATACACTGTAATGATAAGTATGTTTCATATTTATATTCGTCTCTCTCTCTGTTTCTTGACATTTCCCTATCCTGTCTTTTCATCTTTAACTTATCTCCCCTCTCTCTCACGTACACATGCACTTCATGTGTGTGTGTGCCTGTTCCAAAGTTAAAACGGAGCAAGAGACCGATAGACCTGGTCTGGAAAATGTAATTAACTACCAACATCAGCGTCAAGTTTTGGTGCTCTGGGGTAAACATCTCCAGTCTTTGTCATCTCTGAAAGAAATACTATTTAAACGCAAATGAATAAGCAAAATATCTTTTATATCATCTGGGTTACCGAGTCTCAGTCGAATTACCGGGTCACTACGAATTAGAATCTTCGAACCAGTGGTGGTCTAAAACCTAACCAACATCATCCGACTGACACAATGATCCGTTTGGGCTCTTAGCGTGTTCATTCTATCTGTGCAAATTACGTTATATCCGGAAGAGCTGAAATCAATGCTGGATGTTCGGAATAAATAAATCTTCAGAAAAGATTAAAAGTGGTAAGTCTTTGGTTAATTGAAAAAAAAAATATTTATACTAAAATTTGTTCCCATCCTATTATTCAATGTGTTTCTTTTCACGTTGAAATTTGAAACATGCTACATATATGAGGAATATAAACTTTTCCTTTCCAACATTTGTAACTTTTCGTTACCATACAGTTTGAGCTTTTAATATAGGGTATTTCTGTTACAAATTCAGCAGTAAAAGAGAACTCTTCAATTTTCTCTTTTATTTTTGTTTCTTTCTTTTCTGTTCTTTTCTTTTTTGCTTTTTGTTCAGTTAGCATTAGTAGTCTGAAATGCAGGACAGGACCAACTCTATCTACTGGGTATATTAGAATGTATTTTAAAACAGTACGTCCAATGAACACTACCGAATTTGCAATCGAACCACGCGGAAACAAAGCATGTGTGTTAAAATTTTGACATTATTCTGGATTTGCCTCGGAGATCTACAGTTCTACTTGAAATTGAGTTGCTATCCATTCTGCAAGTGACATAATGAATGTTTAAAGCATCCTCTATATATTCGAATAGCTCTGAAAAAAATATGTAAACACAAACGCTGTTTCTATATTACTGTTAGATTTCTGGAAACGGAACTTTATAATGTTAGGTTCTTTTCTTAATACGTTTGAATTCCACAGTTTTATCTATTCTCCGTTTTCTTTTTCTTCTTCTCTCCTCTTCTCTATCTCTGCCTCATTTATGAGTCTCTGTGTAATATACATCCATTGGTTTCAATTTCTCATTGTGTGTGTTTCAGTTTCTCCCTACATCAACCTATCAATCTTGTTTCGTCTCGGTTTTATAATTTCATTTTATCGAAACTAATACATGTGTATTTTGAAATAAGAATTGCGCTCATGTTGTTAGCTAATTTTAGTATGGGAGAGAAGAAAGGAGAAGAGAGAGAGGGGGTCTATTTACCTGACACGATTATAGGATAAGAAGTTCTATATTAGGTGGTCTAACTGCAGGGCTTTAGCTATCGCATTTTTTTTTGATGCGGAGTGTACCAACTGGTGAATATCTAACTATTCTTGATATTTACAATGCTTGCATCAAAATAATCTTTTTCCCTTCTATTGTTTCAGCCTTACATGAATTAAACATTTACACAGCTTTACACTTCAATTATTTAACACACAGTTTATTTAAGGACGAGAATTCAGCGTTGGAGCGCATCTTCATATAGGAGTTTAATATAATTGAATACGGAACAAAGTTTTGAGGTACAGTAAAGTGTTAATGACAATTTTTCATTACTTAAGTAAAAAAGGTATTATTTTCTAACTAGAATAACTCAATTCAAGTTATTGCAAAATATTCATTTTGATGTGTCGTTCATATACGGATTAACTATTGCACTACTTTCTGTTAGAACTGAAGCATTTTGTAAATAGAAGATAGTTGTACTATTCAATTAATATTTCCTCATCATTCACATATGTCATTTCCAAATATCATTCAGCATTTTATATTTTTGTAGTAGAACAGTAACATTAACCAAGACACGAAACTACTCGACATCAAAGTTAGTGTATCAAATCTTTTTCTTATAACAGTTTTCACAAATAAAATGTCGTATAGATATTATCAGTTTTCTCAAAATATAATAATTATACGTAAATTTCAATGTGTAGTCTTCAATTATTAAATGGGCTAATGACATAACTCTTAATTACGTGCAGAATTTGATATAATATTTACTTATAACATTCATAAGAAGAAGCAAAATCGTACTAATTTCTTCGAGTATACAGTGTAAAATATTTTCTCACATTCCACTATCTAATTTCATGCAGTCTTGGAAACATTTTCCTCTCACTCTATTCCTTGAGGGATGTCGTACGAGTAATCAATCATCTTACTCCTTTCCGCAATTAAACAAAATATTAAACATTAGAAAGCGCGTAATTTCTCTGCCAACAGATTACTAATATACGCAATTTCTAAATAGTTAATTTCAATTGTTTATCAATTAATTAAAAATAACCTACTAGAGCCCTGAAATTAGAAATCAAAGGTAAAGTTCTGTCGTAGATATTTCAATAGATAAGTACACGTTTAAACAGCGTAGCTAAGAAATGCCATATCAAAATATACGAAATATGCCCCTGATACTATTGTTTTCTTTAGAATTATTTTGTTTAAAATAGACCTGACAAAAATGAAATTTTATTATATTTTTCTTTCAATTTCCCTCACACTTGATCAATACATAATTACTTCTATCTTATATATATGCAAGTCAGCACCGTCATTTCAGTCTTTGTTTTAGGGGGCCAAGAGCATCATCGACATAAGACTTTCACGTTTTGTACCAAATTTCACATAAGTAAATCCCCACGCTAAGCGGGTTTGCATATCCAGGCTCCTAACTATGAAAATATTTACGATCACTCCAACCCCAATCATTTCACAGATTCAACCTGTTGTATATAAGTTATTAGGACGTAAAATTGAATGTAATTTATACGAAAAACCCTTTTATGCATTGCAAGACCTGTAACGTCCAAATATTCACCACAAACTTATAGTTGTATCGACATAAACAAACAAACAAAAAAAAAAGTGTGGAGCAGGAAACCACTTTACACAAAAGTCAAAAGAGGTCATTGAAGACATACGAACTGGTCGAGCGGTTTGTGTCGCTAGTCTATCAATCAGAAGTTTCTGTGTTCAAACCCTGTAGAAAATATTCGTTTTTTTCTGAAAAGTGTGTTCCTATTTTCATCAGAGGATTGAGAACATTTCTTTGAATAAATCTTTGGAAACTACTTTTCTCTCAAATTCGATTAGAAGCGAACATTATATGAATTGAAAATCTAACATCCACAGATGAGAACAAAATATTAAGTATGTTCAATATGTCGTTATTATCCTTTGATTTGTAGTGAAAAACTAATTATAAGCATTGACAATTTCAGAAGATTCTCCCCCGGTAATGGTCAATATATGAATGAGAAAAAACTGATAAAACATTATTAGTCCATTTGAGCATGATCGAAGATAACTTATGGCCATGAAGGGGAAATTTATGTCGACAGGGTCTCAAATTCTTCGACAGGTCATGCCCTAAAATCTTAAATGTTTGAAAGGTATCCTTAACAAATAGAATATTACATTTATTTCTCCTTCTACGTTTTGAAATGGAAAAATCATAATTTTAAATAGAATTATAATACGATAAGCATAAAGATTTATACAACTAATGAAGTAAATATTTTTGTGTAAGCTATCGATTTCTATTCGGATTAAAACTCGAATACTCGTTTGCATCACACTTTAAAGTAATTCCTCTCTCTATATATATTTCCTACTGGAAAGCATGTTTAACTCCAATTACTTAATCAATATTTTTAATAATATATTTTTATTGTAATACTCTTACTATTCAATGTTGTATGCACTTAATTTCTCAAAGCAAAACCTCACAAATGTATAATTGACTAGTAAATATTATCAAATAAATTATCATTTAGTTTACGTAAACATTGCATCGCCTGATTTGAAACTTCGTATTTTAAATAATAATAATAATAATAATAATAATAATAATAATAATAATAATAATAATAATAATAATAATAATAATAATAATAATAATAATATCATAGCCATATCTTTATCAGAATTTCAGGCTTAGTCAATAAATGAATTCAACATAGTCTCTATTCGAAGCTCTATTTAATCGAATCAGATAGAAATACGAAGAGGAACTTCGAGAACAGGTAAAAGAAAAATGTTACTTTGGTGGGTTTGGAAGTAACTTTTAAGTTTTTTTTTTTTTTAACATATTACAGACAAATGCCTTGGACACTTTTTTCTTTTCTTTAAGTTAACTGATTCACCGAACGTATTTGACATATGAGTAACTTGTCTCTATTTTCTACTCGGTTATACACGTTTTACAATCTTTTCCATTAACCTTGAACGACAAGAACACGAACACAAAAACTTCCACATAGGTATGACAGTTTAAACTCCTAACTTCCCCCACGGGGAATCAAACCCGGGACCACATACACCTGAGGCACACGTGCTAGCCACTAGACCAGCGGGAAGAGCAAATGAAATGTATTTTGTAGTTTCTGAAGTTTATAGCTATTTCACCCTGTTGTAGTATGTCTATTGATTTTTTAATGTTTACCGTATTCGTTACTTTGAGGAATGATATATATTATTGATATAGGTTTTATTACATATTCGGCCATAAATATTATATAAATTATCAGAATTATTCATGATCTTCCATGGAAATTCACTGGTGCATGCGCAGTAGAAACAGAAGAACACAACTTTCTGATGTTGATCAGAACACAAATTTCTAACAGGATGTCTGAATTCCTTGGTGGAAAGCAGTAGTTCCCAACCTAGGGACCCGCAGCTTCCTTCTGAGTAAGCATGAAGAGCGAGTAAGGTGGCGAAAGCTACTGGCATAAAAGAATTGTGCAATAAATAAATAAATCACTACTTATTATGACTTTCAAATTCAGCTTGACAATTTTATAATTGCCGTTTTACAAAAACATCATATTGCACTAGGAGGGTATGCAAAAGTCTTGCTGGAAATAAATATAAATTCCTGGGATTATTATTATTATTATTATTATTATTATTATTATTATTATTATTATTATTATTATTATTATTATTATTATTATTATTATTATTATTATTGGTCTCCTACTTCTTGGCCAATATTCACTACCTTCTTCATACCGCTAAATCAATTTCTTCACTGTTTTCTCGTCACAGCTCATACCCCTAGCTATCTGATTGGCAATTTGTCTAATTGTTGCTCGACCTATGATTTTCCCTCGCATAGTAACAGATAGTTTTCTACAGCTTTTAGAGCGAGGTATTTTGACAACCTGTAGAAATTTGCATTGTGATTCTTATTAGCAATGACAGTAAAGTGGATATTTCTGTTCCTACTGTGCATAATCAGTATCATTATATCAGAAGTATTCCGCCATTACCAGCGGGTCACTTACCGCAGCTCAGAAGCTGCCATGCTCCACGATCTTCTGTTAACCTCTCCATCTTCACATACGATTTTTCTGTTTTGATATCGCCAATAGCCTAATTCTGTTTCTATATAGTCTAATTCGTCCTCTCCCTCTCTTCCCTGCCACCATACCCTCTAGCACATCCGTCATGATACAGTTCCTTCTTAACAGTTTCTACAGTTTCGTCCATGTTTATGTCCTATAAATACAGTAAAATACAGTAAACGAAGCATTTTATGAGTCTTTTTCTTTACAACTCTATTCGTGGTCCCCTCAAAATACTATTTCCTCCATCCTAAAGGCTCTTTTCGCCATTTCTATCCTTGCTTTTATTTCACGTTCGCATGTCATATCATCACTAGTAATAGTACTCAGATATCGAAAACTAATCACTTGTTGTTTTTTCCCGCTCCTACTTCTATATTTCACACCGATCGCTTCGTTTCAATCACCATGGATTTTGTCTTTCTAACATTTATTTTCAGCCCATATTCTTCACAAGCCTTTCTCAAGTTTTCTACATCTTATTAATTTTCTTTTTAGATTCTGCAACAACAACCATATCAACCCCAAACCGTATACACCTCACCATTCTATCTTCTACGGAAATTCCATCTTCATTATGTAGACTCGTTTTCGTTATCTCTTCTAAATAGTTATTAAATAAAATATAATCGGCGGAATATATAACCTCTGTTGAACTCATCTTCCAATTACACTGTCTGTCTACTGTGCATGCACCAGTGAATTTCCATGGAAGATCATGAATAATTCTGATAATTTATATAATATTTATGGCCGAATATGTAATAAAGCCTATATCAATAATATATATCATTCCTCAAAGTAACGAATACGGTAAACATTAAAAAATCAATAGACATACTACAATAGGGTGAAATAGCTATAAACTTCAGAAACTACAAAATACATTTCATTTGCTCTTCCCGCTGGTCTAGTGGCTAGCACGTGCGCCTCAGCTGTATGTGGCCCCGGGTTCGATTCCCCGTGGGGGAAGTTAGGAATTTTAACTGTCATACCTATGTGGATGTTTTTGTGTTCGTGTTCTTGTCGTTCAAGGTTAATGGAAAAGATTGTAAAACGTGTATAACCGAGTAGAAAATAGAGACAAGTTACTCATATGTCAAATACGTTCGGTGAATCAGTTAACTTAAAGAAAAGAAAAAAGTGTCCAAGGCGTTTGTCTGTAATTTGTTAAAAAAAAAAAAAGAAACTTAAAAGTTACTTCCAAACCCACCAAAGTAACATTTTTCTTTTACCTGTTCTCGAAGTTCCTCTTCGTATTTCTATCTGATTCGATTAAATAGAGCTTCGAATAGAGACTATGTTGAATTCATTTATTGACTAAGCCTGAAATTCTGATAAAGATATGGCTATGATATTATTATTATTATTATTATTATTATTATTATTATTATTATTATTATTATTATTATTATTATTATTATTATTATTATTATTTAAAATACGAAGTTTCAAATCAGGCGATGCAATGTTTACGTAAACTAAATGATAATTTATTTGATAATATTTACTAGTCAATTATACATTTGTGAGGTTTTGCTTTGAGAAATTAAGTGCATACAACATTGAATAGTAAGAGTATTACAATAAAAATATATTATTAAAAATATTGATTAAGTGATTGGAGTTAAACATGCTTTCCAGTAGGAAATATATATAGAGAGAGGAATTACTTTAAAGTGCGATGCAAACGAGTATTCGAGTTTTAATCCGAATAGAAATCGATAGCTTACACAAGAATATTTACTTCATTAGTTGTATAAATCTTTATGCTTATCGTATTATAATTCTATTTAAAATTATGATTTTTCCATTTCAAAACGTAGAACGAGAAATAAATATAATATTCTATTTGTTAAGGAAACCTTTCAAACAATGATAATTTCAGGTCATGACCCGTCGGAGAATTTGAGACCCTGTCGACATAAATTTCCCCTTCGTGGCCATAAGTTATTTTCGATCATGCTCAAAGTAGACTAATAATGTTTTATCAGTTTTTTCTCATTCATATCTTGACCATTACCGGGGAGAATCTTCTGAAATCGTCAATGCTTATAATTAGTTTTTA
This sequence comes from Thermobia domestica, assembly GCF_964235325.1. NCBI lineage: Eukaryota > Metazoa > Arthropoda > Insecta > Zygentoma > Lepismatidae > Thermobia > Thermobia domestica. Next base: position 64,843,168 of record NC_137467.1, read on the forward strand.
ATTACAAATCAAAGGATAATAATGACATATTGAACATACTTAATATTTTGTTCTCAGCTGTGGATTTTAGATTAGCAATTCATATAATGTTCGCTTCTAATCGAATTTGAGAGAAAAGTAGTTTCCAAAGATTTATTCAAAGACATGTTCTCAATCCTCTGATGAAAATAGGAACACACTTTTCAGAAAAAAAAACGAATATTTTCTACAGGGTTTGAACACAGAAACTTCTGATTGATAGACTAGTGACACAAACCGCTCGACCAGTTCGTATGTCTTCAATGACCTCTTTTGACTTTTGTGTAAAGTGGTTTCCTGCTCCACACTTTTTTTTTGTTTGTTTGTTTATGTCGATACAACTATAAGTTTGTGGTGAATATTTGGACGTTACAGGTCTTGCAATGCATAAAAGGGTTTTTCGTATAAATTACATTCAATTTTACGTCCTAATAACTTATATACAACAGGTTGAATCTGTGAAATGATTGGGGTTGGAGTGATCGTAAATATTTTCATAGTTAGGAGCCTGGATATGCAAACCCGCTTAGCGTGGGGATTTACTTATGTGAAATTTGGTACCAGTACATTAGTAGACAATCTATTAAAGTATATGTATTCCTCGACCTCTTGGGGAAGCAATTTCCCCCTCCTGCACTCCCTAAATGACACCCATGATGCATCTGTGACTCAACTAACTTTATTACATTTTCTTTAATGTTAATGCCCGTAAGGGATCTAATATGCATGTCATTAAGTAATACATATGTATTAATTAATGTTACAATAAATAACTTCAAAAACATAAGTCCAAGAATATAATTATGCATTATACTTGTTGCACAATAATGATAAAGACAAATAATTTGATAACGAATTCGCCTGGTATTTCTTACATTGCTAGTATGTATATGATCGGCAAATACATGTATGTGTAAAATTGCATGTCAGAAGCGCAGTAAATAACAGGGATAAAACGAAAATAAAACTTTCTTGCCCATTTAGCAACATATTGTTTTACTCATTCTAACTTTCGTATTTGTAACTCCTTTAACATGACATTAACCACAAATATACATTTCCTGATTGTACACATAGTATCAGTATTAAAAGTACCCTAAAAATCATTATCAAATTATATCCTTACAAGAAGACAGTTTTAGATATGCCACAATCATTTTGGACATGAGTGTACATATACGTAGAAAAAATGTGGTTCTGAGAAAAACGTATGTAAAAGTTAGCAGAGTTTAAATGAATTACTGGTTACTTGAAGCACTTAGAATGCACCGTAACCATATTTTTCGTTTTTTTGTTTGTCTCTCTCATTTTCTTCTCTGCTCTTTTCCCTTTTCTTGAGTCTTTGGCTAATGTTATTCCTAACTTCTAGTCAACTGATGTTATTTCTAACTTCTTCCGAAACTCACACCTGATATAAGAACCAATATTAAAACATTACAATGCACCAAACACAGCTATATGTACACTCTTGCAGAAGCAAATGACGTCTTTGGACAGCGTTGCAAATCATGCTATTGAAACTCTCATTCGGATTTTGAGTCTTGCCGCGAAGACAGTTCTTTCTTGATGAGCTGCGGGGCAGCAAATGCTCGAAAGGTTGGGTTAATATGATTCATTACTGTTTCTGGTAAAAAGTGTTTGTGCTCGTAATGTTCCCCTGTAACTTAGTTTCTCTTGTAACCACACAACCAATTTTCTCCCATTTGGACACAGCACATACATAGTTTCGTTTGCTTTCGGATGTTAGTTTATAAAAATAGATTGCCTACATATCCTTTAGCATTGCTTGAAGATCACGCAAGCTTTCTCTTATGGCTTTCCCATAGTATAGATGTAGAGAATCGATTTCCTCTCCCGTAAGTCTTCCCTTACTCCCCAGTTGTTTTCCATCTTCAAGTTTCTGTACTTTGTTATTTTGAGTACACGCTGTTGTCTGCTACTCACCCTTTTCTGTACATGACTAATACATTTTACTGTTTCACAGTTTTCGCCATATGCTTTACTCTCACCCATGAACGTGAACGCAGTAGAGTCACCATCGCCAAAATATCTTGTATATCCTACACAAAATTTCCTCCCTGAACTGTTGAAAGAGATCTTCGCAGCGGCATCCTCCATGCTTCTACTCGATTCACTGTAGTTTTGGAGCATGATTATAGATGGTTGTCCTTAAATTTTGTGTTCGCTTTGTGCAATTTTGATGCAGTGGAACATGTATGGCAATATTTCGACATGCACTGCATATCTAACACCTTGCCTGTATCAATTGTGATAACTGATGTTACACCATATAATGAAGTGTGGCCTCTTTTCATCCACGTCCCATCTACACTTGCACAAATATCAGTCCTACATTCCACATCTTCATTTAGTAGATTTGCTTTTACAGCTTCAGAGCAAGCTGTTTATTGTTTTCTTCCACTGCAAGGTCAAGAGCTGAAATAAGAGATTTCTTTATCTTGTCAAATTTCTTTGCAGGTGGAGATATATACATCAATCTACAAAACATTTGGGCACTTTGTCGTCCTTTACCTAAGCAACGCATTCCATAAAACTAATATAATATTAGACTCAAGGCCTGATGTTGTCTTGTTGAAACTTAGAAATCAGTCTTGGCTCCACAAGCTTGGCAATGTATTTCTAATAGAAATGTAACACGACAACGCTTATCCTTGTACTCCACTAAAGACATCTGACCAGAGGTAGTACAAGAAACACAGGAACATGCATTTCGAATTGCTGGAGACAACGATGTTAAGTCAATTATCCGAAAATTACTTTCATTGTAGAACAATCAGAAATGCCAGATCAACTATCGAGAGACGCTGCAACTTTACTCATGCAAGCACTTGCACGTCCGAAATCAAAGTTTGTTTTCAAAGCGTTTCTGGGTTTTGTTTTATCTACCAAATGCGATGTAAATATGTTCCCACTGAATTTACGTTTTATATACACTCTCTCACTTCTTCCCATAGTCAAAAGAAACAAACTAGTACCTCAGGAAAGTAAACAACACCTAAATATAAAAATTATTGGAGTATAATTAAGGAAAACAACCTTCGTTGCAAACATGCATGAAGTCAGTGTTTCTTCTAGACGTTTTTTTTTCGGGGGACCACTGCCTTCCGGAGCTCTGAGAGCGTACCTTAGGAAGAGACCAAAATAACATGTCTATAATGTAATAATAAATAGAATAGTACCAGCAAGGCCCATCCGGATACTGTGTGTGTCTAACGGAATATTTTTTTCTGAAAGAAACACCGCATAAATTTCTATTTTTAATGAAAATGAGCTGACTAGAAGCAGAAATGAAGGTGCTGCCACTTCTTGACATCAACAACCCCTAGACAGACGTGAAAAATACATCTTTAGTAGAAAAATATAATATACGGAAAAAACTATGCAAAAACTGAACACAGAGGGAAAATTACATAAAACGTAAACTTATGTCCAAAATCGTTGTCACATGTCTTTAGAAATTACATAAATAGAAATAACTTTCTTTGTTATGATAGAAAATGTCACATTTCTTCTGGGAAATAAGCAGAAGAACAAAACACATATTTCCAAAAACTATTTCAATAAAAAATTAAGAAATAAGCAAGTTATAATTAAAAAAGAAGCCTCCAAAACTTTCATCAAAAAATTCTGAGTTCCATTTTCGTAAACGTGGCAAACGAGAACCGAAATTTACCAAGAGGGAGGGAATTTTATGTTTTGTTAGAAATACAACGTAAATCTGTCATACTATTAGTTACTATATATGTGGCACAGCTCTAACAATCATTGCTATTAAGCACTATACATTTATGCAAATTACTAAAGAGAAATGAGCAACTGAATGTGCGAAGCCATCAGGCATTTTTTGTTTGTGGTTTTGTTATATACGTCTTCCAAGGTGAAGTCCTTACCGTGGCTTTGTAGAGTAGTCGGTTAAAGCTTGTTCTTTACATACTTTATTTTCCCATGATCATCACTTCAAATTCCACAGTCTTAAGCCACGTTTTTTTTTTGAAAAACTTGAATCTGAACGTAAACTATTAAATGTCGATCAAAAATCAGTAGGGATAGTTCTAAAGCCAAGTAGAAAATTCTCTCTGCTTCATGAAAATAATAAACATTTTACAAAAATAATGGTATTTTTCCTGTATCTGAAATTCGTTTAGTAAATAAATAAATAAAATAAAATTATATAATTCAATCAGCCTGACTCCATAGCTTGAAGAGAAACTGTGTCGGCGCGACCCTTCGACTTTCTTCGTAGCACAGGAAGGGACACGAAGGTGATCCAAACCAAGGGGAAGGGTGTAGAAAGAAATAGTGGCACGCCACAAAACGGGATGATATGTGTGAATGGTCAAGCCACGGACACCGTCGGATCATGGCACGGGAATGACATCGGCATGATACACTATGTGTGAATTGATCTTTAACTGAAAACTGCACGTTCAGTGCACGAGGGAGTCAAGTTCACTTTTGATATTTAAGACATGTTTTATCTTTAAGATCTCTTCTTGAATCTCCTTTCAGAGCGCATAAGGTTAAAAGATTCATGTTCACAAATTGCTAAAAATGCAAAGTATATCTGTCATAATCTTAGATACTATTCATATGGAATTGCTCTAATAATGATGTCAAACATTTTACACGTAAGGAAAGGAATAAATAGAAATAAGCTCCAAAATATGCGAAACGATCATTCATTTTGTGTTAATGGTTTTCTTACATGTGTCTGGAAGTAGTCCGTTCTTAACTTACCTTTTGTAGAATAGTTACTTAGCGCTTGCTCCTTATACTTTATTTTTCCATAACCATCAGTAGAAATCACATACCCTACTGTCTTTTTTTCCCTAAGAAACGCCTGTTCTCTCTATTCGTTATAGTGTTTTCCAACAAGCGTGTTAAAGCATGATTTAGTGCTCCCCCTTTTTTTTCGATGATCATTAGTTCCAGCTCCGTGCCAACAGTACTTTTAAAATTTGTTCGCGAGATTTCGTTATACAGCTCTCTTCTATTAATAAAAGGCATTTTAATGTTCGGTACCGAGCAATTTATTGAGCCAATTATATTTAATCCGATTGAAAGTTACTGATGATGACGATATGCTTGATAGTTATTCTAGTATAATCTGTTTATTGACAAAATATTAGTAAATGTGCCTGATAAATTCGCATCTGTACATAACCAGGTAAATCGATAGGAAAGATAGTCATGGTGATACTATGGATGGAAACAGTCTTGTGAATGGGTAGTTCGAGCGAAGAAATGCCTAACCCTCTTATATGTAATTATAAGTGCGTTGAATCCTTCTATGAGTAATCACGCTTGTGGCGCCAGTGATTAATGTGACCTGTGTTACCTGTGAAATCCTAGATTCTTTAATGATGTATGGTATTTCTCATACGCTCTAGTCTCCATTGTCTGTATAGTTGTCGTCCTCAGTTTAAGGTGAGATTATTTGTTCCTTGAAGATTGAAATTACGTCAGCCAAAATCAGTTGTACATATATATATATATATATATATATATATATATATATATATATATATATATATATATATATATATATATATATATATATATATATATACGTAAGTATCAAAACAAGGAGATAAAAGTATGAAGCCAGTGATTACCGTTAACATTCAGGAAACCACATTAAGGGAATCTGAAAAACCGATATCCTGAACATTAAAAATTTAGAGTCTACACTTTCTCACCAAGACGTAATGCTTGAAGTTGTGACAACTTTAAGAAATTTATCCTAATTTTGAGATACGATTCCACTTTATTTTAATGGCGTAGAGGACTAGGGTTCGATTCACGGTGGGAGCTAATGTGGTTCGGATTCCACATGAGTTAGTAGGTCCACGTCTAATATAGCCTCGCTGCTGAACGGGACGTTAAACTCAAAGTCAACTCAACTGAACCCAACTTCAATTCAAGTTTGGTTATGAATACGAATTTGCTTTAAATCACATGCAAAAAAAGTACAATTTTCGACTATGCATTTTCCTTTTCATTAGTCAATAATGAAGCCCTACGTTTTCAATGCAAGAGACGTCTTCTTAATAATGATAGTAATTAGGTATCTCTCTTGTATATAAATTTCAATTACGAAGGAATGTTACATATGAAATTTTGGCGGCTTGGCAGCAATTGTGCAAGGTATTGGTATACAGTAACCGCTAGTGAGAGGCTAGAGTAGAGATAGCATTTCGGCTTTACGTAATGAGGGTTGTGAGATCGAATCCCACTCAAAGCACATTTTATTTTTCTAAAAAAATTTCGAATAAGCACATTTTTTCTGCGTGCTTAATCACATATTCACATAATATTTTATGGATGAAATGTAGTACTTAAAAGGGCTGTTTGAAACTACCCACGTTCTTATTATGTTGTCCAGTGACCACCTGCTTCAACAGTCGCTAACTTTCGACGAGGCCTTCTTTCTATCATTCGACGGACATAAGCCGTCCCATTGGCAGCAAGATCTTCCAAATTATTAACGACCGAATCCCAGAGCTTATTGGAAGTTTCACGAACTTCATTAGCCCATTTCTCCCCTTTACCTCTTTACCCTTACCCAAACATTTTCTATTGGGTTAAGATCTGCTCCGTGTGAAGGCCAATTGATTAATTCTGCATCATTTTGCTCTGCCAGCCACTCTTGGACAACTCGTGACACATGGACAGATGACCGATCGTGTTGAGAGTAGATTGCTCCCTCAGGATATCGTTCGCGAACAGATGTCACCATAACATTCTCCAAGATGAACTTATATTGCGCACCTGTAAGGCGCCCATCAATCCTTTGAAGATACCCAAATCTATCTGCAGAGATCCAGCCCCAGACAGCCACTAATATGCGTCCGTTGGAACGCTAATGCCATACGCACCGAGGATTGAACCTGGAACCTCTCACGAAAGACACAGCCTGGTACATCATTTGCTGAAGAAAATATACATTCATCGCTGAAAATGACACTCGTCCAGTTCCGATGCAAATTTTCCTCTGCTAATTGACTTCGACGTCTGATGTGTTCCGCCGAAAAAAATTCCTTAATCGCTGCACGCCAAGCGAAAAGATTAGCCTCCCTGAGTCTCCTAAAGTAGAAATGGAGCTACTTCTACCCCAAAAAGGAAAATGATAACGGTACAATATGTAATAATTATGTTATTACATCCTCCTTTAATGGATGTGTCGCCAGACGGTCGTTTAGGTCATTAGGGGTTGATGACCTGACCGTTATGTGGTTGGTACCGTTTGGAAAGTTCGTGTCTTCTTTTTTTGAGTCTGTATACGTGTATGTACAGGTAATATACTGGATATTTTTAAAAATAATAATGGAAATTTAGATTTCAATTTTAATTGGTTCGATTTGAATTAAATCTGGTGATATGTTAGTTAATTAGAATATTGGTACATATGATGAAACGTTATTTTGTATCTCTCAGTTCCGTATCAGTGATTAAATTAATAATAATATTGAATATATTTACATTATTAACATTGAGATGAAAACCCCCGTTCGAATCACGTATTATACAGATGGTTTTTGAGTAATAGAAACTTACAATGAGATGAAGATCCCCCGTTTGATTCTCGTTAATACAAATGGTTTTTTGACTAATAGAAATTCACATTGAGAGCAAGACCCGTGTTCGAATCTCGTAATATACAGATGGTTTTGACTAATAGAAACTTACAATGAGATGAAGATCCCGGTTTGAATCACGTATTATGCAGAAAAATGGAGACTTGTTGTTGTTGTTAATTATTTTATTCTCTCACATGTATAAGATGTTCGAACAATATGTGAGTATACTAAAATAAGCTTTTGAAAGAGTATATAGAAAGTGGGAGGAAACCATTTTATAAAAGGTATTGAAAAATATATATTATAAAAGTTTATGTGATGGATGCTTAGAATGAACCCTGGACCGTTAGCACCAGAGGTGAACGCTGTATGATGGGCGGGAAATATTTATTCATGCGGGAACTTATTTTTAATTTTTCGTATTGATTACTTTAACATTATGATTTTTGAAGAACTTGTTGGTAATTATTTATTGGTTTGCTTTATTAGAAACGTATTTTAAAATATACGTATACAAAGCGTGGTTTTCGTACGTCTTTTGCTGGTGAACTCAAGAGACAAAGTGAATGTTTACGTGCTTTTGGAAAACCGGTTGGTCAGGAGTGATGATCATGATGTGTGCTTGCAGGGCGTTGCTAAAACTTGAATTCAAATACAAAGGAAGACAGTTGACACACTTGGTAAACATCACAGAATACCGCCAGACTAATAGAAGTTACTTTGGTGCCGCGGTAGGTGAACAAAAGACATTGTCGGTGAAAAGCACAAAAGAAAGATTGCGGTCGTAGAAGATAAACATCACAGATTGGAAACAAACTAATATAAATAACTTTGGTGTAACGCTAGGTGAGCAAAAGACATTATCGGCGAAAACATAAAAGAAATATTGGGGAACGTTGAAGATAAACATTATAGAATATGAACTTATAATAAAAACAAGTTTTATGATAGTTTATTAACAATGAATACAAGGAAAGTTTTACATTACGAATGGTAGAACATATGAGGTCTTTGAACGCGAATGCAGGAGAACATTCACCTATTGAATGATGATCGTGTTGAAACATGAAGGGATGTTAAATACGATTGCAATACAAGATTGTTATATTAATGTAATAATGAATGAATGAATGCAAATACAACGATAGTTTGTGGTATGATTGATTCCGATATTTTACGTGGACGATATGTTGGTGTATGTATGGTAGATGTCTTGTTTACATGAATAATAATAGAAGTTGTAAATAACAGATTTTATTAAAAGCAGGAAAACTATTTATTTACACGTGATTTATCTAAATCTATTTTTTGCACATAGATGACAGATGATTGAATAGTACGTCTTATGAGTAACGTTAATGAGGAAATACCGTTGAAAAATGGGGGAATGATTTACCAAAGTGAAAATACCAAATATTGATGTTTTTAAAAGATTATATGAGAACATGTTTTGCTATTCCTATATTTATAAAAATTCTATAGAGAATTGGAAAAGTACATGTGAAAATATTTTAATTGATTTTGTAGGACTGTTTGAAAAAATGTTTGAAGTATCACATGATATGATGATAACGGTATAGTTTTCCTTATATATTGGGTATGAAGAGAATACTGGTATAGTATCATTATGGAGTCGATTCAGAGTCAAGTACGGCGAGAAATTGACTTGTGCGAAGAGTTAGATTGGGATTCTTCGTTTGAGTTTGTAGAATCTCCCAGGAAAAAGCTTAAAACTGCGAGAGATTTACCAAATATATTTATTGACGAGGAAACAGTATTTTTCTCCAGCTTCGGCAGTATCCTCAGAGATTATTATAGAAGAGGAAATTATTGATTTACGTAAGGATCCAGTATTAATCCCATCATCGCCTGTTGGAATAGTAACATCTTCATCAGTACTTCCAGCATCCCCGTCATTATTAGGAGTAAGAGCATCAAAAAACATTCAACTTCCATCTTTAGAGTGGACACTAGATGCTAAAGAAAGAACACCATCACCTGATTAATGTACTGAAGAAGAAGAGGAGGAAGAAGTGGAGGAGGAGGAAGAAGAAATTATCCAATTATCTAGTAAGGAGGAAGAAAGAGCACCTTCACGTGACTTATTTAGTGAAGGGGAGGAAGAAGAAATTTTGCGTTTATTTGATGAAATGGAAGAATGTAAACCCGACACACCAGATGCAAGTGTTACAGCATCACCACCACCACAAACTGAGCCCTTAGACTTATCAATGAAGAAGAACGAAGAAGAAGAAAAGTGTAAGTGTACACAATGGTTTGTAGATGAAAAGTGCATCAAAAACAGTATTTTAAATTGGAACCTAATTGTGTGTTATTGTGTGAGGGTTGTTTTTTTGACTGTCCGCAACAAATGTCTCACCGCTGCATTTTTATGGACATTGAATCTTTAGAAACCGAGACATGGTTAATATTTATTAAAGAAAATGTGAGAAAAGAACTACATAATATATTTCGGAATTGACATAGAATGTATATGAATGAAAACATATTTTCAGAAAAATATTTTAAATTAATAAGAAACCCGAGTTATTTAAATAAATTAGTAGATATTCTAGTATCAAAGAATAAGGGATATTAATTTGTAATTTTCATTGATTCTGTATATATATATATATATATATATATATATATATATTTGTCTAACTTTTATGTAATATTATTATTATTATTATTATTTTGCTTCTATAAATAATGTTACCGAAATAAATATATAGACAAAATTTTATTCCCTGATTAAAAAAAGGTAATATACGATTATGAGTTATAAGAATTTGTATTTGCAACAACAACCTTTCATAGGAAACGAATCGACTAACATTTTATAGGAAAACTGGAGAAACATATTTTTCACATACCCAAATTGTAAAGTATAAAAAAAGTTATTTTCATATACGTTAATTAGAATTGCAGAATTTTATATTGAAATCCATTTATGTAGAAAGTTTTCACATACATGCGGTATAAAATGCCGAAAAGTGTTTTCAAAACAAATAATTAACACGGAACTTTTAATGAAGTGATTGAACAAAAAAAGCAAATGTAACTTTGAAAACTAAAAATGCAAGTTGTCAAAAATGAAAATACAAGTTTAAAAACAAAATGCAAGATGTCAAAATGAAAATACAATTTTAAAAACAAAATGCAAAACGCAAATTAAAAACTTTATGAAGTTTTCTCACATGCATGCATTATAAAATGCACAAACAAATCTTATGTATGCGGATTTTGTTTTATGATATAAAAATGCCAAAACTTTTGCTTCACAAACTTTGCTTATGTATTTTCTTTTTTCCTATTTTTACGGATCGTATCGTTCATTCTCTCACATGTATATCATGTTCGAACAATATGTGAGTATACTAAAATAAGCTCGTTGTAAATTATTTGTGTGATAGTTTTATTTTTATTTTACAGGTTCATTTGCTTAGCAAATTCAAAAGAGAAACTGTTTCGAAAATACTAAGTAAGTTCGTTGTTAAAATAAATTGTGAACTATTAAATAATTCGTTTCCATAGGAATTTTACTTGGTTCGCTTCTTGCAGAAGCTCTGCTTATGTATTGGATCGTTTGCTGTGCAAACTCGATGTTAAAAATAGAGTGTGATCCATTAAATAATATTTACGTAAACTCTATTTATTTATTTAACCTCTCGTATTATTAAGATTCGTTTTCCTCGAAAACTGCGCTTATTTATCGTGTCGTTTCTTATAGAAACCCCTAATTGTTAATGTATTTCTTTCATAGGAACTTTAGTTAGATCGTTTAACTACGTAAACTCCATTTATTTATTTAATCTCTCGCAATAAATTACTCGAACACTTCGTGTGAGCATACCAAAGATGTTTGGAAAATACTAAGCAAGCTCGATGTTAAAAATGGAAACTCTGCTTATGTATTGGATCGTATGGTATACATACTCCGCTTATGTAATGGATCGTTTGCTGTGCAAACTCGTTGTTAAAAATAGATTGTGAAAATATTAAAAAAGTTTGTTGTTAAATTGATTGTGAACTTACAAAAATTTCTTATAGAAAGTCGAGGAACAAATGCTATCGAATTGTGCTAGGAATTCCTGTAAATTTTCATTAGGTAGCCTATATGCTAAAAGCTTAGGAAAGAAAAAATCCAATTCGTAACAGTATTTTTTAGTAAACTGTTTCACAAGCTCCTTCTTGTGTCTGAAGTTCCATGAAACTAAAATTTATTTGTACAAGTAATCCATGATTTATTTCCTATTTATCTGTATTCTTTTTCATGTCTATATGACATATATTCAAAGATCATTTACTTATTCAAATAGGTTTTTATGTCGATGGAATAGGTTATACATCTCTAATATATTGAATTAGATTCAATCTCCCACATGAGCTTCCTCAACCTCTTTGCTAAGCGGATAGCGTATATGCTATCGCGGTGGCAGACCCTGGTCCTGTAGGAGATCATCTTATTTACACTTTTCTTTACGTACAATAACTTTGTGAGATTATGTAAAATACTCCATTGCTGTTCAAAGGGGAGGTCAACTAAACTTAATCTCCACCACTTATGTTACCTTTCCTATCATTTCATTTATTCATTTATCCTATCATTTCATTTATGTAAGTAAGTAAGTAAGTAATTTTTTATTTCTAAGAGACAATTTGCTATTTAATCTTCACAAATATTGAGAGTTCGATTCCTTGCTGCACAAAGAAAATATTCTGATGACAGCATTAAGTATCTAAACTGAACTGAACTGAAGTTCTTATTCTTTGGAGATTGCGATGCGTCAGTGGTAAACCTCTCACCTTTGGTGCTTTGGGGTTACTGGTTCGATCCTAGCTTACTCCAATTATTTGAATATTTTCATGACGAGTATTGAATTATGTTTTGAATTATGTAATGGGTAAACACTGGGTATCTGTGTTTCTCAGGGTCGCTATTTATAAAGTTTCTAAGAGCTTTTATACAACAAATCACCATAGCCTAAGTGCAGGGGGACTCCATTTCATTTTTCTTTAATCCAAGTGGATAAATGATGTCTGAATTAATATACAGGTTATAGTTTGTCATTCTACACTGAAGCCCTTCATCAATACTTTACCTTAGATAGCTGGACATTATCGTGTTTTTGCACAAAATTTCATATAAAATGGCGTGGCTCTCAAATCCACAGCTTCAAACACAAAAGAAATACCTAGTTAATTATTCAAGGAATAAAAAACTGATTTCAATGTATGTTCCCTGCTACCAAGTACATTTTAGTGTTCACAGAAGAAAAGTATTCAAATTCACTAACTTGCCTGCATAAAATTTCTCAAAATTCGCTCGTTTCCTCCCAGTTTTCACTACCTGTATTTTATTTATTCAGTCATCTTAAACGGATTTAACCAAGAAGTAAAATTCAGAGTTTTCTTTCAGTATACTATCATTTACTAGCAACAACTAAATAGTAAACGAAAATGTTGTTTTAATTCTTATTTATGAAATATAGACACCAGCAAATATCTCATTAAGTTGGTTTCACCCTACAACTATGTATATTCGTTAAAAAATAAAAGGAAAACAAACTAATTATCCTCAAAACTTAAGTGCCATTTGAAACTGGAGGGAAATCAAATGAGTTATGATAGACACTACAGCCAAATTGAAAAAAAACTCTTCAGTGGTAACTGTTAACTAAATAGTGCAGCGTACTGAAAAGCATAAAGATTTTTTTCTGCTTTAAAAAAATCTAACAACAATTCTTATTCTGAAAATATCTTTTTCATACTTCAAACGTTACAGTTTATAAAAATGGTATGTATATGTTTCATTATACAATATTCAGCAATATAAGTTCAATATGACACGAAAAGAAAAAAAAGTTAGACATTTTAAGATATTTGTTAGGCAGGTTTAAAAATTCAAAGGAAAGGAAACTCAAATTTACCCTTCACCCAGAAAACATAATTTATTTACATTTTTTCTTTCTACAAAAATTTTTGTTTGTTTTTTTTTATTTTTCCAGTCTTTCATATTTATTATAGGCTTTTATTAAAAGTTCATCTTCCCCATTATATAATAACGCTAAATCATTGTCATTTACCCCCTCCCACTGATGTTTCTATTGGCCGCACTGGCATCACTTCTTCCACCACTGATGCTTCTATCGGCGCCACTTGCACATATCCCTCCACTGACGTTACTTCTTCCACAAGTGATGATGTTACTGGCTCCACTTTTTGTTCCACCACTGGGTTGTATCGCCCCCGCTTAATTTTTAATTTTATGTTCTCCCGCTCTTTTCTTCTTTTGCTGCCTTCGACCACATCCAATAATTCTTCCATCCTATTAAACCACTGGATGTGGTGGTACGAAGAGGAGGAGGTGGAGGCGGTGCAAGTACTTGGTTGTGGTTGTGGTTGTAGTTCCATTCTTCTGCAAAATAAAGAAAATAAAAACTGTAATTAATACAAATTATATATGTTTTTTTAATATAAAGAATATATTCGTAGCTTGCAGTACCAAATCTAAGGGTTTGCAACTTTATTTTGTTTGATTTGTTTGTACTCCTATCAAATGAGAAAAAAAAATTCTTCATATGTCTAAGTTAAACTTTATGTAGGTACACGTCTCATATACCCACACTACTGAACGAAACAACAAACTTAAAATCAATTCAACTTAAGCGATAACCTACGTCCCAAAGTTTTCAAGCTCATTTTCCTATAATTGTTAGTTAATAGGCTCATGTCTCATATAGCAATGCTGCTGAACTCTGGTTAACTGAAATTAAGCTACCGATAATAAATCGTACAATATGTTCATATATTTTAATAATCAATGCTAACGAAGCCAGATTCAATTTCCGGTTGTATCCTAAAAGTTCCACGTTAAGGCTGTCGCATATTTTTTCATTTTCAACTACAAATGTCGCATTTAATAATTTTTTTATGTTGTTGCCTTTCGTGCTAAGGCGTTCAATTTTAATTCCCGGGCGGGCCTACGCGCATAAACAAACTCACCTTAACACCGGGGTGCGGATTTAATTTCCGAGTGGACCTAACACTGGCGTGCAGGTTCAAATCCTGGGCTGGCCTACGCGTGTAAACAGTAACCTTAACACCGAAATGCGGATTTAATTCCCGCGTGCACCTAACACTGGCGTGCAGGATCAAATCCCGGTTGCGCTTACGCGTGTAAACAAACTCACCTTAACACCAGGGTGCGTAGGTGCCCAAAGGCTCGGAAATTAATTTTCAATGATAAGCATGATATTTAATCTCGGGTTTTATTCAATGTCAGTCCAGTCCAAATTAGCTATAGGATATCCAAGTAAAGATTTTCGAAACATTCAAATGTATTCTCTAATACTTAAATATATATTTCACGCCATTTTCCATAAAGTATACTGAACCCTCAAAATCTGACGGGCTAAACAAATAATTTTTTTTCACTGTATATAAATCAAATTTCCACCCGGACAAACTCAAACAAATTGATTTATTAAAAGTAAAAATACGTTCGCTTCATATGAGTAGTGTCTTTAATTCAAGCCTTGAATCAGTCATAAATGAACAAACGAAATGTATATCGGTTTTCTCATGCATCTCTATATCATTTAAACTTATAAATATTCTTTCAACAATAAACAAATATAAGATTGTGTGTTTTTTCAATAACCATATTAAAACAGTAAAATACATTTCTTCTATACTTATTTTTTTCTTTCTTTCTTTCATCGAGTAACCCCGTACTAATTCTTATATAATTCTCTTCAAACATTTTGTTTTCCTAAGAAATTATCATTTTTTTCATTACTTTAATACAAAATAAAATATAATAGGAACTGTATTTGTATGACATCTGGCGGAAGAATTTTAAATTAGACCTTAGTTTAGTTTAGCCCGTGTGCCGTGTTGACGTATTTCGTCGGTGGTCCCTAATATATATATATATATATATATATATATATATATATATATATATATATATATATATTTCTATATTTTAAAGGTAAAGTATGCTATATTTCTTTTTTAAACCGTAAAATACTACTGATAGCATTAGTACAATAAATAAGAGACATAAACCCTTCTCGCACTTGTGTTCTGTCAACAAAACATACTTTGTGAGGGATAGTTTCTTTCAACAGTAATCCAACACATGTTCATTATGTTACAAAACCCTAGGGGGATCTACCTACCTACCAACACATAGTAGGGACATGCTAGTAGGGACATGCTAGGGATAGCCATACATAATTTCCTTTTTCTATAATATGTGTTCAATTTATTTTTAATACTGTTAAAATCTACGGAGGACTCTAACTAAGGGGCAAAAGCCCCCATCGGTTGTAGGGACATGCTAGGGATAGCCGTACATAATTTCATTTCGCACTAATATAATACATGTTCATTTTATTTTTAATACTGTTAAAATCTAAGGGGGACCCTAACTAAGGAGCAAAACCTAAGCAATTGTAGGGGATATGCTACGGATAGCCGTACATAATTTCATTTTGCCATAATATAATACATGATCAATTTATTTTTAATACTGTTGAAATCTAAGGGTGCACCCTAACTAAGGGGCAAGAGCCCCTCACTTGGAGGGACATGCTACGGATAGCCTTACATAATTCTTTTTCGCATCGAGAATACACAACAAGTTTTCAAGATCAAAAAATAATTTTCAATAACCAGTGTATTTTATTTAGGGGCGGGCTCCACCCGTAAAATTTTCTCCTCTCTCTCTTTCTTAACATTAAAGCTATTGTTTACGTTATGGGGCTACCACCCCGCAAATAAATAACATTCAGTAATATTTACTATTAATACACGAAAATAAAAAAATAAAAAGTACTAGGCATCCACGTATAAGATACAAAGCTCTAGGACAGTGGGCTCCCTCCCCCAAACTGAAACTTTTTTCTTTCTTTCTTCGAATAAACCATTACTAGTACATATATAAATGTGTTCAAACATTTGCTTTCCTAAAAGGTTATCAATATGTTACCAAACGTACTTGTATGACATCTAACGGCAAAATTCTAAATTACATCTTAGTTCAGTTCAAGCACATTTGTAGTGGAAAAATATAACTGATTTTAAAGTGTAAAGTGATCATATTTCAGTACACAATCGGTGTAACAATATGTATTACAATTAAAATTCGTAAGACATCAATCAAACATATTGTAATTAAGCACACTATAATTAAGCAAATAAAACTCTACATGTAATGATACGTTTTTAGCCCTTGGCAAAATCACAGCAGTGGTTCCTAAGGGATAAAAGACCAGTATATTCATTTTACAAATGTTCATTCATTTATTCTTAAGTAAAATATCTCATCTTCCCCAAAATATGTAGTCCTACAATAATAATAATAATAATAATAACTTTGGCAATAGAAAATCGAAATTACATTTCCACTGGTTCCGCTTTGTCACAAATCGTAACCGTTTTGCCTTTATTACAAAATGGTCCTAGGTTTATTTCCTGATAGACTTACAACACAAATAATCCCAAATTTATTTCCTAGTACAACTACAATACGATTCAAAAAAAGAAAATAATTAGTCACGAAACTTTCCATTATAATTAAGTGGGTAATACAAGCAACTTTAGCATTTAAAAAAAGTTAAATAATGTTCACCTTAAAAATCAAACTTCCTCTGTCAGAATCAAAAAAGACAAAAAAACTTCAATACAGACACAAGAACAAATAAACTTTTTCAATATGCACTCGTGCACTAGGTAAATATTAACAAAATTCATCTTTATTTGGGTAGTATTTATAAAGCATTTCAATGTGCTCCCTCCTCTATCATCTTTTCATCATGTTTTCAAAAACCGTTTTTCATTAATTATAAATAAAGTCAGCATGTCCGATAACGTCGTTCATCATGTTTAAAAATCGATAAAATCAATTTATTCAGTGTTCACTCCTCCATCAGGAAATCTAAGAATTTTTATTTACAAGTTCATCAACCGAAGTAGGGATATTAACAGTAAATGACCATCAAGGGAAAGCTACCATTTTTTCTTCATTCACGACAGGGTGTCGCCATCCCGCATGTACAACATAGCGTACGGTTCTGAAATATACACACTTTCTCAACTAATTAAGGAAATGGTTACAAGTAAAACTTTCACATTGCCAAAATCAGATATAGCCAAAAATACATTTATGAGTTTGTCCATAACATCTTGTAAAGGGAGGAAACATTAGATATCTATCTATCTGTCTTCATCACTGCAGATAAATAGCTCGATATCAATCATAGTTAATGGAGAATATTTCAGTACATATTGGGAAGCGGAAATAAAAGTAGAAAGTGCAATGACACTCTATAGCTATTTATGTCGCCACTCAAATTTCAGGCAATTTCTAACGGGGGCAAGGGGAAGCGTGTATAAGTCAACTACCCGGAAGCAAATCCTTTTGCAAAAATAAGACTGAGTGTTCATTTCTAAGATAGCCTCTGTGAGAGACGCAAGAATCATTTGGTCTCTCCGCATTTCAAACTTAGAAACATGCTGTAAGAACTGAGTTAACTATAAGCCATAAATAAAATGAATAAAAATGAATATTAACAAAATAAATTAATAAACTATTCAACTCACACACATTTCCTATCTCCCGCATGAATAAATATTTCCCACTCATCATACAGCGTTCACCTCTGGTGCTAAGGGTCCAGGGTTCATTCTCAGCACCCACCACATAAACTTTTATAATATATATTTTTCAATACCTTTTATAAAATGGTTTCCTCCCACTTTCTATATACTTTTTCAAAACTTGATTTTAGTATACTCACATATTGTTCGAACATCTTATACATGTGAGAGAATAAAATAATTAACAACAACAACAAGCCTACATTTTTCTGTATAATACGTGATTCAAACCGGGATCTTCATCTCATTGTAAGTTTCTATTAGTTAAAACCATCTGTATATTACGAGATTCGAACACGGGTCTTGATCTCAAGGTGAGTTTCTATTAGTCAAAAAAACATTTGTATTAACGAGAATCAAACGGGGGATCATCATCTCATTGTAAGATTCTATTACTCAAAAAAATCTGTATAATACGAGATTCGAACGGGGGTCTTCATCTCAATATCAATAATGTAAATATATTCATTATTATTATTAATTTAATCACTGATACGGAACTAAGTGATACAAAGTAACGTTTCATCATATCTACCAATATTCTAATTAACTAACATATCACCAGATTTAATTCAAATCGAACCAATAAATATTCAGATTTAAATTTCGATTATTATTTTTAAAAATATCCAGTATACTACCTGTATATACACGCATACAGACTCAAAAAAGAGGACACGATCTTTCCAAACGGTACCAACCACATAACGGTCAGGTCATCAACCCCTAATGACCTAACCTACAGTCTGGCGACAAATCCATTAAAGGAGGATGTAATAACATAATTATTACATAATGTACCGTTATCATTTTACTTTGGGGTGTAGACGTAGCTCCATTTCTACTGCCTAATAGCTGTTTGACGTGATCCAGGAAATTCAGCGGCATGTCGCAGTTGACGCGAGTTTGGATGGGGAGTTTCCTTGGCTTCTTGAACCAGACGACGGTCTTGCTCGTTTATGGTAACTCGCCGTCTTCCATTACCACGACGACGAATTGTTTCTCTATTAACACGATATCTATGTGCCCACGCTGACCTGTTCTAGGGTGAATGCCTACATGTAGCGTTGTAATCTTCGTCCAGAAGCGTTAAGAAACGAATTCTTGCTTCCTCCATGACTCCTACCATTCAAATGTAAGTGAATGTCTATCTACAAAAAATATCATGTATTACGTGACACTTAGTAGACACGAACTCCCTTTTATCGAATTTTGATTGGTTGTCATATCAGATATTTGGTAGTGTGAATTGAGTCTTTACTTAATATTCCTACAGTATCACACGAAACACTGGTAGAGGGGTTTTCTTTCAGCAATGACATCTAGAATACTTCTTACAGTTCTGAGGTTATATAAGACTAGACTTACAGACTAGTGCTTAATTTGAACAAATGCACATTCACCGATAATCGAATCCAGGGGGTCAAGAGGGCCGGCCCCCTAAATTTTTGTTGTCCCTAAAATTTACACGGTAGGCTTGCAAATGAACTATAATATGGCGATGAAGTATAAGATGGTTCGATCGGTTCTCCCCTAACTTCAGGCGGGCCCAATCCAACCTCATTTATGAGGCGGCTACAGCCTGAATCGAATCCAAAGTGCCCCCATTCCTTTCACGCAACATTTCTTTAAATTATATATACTTGAACCACTTTAAATCTCATATAGACCCTATATGATTCATTTTTAATTTACTTCGTAACGATAAATTATATTTAATGTATGTATACAATTTACCGGTAAAATAAGTACAACTGAAATAGGAAATAGCGATGGCCAATTCCAGAATTTTTATTTCCTGAAATCCGGAAAGTAAAATAGCAAACATTCTAGATTTCCCAAAATTCCGATTTTGGAAACAATTCGGAATTCGGAAAAATTCCGTATTTCAGTAAAATTCAGATGTCGGAAAAAATCCGTATTTTTTGCGAAGTCCGGAATATTTCTAAATTCCGGAGTTGTTCCGACATCGAAATATTTCCGAAATCCGGAAAGTAAACTTACCGATTCCGGAAAATAAATTTTCTGGATTCCGGATCGCGAAAAAGTTTGGCCATCGGTAGGAAATAAGCTGTATTCTATATATCAAGAATGCATTTCGTGCTTGCGTTTTAACCTCCATCTGATTGCTTCAGAGAAAAACGTAAAATTTCTACATTTATTTCTTTAATAGCAAAGATGTCCGTTTATTGTACGGGAAGAGCAATTTTATTTGAAAAATATTTTTAAGGTTGGTTTGGACCTTCTTCCTCCTCTCAGAATGCATATTTGAATTGAAGTGAACTTCTGAAATCTAAGCTCGACTCAAGTGATTACTATTTCTACAAATACTTTCCAAATGGTTGAGTCGTTTTTCGTAGTGAAACAGAAAATATCGATGCAATTTTGTACTGTTTATTGAGAAAACATAGAGGAATAGTTGGGTTTCTTCCTAAAAGTGAAAATTTCGGAAACTTTGGATTTTGTGTCCATCGAGTTTAAACAAGGAGTTTATATGCCAGAT
Organism: Thermobia domestica; assembly: GCF_964235325.1. Lineage (NCBI taxonomy): Eukaryota > Metazoa > Arthropoda > Insecta > Zygentoma > Lepismatidae > Thermobia > Thermobia domestica. Next base: position 64,863,961 of record NC_137467.1, read on the forward strand.
TTCATATTCCGACCATTTGCGGTTCGGGAGATACAATATATTGCTCCTTCCTCCTACGTGAAAATGGAATTGTTCAAAATACTAGAACAAATACCTATATATTTTACATTAGGGTTATATACGGTGACTTTCATATTCTTAACTTAAAGATCTCGTACGATACTCTATTTTTATGTATACTTTGAATCATGTTTCACTTCTTAGTATATTTGCCCGTCCTTATTAAAGTAAAATAAATAAATAAATAAATTGAGGTGGAAGATTGTGCTAACTATGCCTAACTATTACCATGTTACCTTCATTAAAATATGTTTGCTAAAAGATTAGAGATATTGAAATTGTATGCCAAAAATATATCTTCGAAATCACTCAGTTTAACAGATGAAACTCAGAATATAAGTTCATTATTACACCTAAGCTGGTATGAGTCCCAGTGCTTTCGAACATTTCGATTTATGGGTATGAGGATATCAATTTCCACATTATTCTAGTTTCCCATAGTATATTAATAAAATAACCAAAATGTGAAAATGGTTACATCGTTTAAATTGAATTTGTGACTTGCGTCTACCAGAGTTCTTATCATCTCACTTTAATTCATAGGGGGCATCCTAAAGGGGAAAGAGTGCCCAAATATACCTTTCAAATATGTTCCATACATCTAATCTTCCCATGACAAGAACCGGCATTTCAACTAGTATATTGCGTAAATGAAATCAACCTTGACAATATCGTCGAAACGTAAAAAAAGAAGAATTTTAGGAATGATCAAAAACATCAATCAAAAGATTGCGATCTTGTGCAATAATTAGTTTCTGGATCAGATGCACAAAATTTTTGAATGGTCCAAAATCAAGTGTTCGTATTTTCGACAGAATAAGCACATTACACCGAGTTATGTGATAGTTTGGGTTTGGCTACAATATATGTAGAACTCAAGATATAAGGAGTAGAAGAAATTTTGATTCAATAAAATATATTAGATTTCTTTTATCAAGGGTCACAACATTTATGAGCGGCCCCTAAATCGAGTTTTCGTTTTTTTTCTTTTTTGCGAAGCAAGCAAATGATACTGGGTTAAATGATAGTATGAGTTTGGCGACACTACATGTAGTTCTCCAGGTATAAGGCCAAGAAGAAAATTTTGCCTGAAATATACTGCACCTTTTGATCCAATAACACAAAAATATTAAGATAGGTAATTTTTAACAATGTTCTGTATTTTCTTTTTACTTTAACTAACACGCGTTTATTAAAGGTGATAAAGGATTAAAAAATTAGGCTAATAATAAAATACCTCAGAGCCTCTCAAGTTACGGCTGTGAAACTCGATACAAATGTCTTATTATAAATAAGTAGACACATATCATAACATTTTCGAAAATTCCACCTTTAAAAAGTAGTAGAGGGGATTTCTTCAATCGTTTTACTCATATTATTTTTTTATCTATCGCATCATCACAAAAACAATTCAACCGTTTCAAGTTACATTTCGAACATAATTATCACCGTTTACTAGCGAAGGCTTTTTTACTTTCATCTAAGGTCCATAGAGAAAGAGTGTAAAAATTTATGCTTAAAAAGCAGTAACTCAAGGGACTAATAAGGGGAAAGCAGACTTTGGTAAATGAACTTGAGGTTCATCCTTAGCAAGGTACTAGTGCACATATAAGTGTATACATTACAAACTGGGATAGCACAACAGCCAGAAATAGTGGAGTAAACGCGTCTTAAAAATTCAGACTCTCGCATACATGATGCCACGCGTAAAGTTATCAAGTGACGAAGTGGCAGAGTTAGGAGGAACTATCCCTGTGCAAATGGTTCCGGGTTGGTTTCTCCCTCGACTAAACTTTTTTTTGTCTAGCTTCAACCAATAAAGTAGCAATAAAATATTAATTCACCATATGCTTATAATGCATGAAACAATAGAAATATTCAAATCAGTTGTAAAATATTTCAATGTTCTGTGTTAACTAGGAATCAAATGTAACCTATTTCGCGTTGTGCAATGATATCACGCGTTATATTATGGTTAGCACAGTCGTTGTGCAAAAAATTTTCATGTCGCTTCGTGTCTATATTTATGGACAGTGTGGGAACTACAAGTAGGATGAGCGAGAAATTCCCTTTGGTAATACTGGATGTATACTGTAATCAGCAGCGTAATTTCAGACTTCAATTGAGGGAGCAAGAGCACCACCGACATAAGGCTTTCACGTTTAGTATTAGTATATTAGTGACAATCGATTAAAGGATATCTATTCCTCAAACTCTTGAGGGGTAATTGCCCCTCCTGCTCTTCCTAAATGACGAGCGTGGATACAACTGTCATACTTTGCCATGCTATTGTCGTCTGAAGTACAATCCATCCTCCCTTGCAAATGTCCGATCAATTCGCACAGTTCACAGATATAGACACGAAGCGTAAGGAACATTTTTTACACAACGATTCTGCTAACTATAATAAAACTCCGGGCCGTGGTGGCTCAGTGTTAGAGCGTTCACCTCTGGTGCATGGGATTCCAGGTTCAAACTCTGCTCCCGACAAGTGAACTTTGTCGTGCAGAAACGCTGTGTGCTTGTGTTTCGTCGGAGTTCTCCCGTTTCCTTCCACTTTCTTCTTTACACCATTTCATTAATTTCTCATCTTCACCGTCTCCTTTAGCCTAGCCGGCATAACGTGGGAAGTAAAACTCAAAAACTTCATTTTATTTCATAATATAACCCGTGGCATCAATATACTACACGGAATAGGTTACATTCTATTGATAGTTATCATGGAATATTCAAACATTTTACAACTCATTTGAACAATTCTATTATTTTATGTATTAGAAACATATGATGAATTAATATTTTACTTCTAGTTAAAATAGTTACTTTATTGGTTAAAGCAAAGAAAATCACTCAAACAGGAATCGAACCCGGGATCCTTTGCACGTGAGTCGTGGATCATCCTAACTCTGCCATGCCCTCACTTGAGAACTTTATACGTTGTGTCATACATGCGCTGAGTTAGAATCTTTAAGACGCCTTTCCCCACTATTTTTGACTATTGCGCTCATGATTTTGTGATATTAACATTTTAAATGTGCATTACTGCCTCGCGAAGGATGACCCCGAAGTCCATTTACCAAACTCTGCTTTCCCCATGTTAGTTAACTGTGGCAGGGCTTTTCTCATGTTACTTTCATACATGTTCTAAGCGAGAAAAGAAAATATTAAAAATATACTCCAAAAGAGACTTTCTGTTGAATGTCTCATCATAGAGAGATGGAACTTGGCATTTAAACTCCTCTTTGCAAAACTGTGACCATGTAATGCATCGCTTTTGGAAATTACAACTCTAGCAAAGGAAGTAAGGCAACTGCTACAATATCTTAATTTCCCATTTTGTGTTCATAAACTGACAAAAGTCAGTAAGCATTTTACCTGTTTAAATTAAATCTAGAAGACAGTTAGCAGTTGGATTTACTAGGATCTTTTTTATTTCACATCAATTGATATGCTATTCTATTGAGAAACAGATTTGAATATTTCGCAAATGATATTTCCATAAACATATTTTTTCCGTTCGATGAATGGCTATTTCACTAGTTCGAAACTTACTTTTAAAGATTGCTCCAGCCTATATTTTAAACGGATTGTGAATTGTATTTTTTAACTTTTAGAATATACGGGCATCAATTATCCACTTCCCTAGAGTAAATTCAGAAAATATAGTTCCGCTAGTCAGTCACTTTTTACTATTACTAATGCGCTCTTTTATATTGGTCATTTTCGATGGTTTTTGTATACTCCTTCTCTCCCCACGTTGCGGGGCACGGGATCAGAAGTGTCACTGTTCATCTCTACAACCTGCAAATCTATAGATTTGCCACTAATATCGGTCATTTTCTATCGTATTTATATATCTCTCCCTCCTCCCTATCTCAAACTATGGGGCTAACTATCGATTTAAACAGCATCGGGAGTGTCACTGGTAATCTCAGGTATCCCAAAAGCTATTGATGACTAATATCGGTCATTTTAGATCATTTTTAAATGTCTCTCCTCCTTCTCCCTAAAGTTACACCGTCAAAGTGATATGACAAAAACCATCTCAGTTTCAAACTTCATTTAGGTTGGAAACTTGATCGAGATCGGTCCGGTGGTTCAAGTGTTATTAAGTTTTATTTTTTTTTTTTTAGGTATCTCCTCCTCTCCATGAATTTCTACTGTCAAAGAGAAATGATTAAAAAATCTAAGACCCAAACTTCATCTATGTTTACAATTTTATCGAGATTGATCGTTTGGTTCAAAAGTTAAGTTTTACTTACTTTTTAAATCCCTCGTCCCCCTCCCCTAATTTTTATCGTGAAAGTAAATAGATTCCGGTAAATACTGTCCCAGGCCCAAACCGCATCCATGTTGAAAATTTGATTAAGATCGGTAGGGTGTTTAAGCGTGATGAAGTCACAGAAACAGTCCATTCAATTTAATTTTTTAACATAATTCTACCACTACCCCTCCCTTACGTTGCATCGTAAAATGAAATGGCAATAACATCCCAGGTCCGAACCTAATCTATGTTGAAAGATTGATCGAGATCGGTCGGGGAGTTCAAAAGCTACTACGTTTTATTCATTTCTATATATTTTCCCTCCTGCCCTCCCCCTTACCTAAAATCTATTGTCAAGGGAAAATGACAGAAAAACTTCCCAGTTCCAATCTTCATCTAGTTGAAAATTTGATTGAAATTGGTCGAGTGGTTCAAGAGTTATTAAGTCACAGACCTAGTCACTTTATTTTTATTTATATTGATGTTTATATATCTCCCCCTCCCTCACCCCCTCTACGTTGTTCAGTCAGAGTTGAATGATAAAATCCATCCCAGTAAAGAACCTCATCTATGTTGAAAATTTGATCGAGATCGGTCTGGTGGTTCAAGAGTTATTAAGATTTATTTATTTTTTCTATCTACCCCTCCTCCCTCAAGCTAAATTCCGCCATTAAAATGAATTGCTAACAACACACCAGTCCAGAACCGTATCTACGTCAAAAAGTGAATGAGATTGGTCGGTGGTTCAAGAGATTAAGGGTCACATAGTGAGTTTCAATTTTATAATGTACATTTACTGATCTTTTGAACCCGTATTAGGAACCTAGAAGTACAATTTTGGGAAGCTAAAAATCAAGTTTAATTATGTGTCACAATAGTTCTGCGAGTGATCAACTTCTCTACACAGAATTGTGACATTAATCTATTTCGGGTTACGTGGAAATTCCTCCGTGCATAGCTTGTCGATTAATATAGACCTTTCACAGTTCACAAACCAATCATCTTGCCTCAAACTGATAGATATAAGACTGGTCAGTTGGTTCACTGGGAGAGCAACACCCCTTTCAGCACCGTGATTATATGAGACATGGTTCAGCAACTTAAGTTGGGATCCTAAACTAAATGATCTCCCATCAGGATCAATCTCTTGATAGGGTTGATTCTGTAAATGTTGCATTCTTTTCATTCCCACGTGAGTATTCTAAAATAGAAAATGACCTTCGAGAATACATATTGTCTTTCCACTCGGTATGAACACTAGTTTAGTTACCATATTCTCCTTAAATAGTGAACATGATTTCTTTTTTCAACATACTGAAACATATAATAATAAACAAGTTTACTAATATTGTGTCTTTTTATGTTTCTTTTTATGTCCCTTTATGTTTCCACACAGAGAAGTATTTGATTGATAACATTATTGTTTTTTTTAAAAAAAAAAGGTGTTCAGTTCATAGGTAACACATAGTCGTAGATAAGAGAGACACTTTAAAGTGCCTCAGGTTATTTTCTTTGCTCTTCTTCTCAGTGGTGACTCACCAAACTTTGTATTTTCATTTCAATTACTTGTATATTTACTTTTGGATGTAGGTTTATTTTGATATATTATTAACGGAAAGAAATCTACAACACCGTTACTTTTGATCTATCTAGGTCTAATCACACTTTCAGTCTTATATTCTTACCTAATACAAGAACAAGAAAAAAATTAACAGAATGGAACCATATACAGGGTATTAATGAACTATACCGACAAACTGTAAAAGGTGATTCCTCACATCAAAATAGGAGAAAAAGCTCATATTGACCTATGGTGAAAAGTGCATAGTTTCAGACCTAGGTCTGACCAAAATCGGGAAAAAGCCAAATTTAAACAGGCCCTAACTCGAATTCCAGAAACTGTGGGTGGTGGTCTTTATTAGCGTAATACTTACGCAATCCAAATGTACATATTTCGTCTATTTTTAACTCGTATACAAGGTATTCCTTACAGGGTGTAATTCTCAGATATGCTCTCAATAGAGTTTTCATATATACGCTGATTTCAAAGAGGGTCCAAAGTAGGCAGAAGGTAAGCCTTATTAATAATGGACATCCAATGCCTCGGAGGGAAGTCGGAAGTGTTAGGAACCCGCAGCTCCATGTTTTTTGTGTTCGCAATAATGTGTGATGCAATGTATTTCGTCAGAGTATATTTCACGTTCTCTTCACTAATAAGCGTGAAAGCAATCATTGCAGCATGCGCTTTCCCGATACGAGAAACCGTGGTGCTGACGATCCTTAACACTTCCGACATCGCGCTAAAGGATTTTGTGTTCACTGCTATCAAGGCTTATCATTTGTCTACCTTGGACCGATCATGAAGTCAGAGCATATCTCAAAATTCGGTTGATGGTATGTCTGGGAATTTCACCCTGTATGGAATACTCTGTATACCCACTGAAAATGAAATATGCATTTCTGGATTGCGTATGTGTGAATTTCTTTACCTGATAAGGTCCACCAGCCACAATTTCTGCAAATCGAAATAGGACATATTGGAGTTTTCGTTTTTCGCGATTTTCGACAGCCCTAACCCTGAAACTATGCACTTTTCCCCTCAGGTCCATATGAACTTCTCTCTTTTTTCGATGTAAGGTATTACCTCTTAGAGTTTTTCGGTATACTTCATTAACACCCCGTATAAACTCTAATACTACAAGTTATGGCTTTTCCTTTGACGAAAAAATAGTAAATACTACAAGTAATGGCTGTTACTTCGGCGAGAAAAAACAAAATACACTTGACGAAGACTCGAGCATGGATCAACTGATTGGTAGATTAGAACGTTATCTACTATGCCACATACTCAGGTGCTTGTTTTTTTCCTTTTTGCTATACTCTTACCATATAACAGTTTCTCTGCTTTCCCTGCTTATCACACTATTCGTGTTATTTGTTGTGTAAATTACATCTGCAAGCCTAATTTATTTTGTTGATTTACCAGCTTCCACAGCTTTTAAAAGTTTTAATGGTCAATTACATTAACTGAACCGATTTTCTCGTATCTTCCATCGCGTCAACAAGCAACAGATACTATCCTGCGAAGAACATGTGACAAGCAATACCTGTCAGGCCCTGAGTGTCATTACTTCTTTCTACACCCTTTGTCTTGGTTCGTATCAACTTGTAACTGCTGGTTCTTAATAAATATCTCTTGAGCCACAATATCTATAACAGAACATTGAAACGCAAATAATATTTATTTATACCTTCGTTTAATATTCCTATTACAAACCATTCATTTCTTGGACATCAATTCTTCTGAGAACTTCGTAATCTTTCACTCTATAACCTCTCTTATTTATTTTTTCATTTCAGTAACTAAGGAGCAATAATAATCTTTACAATTTCCTTTTTTCTTTTTCTTTACAAAATATGCTCCGTTGTCGCACCTCTGATCGTCTTTCTAAGACCAGTACAGATAAATAATAGTACAACAGTACAACACATACAACATACCGTTGTATCTGGCGTCACGAACATGGATTTCATTTATTTATTAACAATAAATGAAAAGATTCCTGGACCGTACAAGAATACACATTTTGAACAGCAATTGTATATATAAGATTACATTTTATATCAATATCATATATTAATCGCATAATTAAACATATTCTTTGGCCTCACATTATAATATAAATAAAAAGGTACATCAAGAGAAAAATAACTATAATAATACGGTCCACAATTATTTGTACATTCACTGGGATATATTTAATATAATGAATATAGTTTAATTTATGAAATTTAGCATAACTGCGAATAGTTAAATATAAATATATTTTCTATTAAAATTAATCCATTTTTTCTTTTAAATAACAGAACATTAAAACGTTATTAGGATGTAAACACGAAATAAACATTCTACGTGAATATACATATAGAACACATAAAATGCTTATGGAGTGATTAAAGTGTTGTGAACGCAATAAAACAATATAGCATACATTAACATTGAAGAAAATAATTGTTACATTAGAAAAATAGTTGAAAATAAAATTACAAGAGGAAAAATACAATAACTAAATTATATAACTATAAAATACTGTGTTTATCTCATTTAAGATTAAGTACCCTATTTTACACATTATTTATATTAACTTTACTTATAATCTCAGGAGGGACTACATTTTTGACTAAGTCCATCCATTTCTTTCTATTATTTTCGGTAGGCTACCATAACTTTATTTCATCGACATTTCGTAATATTTCACAAATTACATATATTTTTAACGTACAATTTAATAATAAATTGAATAAAGAACACATTAACCATAGACGTAAGCAAAGGTCGATCTAATACAAATCTGTCGGACGCCTTTTTAATGGTTCAAGTTATTCGTTCAAATGGCGCATTTAAGCAGCATTGGATAGCACAATCTATGTAACTTCTTTGTCTTTCATAGGATGTTACCATATTTTGATTCCTATTTACGAAATTCCTGCCATTTTCAAAACGATTTTGTACAAAATTATGGTAATTGTTATTACGGTTATAATTTCGGTGATTATTTCTGAAATTCCTATTACTATTTCTGCCATTAGGTTGAGTTGAAGTACCGGTACTATTTACATTACATGCTCGTTCATTATAATAACGATTGCCATTTACTTGTGTGTGGGAGCTATTTCCATTCTGTACACTTATATTGCGAACATGGGCATAATTAATAGGATTGCGGCTAACATTACCCTGACCTCTATTGGGATTTTTATTGTTCTTCTGCATCAGATATTGACTCTCAAAGTTCTGCACTAGCATGACCATATGACTAAAATTGACACATTGTGCAGACATTAACATTTGTTGCAATCGGAACGGCAATAGGAAGCGAATAGAAGCAATTATACGCGATTCATAATGATTAGGATTTAGAGCTTTTAATTCATTATATGTCGATACTACAAAGTCCGTGACATTCTTGTGGCTTCGGGGATCGAAAACTTTGGTACGTAATAAAGCATCTCTGTTGGCAAGCATAAAGTCGTTTTCATAATTGGATAATAGGGCAGCTTTAAAATCTGAATAAACATGAAGATTTTCTCGGATTGCTTTGAACCACGTTAAACATGGAGGTTGTAGGACGTGTGGAAGTATCTTCAAGAATTTTGACTCTTTTTTCCTATTAATTCACATTCGTCCTCAAACTTCTCGATAAATACCCGTGCAGGAATATCATCGGGTCCACCACTAAATTTAGTCAATGATTTTACCTCGCTAAATCGCAAAGGTTTGTCTTTATTATGGGATTTTAAATACTTACCATAATATTTTGAATTCCTATAGGATGAATATTTCCTTCTTCTTCCAACTTCGGTACTTCCTTCACTATATCCCGAAGATTCACTATCCTCCAAAACTCGATGAGGTGTTACTGGTTCTGGTTCCTTAAAAGGAGACTGATTTCTATATCCACCATCATGAGGGATTACTGATTCTAATCCATTATACGCAGCCTGATTTCTATGTCCACTGTGGGATTGATGTCTATGTCCACCGTTGTGATCTTCCTTAGTAGCATGGTACCACTCTTGTAAACAATTCATATCCTCTCGAAGTTCTCGGATGTGAAAGGTGTGTTCGTTAATTACCGATTCCATTGCTTTAAACACATCCAGCATCTCAGTATAATTTTGGGATACTCGTTCCATCTTTTGGTCATACTGCTTAAATCTCGTAGAGATTTGTTCCTCCAATTGACCTTCTTTTTTGCATTGTAATTGATCCATTTTATCTTCCAGTCGTTCCTCAATTTTAAGTTGCAATTGCTTTAGGGAGTCCAATTGTTGATGGGTTACATTCTGGAATTCCTCAAATTGTTGTTAAGTAACCATTTTTTGTTGGAACTCCTCAAACTGCTTCTGAAACTGCTGATGAGTCACCATATTTTGTTGGAACTCCTGTTGATTCTGTTGAAGTTGGTTCATTTGGCATGATATCTGCTTTAAAAGATCTGTCACGGTTTCAGGAGCTGGACTACCACTTTGCATAAGTCTGTCTTGGACACCTTCAGTTTCCGACATACCTCGGTTTATTCGTTTACCACTTCTTAGTATAGTAACATAAATATTGGGCTCAATTGTGTTCCTTGTTACTCTACTTCGGAACGATACACTAACTCCCGGTATGAAGGCACCATTTAATTATGTAACTGCTGGTTCTTAATAAATATCTCTTGAGCCACAATATCTATAACAGAACATTGAAACGTAAATATTATTTATTTATACCTTCGCTTAATATTCCTATTACAAACCATTAATTTCTTGAACATCAATTCTTCTGAGAACTTCGTAATCTTTCACCCTATAACCTCTTTTATTTATTTTTTCATTTCAGTAACTAAGGAGCAATAATAATCTTTACAATTTCCTTTTTTCTTTTTCTTTACAAAATATGCTCCGTTGTCGCACATCTGATCGTCTTTCTAAGACCAGTACAGATAAATAATAGTACAACAGTACAACACATACAACATACCGTTGTAAACTTAGTGTCCCTTCGTGTGCTACGAAGAAAGCCGAAGGATCGCGCCGACACAGTGTCTCTTCAAGCTATCGAGTCAGAGTGATTGAATTATATAATTGTATTTTATTTATTGTTTACTAAACAAATTTCAGATACAGCAAATATACCATTATTTTTGTAAAATGTTTATTATTTTCATGAAGCAGAGAGAATTTTCTACTTTGCTTTCGAACTATCCCTAGTAATTTTTAATCGACATCTAATAATTTAGTTCATTATTTCTGTCTATTTTCTACATTTCACTTGCAGAAACTATGGAAAGTACATGTTTTACTTAATTACTGTTTTATAAAAGTTTAGTCATATGTTCATTAAAATTCCACTATTTTTAAGTTTCCCATTTCGTTTGTCAAAATGATTATAAATGAAGCTTCCGCTTTTTATAAAATTCTTGGCAATTTTAATGTTTTTAAAGCAATAATTCTAAATTATTTCGAAATATTCAAATAAACTAGAAGGAAGAGGATAATACTAAGGAGCATTATTCGAACAAAACAATCTTCCTTAAGGAATTCACAGAATCAAGCTTTTTTTTTTAAAAAAAATCGTTACTATAGGGCGTGGGTTCGAAGTGACGTGCAAAAACTTTTGTAAAGAAAAAGCTTTAACCGACTACTCTACAAAGGCACGGTAAGGACTTCATCTTGGCAGACGCATATAACGAAACCACTAACACAAAATGCCTGATCGCTTCGCATATTTTGTAGCTCATTTCTATTTAGTCCTTTGTTTAAATGTAAAAGGCTTAACAGCAATGATTGTTAGAACTGTGCCACATGTATAGTAACTAACCTAATGACAGATTTACGTTGTATTTCTAACAAAGCCTAAAATTCCCTCATTGTTTGTAAATTTCCCAGCGCTTTTGCCACGTTTACGAAAAAGGAACTTAGAATTTTTCGATGATAGTTTCTTTTTTTAATTATAACTGACTTATTTCTTATTTCTTTCATTGAAATAGTTTTAGTATTTAAAACTCTGGAAATATGAGTTTGTTTTTTCTGCTTATTTCCAAGGAGAAATGTAACATTTTCTTCCACGAAAAAGAGAGTTATTTCTATTTATGTAATTTCTAAGACATGGACCAAAAAGTTTTGAAACAAGTGTACATTTCACATTCGTTAAAAGTCTCACATCTTTACTGATACAAAGTAATGTTTTCCTATCCTAGACTCCCAATAGCTTCGTGATACAAGCTGAAAAATTGAAATTTCATACTTTCAGGAAGCGCAAATTTTGAACCCACATAGGGTACACTCCCCGCGAATAAAGGCTTTCTGGCAGTTTTTCTCAGTCACAGATATGTAAATAATTGTATGCATATAATGGGTATATAAAAAGAAAATACATTTGTACTACAGTCTCATTTGCTAAAGAAAAAAAAGAGAAGAAATATAAGTTAGTTATAAAACAATTCTCCCAGCGTGATCTTAAAACCTGCAAAAAGTCCGCTAGAGGTATTATTCCGCCTGACTGCAATTGGTGCTAGAAGCGAACGGTGCAGAACAATCTCTGTCATTTCCCTCTTCATCCATATCCTCCAGGTTCAGATAATGGGACGTAGCACACTATGAAAGAAGGTGTATTTGTCGTTGAAACGGTCTTTGATCACTTCAATTCCTGTGCTCAAAAAGCAGGTGCGCAGAAGCCACAGAGACCGAAGTACAAAGAACATACAAAGAGCTTACAATTCTTTTTAGTATCTTGCCAACTATGAAGTTAACTTAGAAAACTCGGCGGGCAGCAGCGTGCTTAGACTTGATGGGGAGTAGAAGGCTTATATCAGCGTAATATTGAACTCGAGTCTGGATTCCTTTTTTCGAATTCTTTCTCCTTCTTTTTTGTTCACAATTCACAACTAAGTGTGTTCTTATTAATTAAAACAAAGATTATCACGTCTTTGTTTTTTTCCGCATTCTGGCGTATAAACATTCTCAATATTACTTTAGGCGTTATTCTCAGTCAATTATGTAAGTTAGCAGATTTTGTAACGAACTTTTTTACTAAACTTAATGTAAATATTCCTATCTTTTGATAATAAATCTACTTTATTACGAAAAGGAATTATCTAAATAGTTAATTTCAATTGTTTATAAATTAGTAAAAATAACCTACTAGAGCCCTGAAATTAGAAACCAAAGGCGACGAGATTAAAATTCTGCCGTATTTATCCATTCAAATATCTACAAGTTTAAACAGCGTAGCTAAGAAATATCATATCAAAATATACGAAGATGCTCCTGATACTATTGTTTTCTTTAGAAATATTTTGTTTAAAATACACTTGAAAAATATGAAATTTAATTATATTTTTTCTTTCAATTTCCCTCACAGTTGATCAATACATAATTGCTTCTACTTCATATATATGCAAGTCAACAGCGTCATTTCATGCTTCGTTTTTGGGGGCCAACAGCATCATGGACATAAGACTTTCACGTTTTTTTTTACCACTACATTAGTAGACAATCGATTGAATTATATGTATTCCTCAACCTCTTCGGGGGGCAATTGATCCCATCTGCCCTAACTAAATGACATCCAAGATGCAAGTTTGATTCAACTCACATTTTCTTTAATGTTAATTCCCGTAAGGAATCTAATATGCATGTCATTAAGTAATACATATGTATTAATGTTACAATACATAACTTCAAAAAACATAAGTCCAAGAATATAATTAGACATTATACTTTAGAGTCGCACGATAATACTAAAGACAAACAATTTGATAACGAATTCGCCCGGTATATCTTACAATGCTAGTATGTGTATAATCGGCAAAGACATATGTGGAAAATTGCATGGCAGAGGAGCAGTAAATAAGAACAATAAAACGAAAATAAAACTTTCTTGTCCATTTAGCAACATTTTGTTTTACTCATTATAATTTTCGTATTTATAATTCTTTTCCTATGACATTTACCACAAATATACATTTTCCGATTGTACACATAGTATCAGTATTAAATGTACACTGCAAAATCATTATCAAATTATATCCTTACAAGAAGACAGTTTTAGATATGGCACAATCATTTTGGCATAAGTGTACATATACATAGGAAAAATGTGCTTCTGAGAAAAACGTATGTAAAGGTTAGTTTAAATGAATTACTGGTTACTTGAAGCACTTAGAATGCACCGTAACCATATTTTTCGTTTTTTTGTTTGTCTCTCTCATTTTCTTCTCTGCTCTTTTCCTAAAGTAAAATTTCTGATGTTATTCCTTGAGTAAAATTTCTGATGTTCTTCCTAACATCTATTCACCTGATGTTATTCCAAACTTCTTCAGAAACTCACATTGATCGAAGAACCAATATTAAAACATTACAATGCAGCATACACAGTTATATGTACCACTCTTGCACTAGCAAATGACATTTTTGGACAGTGTTGGAAATCATGATATTGAAACTTCAATTCGGATTTTGAATCTTGCCGCGAAGATAATTCTTTCTTGATGATCTGTGGGGCAGCAAATGCTCTAAATATGATTCTTGGGGTTAATATGATTCTTTACTGTTTCTGGTAAAAAGTGTTTGTGCTCGCAATGCTCCCCTGTAACTTGGTTTCTGTTGTAACCACACCATTAATTTTCTCCCATTTGGACACAGCACATATATAGTTTGGTTTGTTTTCGGTTGTTAATTTATAAAAATTGATTGCCTACATAGCCTTTCGCATTGCTTGAAGATCACGCAAGTTTTCTCTTATGGCTTTTTCATAGTATAGCTGTAGAGAATCGATTTCCTTTCCCGTATGTCTTCCCTTACCCCCCAGCGGTTTTCCATCTTAAAGTTTATGTACTTTGTTATCTTTGAGAACACGCCGTTGCCTGCCGCTCAACCTTTTCTGTACGTGACCAATATACTCTAACTATACTATTTGACAGCTTTTCCTACATGGTTTACTCTCAACCATTAACGTGAACGCACTAGATTCACCATCTCCAAAATGTCTTGTATATCGTACACAAAATTTCCACCCTGAACTGTTGAAACTGACCTTCACAGGAGCAACCTCCATGGTTCCACTCGATTCATTGTAGTTTTGGAGGATGATGAGAGATGGTTTTCCTTAAAGTTTGAGTTCACTTTGTGAAATTTTGATGTAGTGGAATATGCATGGCAATATTTCAACACGCACTGCATATCTCACACCTTACCTATATCAATTGTGATAACTGATGTTACACCATATAATGAAGTATGGCCTCTTTTCATCCACGTCCTATCTACACTTGCATAAATATCAGTCCTACATTCCACATTTTCATTTATTTGATATGTTTTTACAGCTTCAGAGCGAGTTGCTTTCGTAGTTTTTTTCCACTACATGCTCAAGAGCTGAAAGAAGAGATTTGTTTATTTTGTCAAATTTCTTTGCTGGTGGAGATATATTCATCAAACTACAAAACATTTGGGGACATTATCGTTCTTTACCTAAGCAATGCATTCCATTAAACTAATATAATATTAGACTCAAGGCCTGATGTTTTCTTGTTTGAAACGTAGAAATCAGTCTTGGCTGCACAAGCTTGGCAATGTATTTCTAATGGAAATGTAACACCACAACGCTTATTCTTGTACTCCACCGAATACATCTGACCAGAGGTATCACAAGAAACACAGGAACATACATTTCGAATTGCTGCAGACATCGATGTTAAGTCAATCACCCAAAAATTACTTTCAGTTTAGAACAATCAGAAATACCAGAACAACTATCGAGAGACCCTGCAACTTTACTTATGGAAGCACTTTCACGTCCGAAATCAAAGTTTGTTCTCAAAGCTCATAAGGGCACTGTTTTATATACCGAATGCGATGTAAGTTTGTTCCCATTGAATTTACGTTTTATATAAACTCTTTCACTTCTTCCCATAGTCAAAAGAAATAAACTAGCACCTCAGCAAAGTAAACATTAGCCAAATATAAAAATTAATGGAGTATAATTAAGGAAAACAACGCTCGTTGCAAACATGCATGAAGTCAGTGTTTCTTCTAGACGTTTTTTTTTTCGGGAGAGCACTGACCGCTGAAGCTCTGAGAGCGTACCTCGGTAGGAGACCAAAATAATATGTCTATAATATAATAATAAATAGAATAGTACCAGCAATGCCCTTCCGAATACTGTGTGTGCCCCCGGAACATTCTTTCTGAAAGAAACACTGCATGGCACACTAATTGTAATGAGAATGCGCTGGCTAGAGGCAGAAAGGAAGGTGCCGCCAGTTCTTGATATCAACAAGCCCTAGACAGACGTAAAAAATACATCTTTAGTAGAAAAAATAGTATACGGAAAGAACCCTGCACAAACTGAACACAGAGGCAAGTTAAATAAAACGTACACTTATGTCCAAAATTATAGTTGCATGTGTTTAGAAATTACATAAATAGATATAACTCTCTTTCTTGTGATAGAAAATGTCACACTTCTTCTTGGGAATAAGCAGAAAAACAAGACACATATTCAGAAACAATTCAATAAAGAATAAAGAGATAAGCCAGTTATAATGAAGAAAGCAATCTCCGAAACTTTGTCGCAAAACTTTAAGTTCCATTTTCGTAAACGTGGCAAACGCAAACCGAAATTTACAAAGGGGGAGGAAATTTTATACTTTGTTAGAAATACAACGTAAATCTGTCTTAAGGTTAGTTACTATACATATGACACAGCTCCAACAATCGTTGCTATTAAACATTTTACATTTAAACAAAGGACTAAATAGAAATGAGCTACAAAATATGCAAAGCGATCAGGCATTTTGTGTTAGTGGTTTCGTTATATGGTCTGCCAAAGTGAATTCATTACCGTGTCTTTGTAGAGTAATCGGTTAAATCTTGTTCTTTATATACTTTTTGACAATTCACTGCCAACCCCACACTCTATAGTAACGTTTTTTTTAATAGCTTGATTCTGTGAATTCTTTAAGGAACATTGTTTTGTTCTAATAATGCTCCTTAGTATTACCCTCTTCATTCTAGTTTATTTGAATATTTTGAAATAATTTAGAATTATATCTTTAAAAACATTGAAATTGTCAAGAATTGTATAAAAAGCGGAAGCTTCATTTATAATCATTTTGATAACCGAAATGAGAAACTTAAAAATAGTGGAATTTTAATTAACATATGACTAAACTTTTATAAAACAGTAATTAAATAAAACCTTTACTTCCCATAGTTCCTGCAAGTAATAAGTAGAAAATAGACAGAAATAATGAATTAACTATTAGAACTTGATTAAAAATTAGTAGGTGTAGTTCTAAGGGCAAGTAGAAAATTCTCTCTGCTTAATGAAAATAATAAACATTTTACAAAAAAAATGCTGTATCTGAGTTTTGTTTAGTAAATAAATAAAAAAAAATACAATTAGAAAATTCAATCACTGTGTCTCGATAGCTTGAAAAGAAACTGTGTCGGTGAGATCCTTCAACTTTTTTCGTAGCACACGAAGGGACACGAAGTTGATCCAAACGAAGGGAAAGGGTGTAGAAAGAAATAGTGGCACGCCATAGAACGGCATGATGTGTGTGAATGGTCACGGCAGTGATACCTTCGGATCATGGCAGGGAATCACATGGGCACGATACACTTGTGTGAATTGATCTTTAACTGAAAACTGGCACATTCAGTGCACGAAGGAGTCAAGTTCACTTTTGATATATAAGACATGTTTTATCTTTAAGATCTCTGCTTGAATCTCCATTCAGGGCGCATAAGGTTAAAAGATCCATGTTCGGAAGTAGTTAAAAATGCAAAGTGTATCTGTCATAATGTTAATTACTCTCCACATGGAATAACTCTGATAATGATAACAGACATTTTACACGTAAACAAAGGAGTAAATAGAAATAAGCTACAAAATATGCGAAACGATCATGCATTTTGCGTTAGTGGTTTTCTTATATGCGTCTCCAAGTAGTCCGTTCTTAACTTACCTTTGTGGAGTAGTTACTTAGCGCTTGCTCTTTATACTTTATTTCCCCATAACCATCAGTACAAATCACATACCCTACGGTCGTTTTTTTCTTTTGTTAAGAAACGCCGGTTCTCTCTATTCGTTATAGTGTTGTCCAACAAGTAGTAGGGTGATTTGATAAAGCATGATTTTGTGCTCCCCTTTTTTTTCGATGATCATTAGTTCCAGCTCCGTGCAGAAAGTATTTTTAAAATTTGGTTGGCGATATTTCGTTATACAGCTCTCTTCTACTAACAAAAGGTATTTGATATTATTCTTTTTATGTTAGTAATATAAATACGGGCAAACAATTCAAATTGTTGCCTTTCAACGTGTTAAAATTATCAAGAGTTTTATAAAAACTAGCACCTTCATTGTCATCACGCGAATATGAAATTTAATAAAACTTAATTAAGATGTCATTAATTTTAATTAAACAATACTTTCGATTTTATCACGAAGGGGCTAAACCATGGCTATACAGAGGATGGCCATGAATTTCCCATGTCTGTCATACCCCTTTATTAAAACAAGTGTCATCTTACATTTCAAAAGGAGTTTATAAAAAAAACTTAATCTGCCTATTTTAAGAGTTTCGGAAGATACTATATTTTTATCACAAATTTGGAGCCGATTTCTCCCTTAGGATACCGATTCTAATGAAAGCAATATGATAAAAAAAACTGATTCAACTATCTTCGAAGTATAATTTCAGACAATTCAGTCATTATCCGTGATGAGTTCAAACTATTTTTCCGGAGGGATAAATTCAGTACACAGGGTTAAAGTAGCACTGTAAAAATACTGGTTTCTTTGGAAGTTTGGACGGGAGTGGTAAGAATTTCATTGGTCCCAGGAGAAAATGTGGCCCTGTGCTACCCCCTGAAATCATCAGTACGTTGTGATGAGGCAATCAACATCAACTTTATTTCTAAAATTGTCCTTTCTCCTTTTAGAAGCCAAGCTATCGTAAACGCTGGGATAAGTCTTCACTTACTTCATAGACAAAGATTGAAGTCCCTACTCACAGACTTGCAGGAAACAGTATTTTGAATCTCCTATACAGTATACAGTAGTACTCCTGAATACAGTATTTTTGTCATGTATTTTGAATCTCCTTCGTTTTAGGATATATATTTTGGCGACAGTGAGGTGGTGAAATCACGACTTTAGCCAAAAGATTTGGCGTGGGAGACGTGGTTTCGGTTCCCGGAGGGAGCTCATGTGGTTCGGATTCCACATTAATCAGTAGGTCGCGTCTCGTATATCCTCACTGTTGAGGCTTAAAAAAGGGACATTAAAGTCAAAATCAACTCAACCCCAACCAAGTGATTCTGATTTTCAAAAATTTGTTTTACATAGTTCAACGTTTACCTGTGATGAGGAGACGGAAAACTTCGATTCATATTTATATGTTGAGAAAGTATTATATAAATTACCTTTAGGCTATACCTTTTCCTGTAGATGCTAAATATTCGGAAACTCGATTACACCGAACCATTTTAGTGAGGAGTTTATAAGTCAAACTTCATCTATCTAACATGAGGTACTTTTGAGATACTATAAGTTAAATTTTAAAATTCCATTTCCCCCTTAGGATGCAAATTTTAACAAAACATTGACAAGACGACAGTGCTAAATATGTTCGAAAAACCATTTAACTAAACTTAAAATGAAGGAACCACACTTTTTCGTATAATTTGTTTATATGTGTTATCAACATGTATTTAATAAGCTAGCAATTGTAGAGCGGTCAGTTAGTGGACACTCACTAAATGTTCAAGTTTGGTGATGATCGGCAGTTCGAATCCGGTATACTATTTTTTTTTTATTTATTATTAAGTTTACATTTTGTTAGAGATATTTTGCTAAACAACTCTCTTTTAATCCAGCGCAGGAGACCTGGGTTCGATTCCCTTCTGGTGTTAATGTGGACTCAACTCAACAATCTCTTTTAATCCGAAAAATATTTCTCAATATTACTAATTTAATGCTATTCAATTTGAATATGTGCGTAAAGTATACTTCAACCTTTTATATTTATCAAATATTACAATTAGCAAGATTTCAATAAAAAGAAGGAACTTGATTGTAACAACCTGAAAATGAAACTTTAGTAAAAGTTTAGCCAATATACCCGCAACTTTAATAAAACATTACCATCCTACTTATGCATCATGTAGTGCTAACTATATTTGTTGTATAATTTTTCAATAAAAATAAATTTAAATATACTAGAAAAAGTAACTACATTTGTTAATTCCTTTTGTACACAATGCTGTGATAAATCGGTACATTACTACATAAGTAAGTATGAAAGTATCAAAATTATTTTATCGAATTTTTTTTTAATTCAATGAAGAATATTTTAAAATCATCATTCAATGTTTTGTTGCACAAAAATGACCCTAATAGGATTGTTTTTTTTTGTTTACTCTTCATATGCACTGAAAGTTATACGCAAACGAGATTGAAATAATTAATATAATATAAAAATATATATCAATTGGCGATTTAAAAAGTGTCCGTCAACATGAAGATCAACAAGTATCATTTTACGCGAAGTTGTCTAATATTTATGTGAAATTAAAATTAAATATTTTTAAAGACAGCACTCCAAGTTAATTTGTTTGGTTGTAAATGCACTATTTAAAACAAGCGCTTAATGCTCTTTGATGAGTGTGAAAAGGCGACGTAAATAAGTTTTCGGTTTGATGGCTGAGCTTGAGTTTGCCTTCGCTTTGAGCACTGAGGCTATATGAGATGAAGATTTGCAGCTTAATGTGCGTTCCGAAACACATGCGTTCTAACATGGAATCTGAACTGGATCTTTTGCGTAGAAAAGGCGTACGTGAACCTTATAATCACGAAGGAACAGTATTCACTTCAAGGAGAAATCTCAATCGGAGGTAACTTGAAAGAGTTTATTTCGGAAGAAAGATTAAATATTTGCATGAACTTCAGAAAGGTTAACTTTTTCAGGCCTGAAAAATCTATTTAGTTGCGTCTGAACTTTTGGAATGTCAATTGAATGTAGATAGAGTCTTGAGTGTGTGTGTTTTATAATGTATTTTACAGTGCCCTTATTCTTTCTCATAGTCATTCTCTCAAATGAAGTTTTTAAAGTGATACTTTTAGTCGAAATAATCTATTGTGAGGTATCTGTAAGAAATTAATATAGAACTTCCCATTCAGTAGTGTTTGAAGAATTGATCTTAAACGCTTCATACTTAATACGTTATCTTTCATCCAGTGTTACTTCCGCACAATTCCTAACAGTGTCTCCTCCCGTAATACTGACAAGGCGAAGGCAGACTTTGGTAAGTGAACTTCGGAGCCATTTTCGCGAGGTGGTAGTGCAATTTAAACAGTTAATATTACAATTTGAGAGAGCGCACTGACCAAAAGTAACGGAGAAAAACTGTCTTAAAATTTTCTACTCGCTGCATATATCGTACGACGTACGAATCTACCAATTGACGGGGTGGCAGAGTGAGTAAAATTTGTAACTTATGTTTAAAGTGTCCCGGGTTCGAGTCACACATCTTTTTTTCTTCAACCAATAAAGTAGGCGTTTGTAAATATAAATAATATATTAATTCACTATATGTTTATAATGAATAAAAAATAGAAATTTTCAAATCACTTGTAAAATCTTTGAATGTTCCATGTTAACTGGCAAACAAAATTTAATCTATTCCGTAAAAATACTGATATCACGAGAGTTATATGATGGTTACGACCAGTGGGGTATATACGATTTTATTAAGGGGGGGATTTGCCAACTTTATTCGTGGAAATGTGAAAATTCTCGAAGATATTTCATTTACTTTAATATATTAAATAACATTTCGGGGAGGGGGCGGTGGCTCAGTGGTAGAGCGTTCACCTCCGGTGCTTGGGGTCCCTGGTTCGAACTCAGCTCGCGCCGTGTGGACTTTGTGGTGGACAAACACCGTGCTCGTGGGTTTTCTTGGGGTTCTCCCGTTTCCTCCCGCTTTCTTCATTCCAATATTTCACTCATCTCTCATCATCACCGTCTCCTTTATCCTAACCGACATAACGTGGGACGTAAAACTTAAAGATTTCTTTTCATTTCAACATTTCGGGGGGCTTAAGCGCGGAAGCGCCATCAATAAATACGCCAATCGTTACGACATTCATTGTGTAATAAATGTTCTTGACGCTTCGTGTCTATATCTGTTGACAGTGTAAGAATTACAAAGGAGTTGAGGGGGAAATCCCCTTTGCTTATACTAGATGTGGCTATAACAAAAGGAGATTTCCTCCTCATTCCCCTTGTAATTCGCACACTTCGACAGATGTAGATACGAAGCGTCAAGAACATTTCTTTTACACAACGGCTGCGGTAACAATAATACACCGTGTATTTACGGAATAGATTAAATTTGTTTCTACCGTAGTTAAAATGGAACATTGAAATATTTTACAAGTGATTTGAAAATTTCTATTATTTTACTCATTATAAACATATAGTGAATTAATATTTTACTTATAGTTACAAATTGCTACTTTATATGATGAAGCAAAAGAAAAGATATATGACTCGAACAGGAATTGAATCCGGAACCCTTTACGATTGAGTCAAAGATTTTCCTCACCTTGCCACGCCGACACTTGGTAAATATGTGTGTCGTACAATTTATGCAACGAGTAGAAAACTTTTAGACGGTTTTTCTCCGTTATTTTTGGCCATTGCGCTCTCCCAGTTTGCAATATTAATACCTGAAACGTGCACTAACAACTTGCAAAAAATGGTTCCGAATTTCACTTACGAAATTCTGCCTTCTCCTTGTGAGTGTAGCACCCGGAACATTAATTCTGAAAGAAAAAGTTGTATCACCGAATACTGATTTTTGTTTCTAATCTTGTAGACATATCTGCTGAGGCGGTAGTCATAATTTACGTTTTAGCAAAATATTTTAGAATAGTATTTCGTTCAGGCAAAGGATGACTTCAAATCACTTGCAAAGAATATACAATTTTCCACTATTTCATTTTCTTTTCATCAGTCAATAATGAAGCCCTACGTTTTCAATGCAAGAGACGTCTTCTTAATAATGATAGTAATTAGGTATCTCTCTTGTATATAATTTTTAATTACGAAGGAATGTTACATATGAAATTTTAGCACTTGCCAGCAATTGTGCAAGGTATGGTAGGCAGTAACCGCTAGTGAGAGGCTAGAGTAGAGGTGACATTTCGGCTTTACGTAATGGGGGTTGTGAGATCGAATCCCACTCAAAACACAATTTATTTTTTAAAAAAATATTTTGAATAAGCACATTTTTTCTGTGTGCTTAATCACATATTCACATAACATTTTATGAACGAAATGTAGTACTTAAAATGGCTGTTTGAAAATACACACGTTCTTAAAATGATGTCCAGTGATCACCTGCTTCAACAATCGCTAACATTCGACGAGGCATTCTTTCTATCATTCGACGGACATAGCCCGTTCCATTCGCAGCAAGATCTTCCTAAGCATTAACGACCGAATCCCAGAGCTAATTGGAAGTTCTAGGAACTTCATTAGCTCATTTCTTCCTCAACCACCCCTTTACGTATGCCCAGACATTTTCTATTGTGTTACGTTCTGCTCCGCGTGAAGGCCAATTGATTAACTCTACATCATTTTGCTCTGCCAGCCACTCTTGGACAACTCGTGACACATGGACAGGTGACTGATCGTGTTCAAAGTAGGTTGCTCCCTCAGGATAACGTTCGCGAACACATAATATTCTCCAAGATGAACTTATACTGCGGACCTGTAAGGCGCCCATCAATCCTGTGAAAATACCCAAATCCATCTGCAGAGATCCACGCCAAGCGAAGAGATTAGCCTCCCTTACCCACCCCTGACCCCACCCCACCCTATGTGTCCACAGCTGACCTGTTCTGCGGTGAATGTCTACATGTTCCGCGGCTTGCATAGCGCTGTAACCTTCATCAATAAGCGTTATGAAACAAATTCTTGCTTCCTCCATGACGCCTACCATTTTAGGGATGATCAAAAAAATGAATCATAAGATTGCTATCTTGACGAAGAATTTTTTGATGATAAATAAATTATCAAAAGATTGCGATCTTGGCCAATAATTAGTTTCTGAATCAGAGACAAAATTTTTGAATGGTCCCTAAATCAAGTGTTCGTATTCTCGACGGAATAAGGATATTACACCGAGTTACGTGATAGTTTGGGTTTGACTACACTATATGTAAAACTCAAGATATAAGGAGAAGAAGAAGAATTTTAATTCAATATAATATATTAGATTTCTATTATCAAAGGTCACAACATTTATGAGTGGCCCCTAAATTGAGTTTTCTTTTTTTTCTTCTTTTTTGCGAACTAAGGAAATGATATTGAGTTAAATGACATGATTTTGGCTACACAACATTGTAGTTCTCTAAGTATAAGGCGTACAAGAACATTTTGCCTAAAACATATTGAATCTTTTGATCCAATAAAAGAAAAAATATTAAAATAGGTAATTTTTAACAATGTTCTGTATATCTTTTTACTTTAATTAACGCGCGTATATTAAAGGTGATAAAGGATTAAAAAATTAGGCTAATAATAAAATACCTCAGAGCCTCTCAAGTTACGGCCGTGAATCTCGATACAAATGTCTTATTATAAATAAGTAGACATATATCCTAACATTTTCGAAAATTCCACCTGTAAGAAGTAGTAGAGGGGATTTCTTTAATTGTTTTACTCATATTATTTTTTATTTATCGCATGATCACAAAGAAATCAACCGTTTTAAGTTAGTTTTTAAACATAATTATCACCGTTTTCGAACGATGGCTTTTTTTATGTTACTTTTGTCTAAAGTTCATAGAGAATGAGGGTGTAAAAATTTGTGCTTAAAGAACAGTATCTCACGAGACTAATAAGGGGAAAGCAGACTTCGGGTTCATCCTTCGTAAGGTAGTAGTACCCATTTAAGTGTATATATATTACTGGGAAAGCACTGGGAAAGCACAACAGCCAGAAATGGTGGAGAAATCGCGTCTTAATAATTCCGACCCTCGCATACATGATGCGACGCGTAAAGTTATCAAGTGACGACGTGGCAGAGTTAGGGAAATCTACTTCCCAGTGCAAATGGTTCCGTGTTGGATTCTTGCTCGATTCAACTTTTTTTGCCTTTTCTTTTACCAATAAACTAGCAATAAAATATTAATTCACCATATGCTTATAATGCATAAAACAATAGAAATATTAAAAATCAGTTGTAAAATGTTTCAATGTTCTGTGTTAACTAGCAATCAAATGTAACCTATTCCGCGTTGTGCATTGAAATCACGCGTTATATAATGGTTAGCACAGTCATTGTGCAAAAAATGTTGTTGTCTCTTCGTGTCTATATTTGTGGACACTGCGAAATACAAGGGGGATGAGGGAGAAATTTCCTTTGATAATACGGGATGTATACTGTAATCAGCGGCGTAATTTCAGACTTCAATTGAGGGGGCAAGAGCAGCACTGAGATAAGGCTTTAACGTTTAGTATTAGTATATTAGTAGACAACAGGTCCGTGCTGGCCCACCGGGACACCGGGAAATGTCCCGGTGCGCCCTCCGAGTTATTATTGATAAAGAACCTGGGCGCCCTTTACGTATGTGTTATTATTGATCATGATAAGTATAGTGCGATCTTTACATAAGAAGCCTTTGCGAAAACATCAAAGATAAACGGTTTCATTTATTCTTCTGTATGGCACAGTTCTGTATCATGAATACATATTGTTACTTTTGGTAAAGAACTCATGAAGGGTACAGTGCACCCTTTGCAAAGGTGCCCTTGCGAAACCACATCAAAGATAAACGGTTTCATTTTTCTGTGTGGCATAGTTCTGTACAATGAGTGCATATTGTTGGTAAAGAACCCGTGAAGGGTTCAGTGCGCCCTTTACGTAAGGTGCCCTTGTTATGTAATTATTCCTGTGTGTTTTAGAGCAGTATTGGAATAATCAATGCCAATTGTATTTCTAAAATATAGTTATATTGATTTATTAGTATGTATATTTAGATTCATTTTGTTTGACAAAAAAAATCTTACAAAAACTGAAAAACGTTTCTCTAGTAAAGAAGTTTTCACAGTTTAGCTATTTATGTTATTAAATAAACTTTGCGTTTTGATACATAAAATGGAGCCCGTATATATACAGGGTGTAACTGAATTAACATAAACTTCAGGAGTTGACTCCTGACAAGAATATAAAACGAAAAGTATACACCAACTTGGTGTAAAAAGGCCTCCTTTTGGCAGTTTGATCACAAGAAAATTTGTCGGAAAAATGTAAGAACAGCCATAACTCAACAATAAAACATAGTATCGAAGTCGGGTAAAAGAGAATGTCCATTATTTTTAGTCGTTAATCCCAATAGTGTACATTCGGATATAATGCAGTGGCGACGCAAGGGTGCCTCCCAAAGAAACTACAGTATTCTTTCGACTATTTTATCAAACGTTGAATAAGGGCAATGAACAACAATCAAGTACAAGATTTCAGCATCGTTCAAATGAAGACACTTAGAATTCGAAAGAAAGAGAGATACACATGTGTGATTAACCTATTTCGTCTCAGCACAGAATAAACTCTCGGGAGAATAATATAAACGAAAAAGAAGTCTTTAACGTATCACAGTTATATCTTCTAGGCTATTGATAACAGATGATAAATGAACGGCTTTCTGTCCAAGTTACGAGTGTGTGAAAATGGAAAAAATAAGTTTGACACAGATTAGGTTTAAAATTACTGTGCATAGGACAGTCAGGCGGCATATAAAGAAACATAACATGCATAGATCGTATGTAATCAACGAGTGTACAAGGGATTCTCCAGATACATATTGGGAGAAAGTAAGCTGCATTAAAGGATTGATTGCCTGCTCGTAGTATGTAATTCCGTGGAATATGATACTTCTGTGCACAGAAGCAACAAAAATGAACGAAACATGAGATATACACGTTGCATAATGATACAAAGAAATGCGCTGGAACAGTATACTTAATTTATCCGTTAGGTAAGTCTTCTTCCAGGGATACTTTTGAGGGGCTTTTCCCCTATCCTGCAGTTGGGAAAACGCCCCTTAATCCTGTGCTACGAAAAACTACATTCCTATTGTGAATATACCAAATAGTGTCCTAGTGTAGCCCACTTACATTTTGATTTTGTCACTGGCGGAACTTTTTTTTTTTTAGAAGGAAATTGTTTCTAAACACATGCAACAAATGGTGGAAAATATTTTTTCGACGTAATCTATGTACTTTGGAGGTGGATGAAATGCCAACACGGAGGAAAGAGAATGTGGCACTTTTGCTTAGTCATAGCAGCACTTACAGAATTATCGTCCCTGCTGTGCTGCTTGCGAGTGTTTTGCGGAAGGCTGTATTGCAGTTTTGATGTGGAATGGCATAAATTACCGTGGCTGTGTTATAATAGGCATCTGACGCAACTTGTGAGTGATATACAGAGTCCGATGCTCTGATGTTACGTATGGAATTGCTGTGCAACAGAATAGGAAGTGTTGTGTACAACGGTAGAGTGTTGTGTTCAGGTATTCACGGTCGTGTAAAACTGTAGACGTTGGTGTTTAAGTAAAATTAATTTTGTTAATCTATATTTGCCTGCAAATGGCAGATTACCCTATCCACGAGCTGGCAGATATGTACCTTATTTATGGAAAGGCAAGGGGAAATATTTCAGCGGCAAGGCGTTTATATCGTAACCGTCTCTCTCATAGGAGAGTAACTTTCCCTATATTTTTTCCACGCCTCCATATTCGCCTTGCCGCCATTAGGGTCTCTTCAATTTCCAATGCGTGAAGTCGGAGAAAATCGCACCATGTGAACAGTTGAATTTGAAGACAGCCTACTGAAAATGATCAGACCATCCTGATACTAGCAGTAGCCATGTGTAGGGCGTAAAAATCCACACACAACTTTAGTGAACTATCAGCAGAGAGATTTAGTGTGAGCGCGCGGTGCAGTATGATGGATAATTTTGTGGTAGGGTCTTATTTATTACCGGCCTGCCTGTGTGGGAGTACGTATAATTTATTTTTACGTAATGTTCTCCCAAAATTGTTAGAACATGTGCCCTTGAACATAAGACAGCATATGTGATTCCAGCATGACAGTGCACCTGCATATTTTGACAGGTATATGCAGACCTACTTAAATGAAACATTCTCAGATAGTTGGATTGGGAGAGGTTGACCTGTGGTATGACCACGTCTTTCACCCTATCTCACGCCCCTTGATTTCTTATTTGGGGCGTTATGAAACGCCTTTTTTTATGCAACACTAGTTACGACAGCTGAAGAATTTGCTGGTCGAGTTAACATAACTGCGGCAATCACCTTCGAAATTTCAGGTGTGTTTGACCGCACACGGAAAAATTTGCTTTCCCAATGTCATCTTTGCAATG
Organism: Thermobia domestica; assembly: GCF_964235325.1. Classification (NCBI taxonomy): domain Eukaryota; kingdom Metazoa; phylum Arthropoda; class Insecta; order Zygentoma; family Lepismatidae; genus Thermobia; species Thermobia domestica. The sequence goes on from NC_137467.1 coordinate 64,892,294, forward strand.
CAATCAACGGTTGACAACATCAGGCTGTGAACTGTTATTCTTCACAGCTATTTCGGGCACACATACTGCATTGCCCAAATACTGTATAAGGTACTTCTGAGAGTTTCACAGTTATCCTCCTTTGTACGAAACAGAATAAATCGGAAGTTCTGTATTTCTTTGTATAATTGTGCAACACGTGCAATAGGTTGTGTTTCGTCCAGTTTCATTGCTTCTATGCTCGAAATTATAATCTTCCACGGAATTACGTATTACCAGGAGGAAACCTTTTAGTGCAGCTTACTTTTGTCCAAACTGTATTCACGTAATTTGTGATAATCACTGTTATCATGTCAGGGATCACTTGATCTCTCGTTAATCATGATCTTTGCTTCCTGATTGTCGTTATAAACCTAATCTGGTTCAAAGTTATTTTTTCCATTTTCACACACTCGTAACTTGGACAGAAAGTCGTTCATTTATCATCCGTTACAATTAGTCCATAAGATGTAATTGTGATACGTTAAAGTCTTCTTTTCATTTAAATTCTTTTTCCGAGAGTTTATTCTGTGCTGAGACAAAACAGTTCAATCACGCATGTGTATCTCTCTTTCTTTCTAATTCTGTGTTCTAATTTGAACGATGTACTATTACTTTTGATTGTTGAAATCTTGTAGGTATACTTGATTGTTGTTCATTGCCCTCATTCAACGTTTGATAAAATAGTCGAAGGAATACTCCAGTTTCTTTGAGAGTCACTCTTGCACCGCCACTGCATTACATCCGATTGTACACTAATAGAATCTACGACTAAAAATAATGGACTTCCCCTTTTGCACGATTTCGTTCCGACATTTTGTTCTCGAGTATGGCTGCTGTTGCATTTTCACGAAAATTTTCGGGTAGTCATAGCTCAGAGGCATTTCTACACAAAGGTTGGTCTATACTTTCCATACTTTTCGATTTATCTCCGGTGTCAGGAATCACCTCCCGATGTTTAGTATATTAATTAAGTTACGGTATATATATATATATATATATATATATATATATATATATATATATATATTCACGTTTGTATGGGCGCCCTTTTGGTAGACACTTGTCCACCGCCCTCGCTAGTGACCCAGCACGGGCCTGGTAGACAATCGATTAAAGGATATCTATTCCTCAAACTCTTTCGGGATAATTGCCCCTCCTGCTCTCCCTAAATGACGCCCGTGGATACAACTGTCATACTTTGCCATGCTATTGTCGTCTGAAGTACAATCCATCCTCCCTTAAAAATGTTTGGTCAATTTGCACACTGTTCACAGATATAGGCACGAAAAGTCAAGTACATTTTTTACACAACGACTCTCCTAACCAGAATATAACTCCGGACCACGGTGGCTCAGTGCTAGAGCGTTCACCTCTGGTGCATCTGATTCCGGGTTCAAACCCTGCTCCCGCCAAGTGAACTTTGTGGTAGACAAACACCGTGTGCATGGGTTTCGTCGGGTTCTCCCGTTTCCTCTCACTTTCTTCTTTCCACCATTTCATTAATTTATCACCTTCACCTTCTCCTTTAGCCTAGCCGGCATATCGTCTGACCTAAAACTCAAAAATTTCATTTTATTTCATAACATATCCCGTGGCATCAATATACTAAGGGGAATAGGTTACATTCTATTGGTAGTTAACATGGAATATTCAAACATTTTAAAACTGGTTTGAACAATTGTATTCATTTATGTATTATAAACACTTGATGAATTAATAATTTAGTTTTAGTTAAAATGGTTACTTTCTTGGTTAAAGCAAAATCACAAAAAATCATTGGAACAGGAATCGAACCCGGGATATTTTGCACGTGAGTCGTGGATCATCCTAACTCTGCCACGCCGTCACTTGAGAACTTTATATGTCGTGTCATACATGCTCTGAGTTCGAATCTTTAGGAAGCCTTTCCCAACTATTTCTGACTATTGTGCTCCTCCGGTTTGTAATATTAACATTTTAAATATGCATCACTGCCTCGCGAAGGATGGCCCCGAAGTTCATTTTCCCTACTCTGCTTTCCACTTTTTAGATAACTCTGGCCGGGCTTTTCTCATGTTACTTTCATACAATACATGTTCCAAGCGAGAAAAGAAAATATTAAAAATATACTCCAAAAGAGACTTTCTGATGAATGTCTCATCATAGGGAGATGAAACTCGGCATTTGAACTCTTCTTTACAAATCTGTGACCATGTGATCCATCGTTTTTGGAAATTACAACTCCAGCAAAGAAAGTAAGACAACTGCTACAATATCTTAATTTCCCATTTTGTGTTCATAAGCCGGTCAAAGTGAGTAAGCATTTTAGCTGTTTAAATTAAATCTATAAGATAGTTAGCAGTTGGACTCATTAGGATCTTTTTCATTTCACTTCGATTGATATGCTATTCTATTGGGGAACAGGTTTGAATAATTCCAAATAGTATTTCGATAAACATATTCTTTTCGTTCGATGTAGGCTATTTCATTTGTTCTTAAGTGACTTTTAAAGATTATTCCAGCCTATATATTTAAACGAATTGTGAATTCTATTTTTGACTTTTAGAATACACGGGCATCAATTATCCCCTTCCCTGGGGTAAATTAAGAAATTATAGTTCCGCTAGTCAGTTACTTTTTACTATTACTAATGCGCTCTTTTATATGGGTCATTTTTGATAGTTTTTATATATCGCCCTTCTCTCCCCATGTTGCGGGACACGGGATTAGAAGTGTCACTGTCCATCTCAACAACCTGAAAATCTATAGATTTGCCACTAATATCGGTCATTTTGTATCGTATTTATGTATCTCCCCCTCCTACCTCTCTCAAACTGTGGGGCTGAATTTGAATTTAAAAAGCATCGGAAATGTCACTGTTAATCTCAGCTAGCCCAAAAGCTATTGATGACTAATATCGGTCATTTTAGATCATTTTTAAATGTCTCTCCTCCTTCTTCCTCAAGTTACACCGTCAAAGTGATATAACAAAAACCATCTCAGTTTCAAACTTCATTTAGGTTGGAAACTTGATCGAGATGGGCCCGTTGGTTCAAGTGTTATTAAGTTCTATTTATTTAGGTATCTCCTCCCCTCCCTTAAGTTCTACTGTCAAAGAGAAATGATAAAAACTCTCAGACCCTAACTTCATCCATGTTTAAAATTTGATTGAGATTGATCGTTTGGTTCAAAAGTTAAGTTTTACTTACTTTCTAAGTCCCTCCTCCCCCTCCCCTAATTTTTATCGTCAAAGTAAATAGATACCGGTAAATACTATCCTAGACCAAACTGCATCCATGTTCAAAATTTGATCGATACTGGTTGGGCTGGTTCATGAGTGATGAAGTCACCAAGACAGGCAGTTTCATTTTTATTTTTTTTTACATATCTCCTTTCTCTCCCACTTTGAACCGCCAAATTTAAATTATAAAAATTATCCAAGGCCAGAACGTCATCTATCTTGAAAATTTGATCGAGATCAGTTGGGTGGTTCAAGAGCTATTAAGTCTTATTCGTTTTCATACATCTCTGCCTCGCCCTAACTCTTTGTTCTACCGTCAAATTGAGATGATAAAACTACCCCAGGTCTCAAACTCATCTATGATGAAAATTTGAATAAGATCGATAGGGTGTTTAAGGGTGATGAAGTCACAAAGACAGTTACATTTATTTTCATTCTTTAACATATCTACCCCTATTCCTCCCTTACGTTGCATCGAAATAGTTAAATGGCAATAACATCCGAGGTCGAACCTAACCAATGTTCAAAGATTGATCGAGATCGCTTGGGTAGTTCAAGAGTTACTAAGTTTTATTCATTTCCATATATTTCCTCTCCTGCCATCCCCCTTACCTAAAATCTTCCTTCAAAGCGAAATGATAAAAAAACTTCCCAGTTCCAAACCTCATCTAGTTGAAATTTTGATTGAAATCTGTCGAGTGGTTCAAGAGTTATTAAGTCACAAAGATAGTCACTTTTGTTTTTATTCATATTGCTGTTTATATATCTCCCCTCGTCCCTCTCCTCTACGTTGTTCTGACAAAGTGGAATGATAAAATCCATTCCAGTAAAGAACATCATCTATGTTGAAAATTTGATCGAGATCGGTCTGGTGGTTCAAGAGTTATAAAGATTTATTTATTTTTCCTATCTACCACTCCTCCCTCAACCTAAGTTCTACTATTAAAGTGAATTGGTTACAACACCCTAGTGCAGAACCGCATCTACGTCAAAAATTGATTGAGATTGGTCGGTGGTTCAAGAGATTAAGGATCACATAGTGAGTTTCAATTTTATAATGTAGATTTACTAATTTTTTGAACCCGTATTAGGAACCTAGAAGTACTATTTTGGGAAGCTAAAAATCAAGTTTAATTATGTGTCACAATAGTTCTGCGAGTGATCAACTTCTCTACACAGATTTGTGACTTTAATCTATATCGGATTACGTGGAAATTCCTCCGTGCATAGCTTGTCGATTAATACAGACCTTTCACACTTCACAAACCAATCATCTTGCCTCAAACTGATAGTTATAAGACTGATCAGTTGATTCACTGGGAGTGTAACATCCCTTTCAGCACCGTGACTATATGAGACATGGTTCAACAACTTAACTTGGGATCCTAAACTAAATGATCTCCCATCAGGATCAATCTCTTGATAGGGTTGATTCTGTAAACGTTGCATTCTTATCATTCTGACGTGAGTATTCCAAAATAGAAAATGACCTTCTAGAATACATATTGTTTTTCCACTCGGTATGAACACTAGTTTATTAACCATATTCTCCTTAAAAAGTGAACATGATCTCTTTTTTCAACAAACTGAAACGTATAATAATAAATAAATTTACTAATATTGCTTTTTTCTTCTCTTTATGTTTCCACACAGAGAAGTATTTCATTGATAACATTATTTTTTTTTAAAAAAAAAATGGGTGTTCAGTTCACAGTTAACACTTAGAAAAGATACACAATTTAAAGCGCCTCAGCTTATTTGCTTTGCTCTTCTCCTCAGTGGTGACTCACCAAACTTTCTACTTTCACTTCAATTACTTGTATATTTAGTTTTGGATGTAAGCTTATGTTGATATATTATTAATGGAAAGAAATCTACCACACCGTTACTTTTGATCTACCTAGGTATAATCATACATTCACCTTAGACAAGAACAAGAACAGAATGAAACCATAAACAGGGTATTAATGAACTATACCGATAAACCGTAAGAGGTGATTCCTCACATCGAAATAGGAGAAAAAGTTCATATTGACCTATGGCAAAAAGTGCATAGTTTCAGAGCTAGGGCTGACCAAAATCGGGAAAGAGCCAAATTTAAGCAGGCAATATCTCGAATTCCAGACACTGTGCATGGTTGTCTTTATTAGCGTAATGAAAGCCATGCTTACACAATCCAAAATTGCATACTTCATCATTTTTAATAGCTATACAAGGTATTCCTTACAGGGTGTAATTCTCAGATATGCTCTCAATAGAGTTTTCATATATACGATGATTTCAAAGAAGGACTAAAGTAGGCAGAAGGTGGCCTTAACAATAATGGACATCCAATGCCTTGGAGGGAAGTCGGGAGTGTTAGGAACCCGTAGCTCCAGGTTTTTTTGTAATCGCAATAATGTGTGATGCAATGTATTTCGTCACAGTATATTTCACGTTCTCTTCACTTATAAGCGTGAAAGAAAACATTGCATCATGCGTTTTCCCGAACGAGATACCGACCTGCTGACGATCCTTAACACTTCCGACATCGCGCTAAAGGATTTTGTGTTCACTGCTATCAAGGCTTATCATTTGCCTACCTTGGACCGATCATGAAGTCAGAGCATATCTCAAAATTCGGTTGATGGTATGTCTGGGAATTTCACCCTCTACGGAATAGTCAATACACCCACAGAAAATGAAATATTTATTTCTGGATTGCGTATGCGTGACTTCCTTTACATGATAAGGACCACCATCCACAATTTCTGGAAGTCGAAATAGGACATATTGATGTTTTGGAATTTCGCGATTTTCGACAGCCCTAGTCCTGAAACTATGCACTTTTCCCCACAGGTCCATATGAACTTCTGTCTTTTTCGATGTAAGGTATCACCTCTTAGAGTTTGTCGGTATAGTTCATTAACACCCTCTATAAAACTCTAATATTACAAGTAAATGCTGTTCCTTCGGCGATAATAAACAAAATACACTTGACGAAGACTCGAACATGGATCAACTGATTGGTAGATTAGAACGTTATCTACTATCCCACATACTCAGGTGCTTGTTTTTTTTCTTTTTGCTATACTCTTACCATATAACAGTTTCTCTGCTTTCTCTGCTTATCACACTATTCGTGTTATTTGTTGTGTAAATTGTCTCTGCAAACGTAATTTATTTTGTTAATTTACCAGCATCCACAGCTTTTAAAAGTTTTTATGGTCAAACACATTACCAGAACCGATTTTCTCGTTTCTTTCATTGCGTCAACAAGCAACAGATACTATCCTGCGAAGGACATGTGACAAGCAATACCTATCAGGCCCTGAGTGTCATTACTTCTTTCTACACCCTTTCCCTTGGTTCAGATCAACTTCGTGTTCCTTCGTGTGCTACGAAGAAAGCCGAAAGATCGCGCCGACACAGTGTCTTTTCAAGCTATCGAGTCAGAGTGATTGAATTATATAATTGTATTTTATTTATTTGTTTACTAAACAAATTTCAGATACAGCAAAAACACCATTATTTTTTTAAAATGTTTGTTACTTTCATGAAGCAGAGAGAATTTATTACTTTGCTTTCGAACTATCCCTAGTAATTCTTATTCTACATCTAATAGTTTACTTGATTATTTCTGTCTATTTCCTACATATTACTTGCAGAAACTATGGGGAGTAAATGTTTTATTTAATTACTGTTTTATAAAAGTTTAGTCATATCTTAATTTAAATTCCATTATTTTTAAGTTTCTCATTTTGGTTATGAAAATGATTATAAATGAAGCTTCCCCATTTATAAAGTTCTTGACAATTTTAATGTTTTTAAAGACATAATTCTAAATTATTTCGAAATTGTCAAATAACCTAGAAGAGAATAATACTAGGGAGCATTATTAGAACAAAACAATGTTATTTTAGGAATTCACAGAATCAAGCTTTTCTAAAAAAACCTTTACTATAGGGTGTGGTTTTCGACGTGACGTGGAACAAAAGTATGTAAAGAAGAAGCTTTAACCGACTCTCTTCAAAGGCACGGTAAGGACTTCACCTTGGCAGACGCATATAACGAAACCACTAACACAAAATGCCTGATCGCTTCGCACATTTTGTAGCTCATTTCTATTTAGTCCTTTGTTCAAATGTAAAATGATTAAAAGCAATGATTGTTAGAGCTACTAATCTAATGACAGACTTACGTTGTATTTCTAACAAAGCATAAAATTCCCTCCTTCTTTATAAATTTCGCTGCGCGTTTGCAACGTTTACGAAAATTGAATTTTTCGACGAAAGTTTCTCTTTTGATTATAACTGACTTATTTCTTAATTTTTTATTGAAATAGTTTTTGGAAATATGAGTTTTGTTTTTCTGCTTATTTCCAAAGAAGAAATGTGACATTTTCTTCCGCAAGAAAGAGAGCTATTTCTATTTATGTAATTACTAAAGACATGCGACAACAATTTTGGAAACAAGTGTACATTTCACATTCGTTAAAAATCTCCCATGTTTACTCATACAAAGTAAAGTTTTCCTACCCTAGACTACCAATAGCTTCGTGAAATTTACAGGCTGAAAAGTTGAAGTTACATACGTAAAGGAAACACAAATTTTGACCCTTCATCAGGTACTATCCCCGCGAATAAAAGCTTTGTGGCAGTTTTTCTCAGTCACAGATCTGGAAATAATTGTATGCATATAATGGGTATATAAAAAAGAAAATAAATTTGTACTACAGTCTCATTTGCAAAAGAAAAAAAGAGAAGAAATATAAGTTAATTTTAAAACAATTCTCCCAGCGTGGTCTTAAAACCTGCAAAAACTCCGCCAGAGGCACTATTCCGCCTGACTGCGATTTTTGCTAGAAGCGAATGGTGCAGAACAATCTCGCAGTCTCTTCCTCCATCTCCTAGAAGTTCAGAGAATGGGACCTAGCACACTATGAAATAAGGTGGATTTGGATTTCTAACGGTCTTCGATCACTTCAAATCTTGTGCTCAATAAGTAGGCGCGCAACAGCCACAGAGGCCGAAGCGGAAAGAACATACAAAGAGCTTACAAAAACTTTTAGTATCTTGGCTACTATGAAGTTAACTTAGAAAACTCGGTGGGCAGCATCGTGCTTAGGCTTAATGGGGATTAGAAGGCTTATATCAGCGTAATATTCTACTCGAGTCTGGATTCCTTTTTTCGAATTCTTTCTCTTTCTTTTTTATTCATCATTACAACTAAGTGTGTTCTTATTAACCCTACAATCACACCGTGGGGTCACCGGCGACCCCAGTGCATATAAAATGCGTTCTGCGCCAGCGCCGTTATGAGAGGGAAACACAACACTTCGTCTAGCTTCAGTTCGGAGCATGCTGTTGACACTGCAACTTGCATTGCTATGATGGTGCGGAAACGTCTGTGTTATTTTGAGTGTTCGGGTCATATATGACCCCACGGTGTGATTAATGAAACATAGTTTGTTTTGAATAGCCATATAACAAATCATTTTCTAGTTGGCGATTTTTTTTTACGAATGGCGGCATCAAGGAAGTTTTCTAACCAAGAAGATATTGTACGCATTTTAGAAGAATCAGATGATGATCTGTCCGATGCTGATGAACTGTTAAGTGAAAATGAGGATGATGAGGAGCAGGATGATCAATCGGAGGATGAATTTGAAGCTGATGTTGATAACGATGATATTCCCATCTTGTTACAACGTAAAGTCATTTATGGGAAGAATGGCAGTAAGTGGTACAATAAACCCTTCCACCAAAAATCCAGTAGAACGTTCAAAAAAACATTGTTATTCATCTCCCAGGGCCCAAGACAATGAGACGCAGAAACCAGAAATAATCTTATTCTACAACCAAACTAAAGGAGGCGTGGATCAATTTGATCAATACTGTCATTCGAAAACAGTTGCCAGGAAGACACGTAGGTGGCCACTCAGAGTTTTTTATGGTATGTTAGATGCAGCGGCACTAAATAGCTTCGTTATCTTCAGCTGCAATTCGGGATCTAGTTCAACACTGAAGAAGTGTTCTGATTTCTTGAAGGCTCTTGCATTGGCACTCTGTGAAGAACACATGAAAAGGAGAGCAAATAACGAGAGGTTGCCAAAACAGCTAAGGAACAATACTCGTCATGTTCTTGGCATCGAAGAGGAACCGGTACAAAGTGTGACACCAGTTGGACGACCAGGTAGATGTGCTTTCTGTAGCCAGAAGAAAGACAGAAAAGGAGTAGCGGTGTGTTACTTGTTTAAGAGAAGTGTGTGTGCTGAACACCGACACAACATTTGCGAGAATTGCAAAATGTAAACAATGGTAAACAATGAAAACTGCTTCATTTATGTCCATGTAAAACAATGAAAATATCAAAGAATTGAAACCCAATGAAAACATTTAATATTGTTATAATGTAAAACTCGTGTATTTTAGACTAATTGGATAATCGGTAAAGAAACGAATTATGTCAACATATATAAAATGCGATACGTGAAATGTATAAGATTATATAACCTAATAAACCTAACCTAACCTCACCTCATTTAACCTTACTTAACCTAATCTAATAGATATAGATTTAATCTAGCATATATACACATATATACATAACCTACATAAACATATATAATCTAACAAACCACACATTATATACCTTAAGCTAACCTAACCTAATATTATCTAATCTAACATAATATAACCGTATCTAGTCTAATAAAACGACTCTCCAGACTGGGGTCGTATATGACCCCACGGTGTGATACATGTCCTAATAAAAGCACGGTGTGGTTGTAGGGTTAAATAAAGCAAAGATATCACGTCTTTGCATTTTTGGCAGTCTGGCCTTTAAACATTCTCAACAATACTTTGGGAGTCATTCTCAGTCAATAATGTAAGTTAGCAGATTTTGTAACGAATATTTTTTACTAAACTTAATGTATATATTCCTATCTTCTGATAATAAATCTAGTTTATCACGAAAAGGAATTATCACTTCAGTGAATTCATATTCTAAGCCCTGTTGTTCACAGTAAAGAGTGTAGGAATCGAGTAGATACTGGTACCGAATTTTCGGGAACCTCATTTCTGATACATCTATCCCCCTGAGACTTCTCGTCAATTGGGGTACCAGATATCTCAGACCAATTTGAAACCAGCGAACTCATGAAGGTGTTCTTGTCTGAAACTACACTGCCGTCATAAATTAAGCAACAAAGACAAAATGTGTAACAAAAATAGAAGACGGGGGACAGGATGATGAAATGCAAGGAAAATGAATGTCGCAATATAACGAGCATAGACGAAAATCGGGAAAACATCGTGTAGAAGAACTTGCGATTATGTTGTCCTCAAACGACATCGTAAAGTATTAGGTACGGGCGAGAACTTCATGAACTCACGGACTTGTTGGCCGACAGTGTGTGCAGACTACACTTTCAAGTCTGGTGAGGTGAAACACGCGAATATGACAACGAAGCATCATTTGCCGAATGAATTACGCTATCGTGCCATCGGTCGATTGGAAGCAGGGCACCAATAGCCCGGCGTGGCCCGATGGCTCACTATCGATCGAGCAGTGCTCAGCAGGTTATGGAGCAAGTTCCAAAGAACCAAATTGCTCCGAGACGTTGCAGTATTGGTCGTCTGCGTGTGACATCAGAAAGGATGATCTATATAACCGTTTGAGAAGTCAAAGAAACAAGTCTGCAACAGCAACTCAAGTGCATTTGGAGGCCGTTGTTGCCATGTGACGTCCTCTTTAAGCCAGTACAATACACTGGAAACTTCACGAAGTTGGGTCGTATGCCAGAAGATCAGTGGTTTCTATACTCTTTACCCGGTGTCACAAGAGGCAGCGATTAAATTTGAACAAGAGCGCATGTGAATTAGACCGAGGAGCAATGACAGTCAGTTCTTTTTAAGGAAGAGTAGATGTTCTCTAGAGAGTGATTGTTGACGGAGATTGTTCTGGCGAGAAATAAGAACCCGTTACGATGCATTCAGTATTCTTGAAAGGGAAAATTATGATGGATCATATTTGCTTTTCTGGGGTGGCATCTCGCTTGGAGGACGTGCTGATCTGAGTTCTCTTGCGTGACACAATGACAGCTCAGCACTATAGGGATAATTTTCTGGATCGTCACGTTGTATCCCTCGCACGTGCTAGAGTTCAGGAATTCATTCTATAGAAAGATAATGCTCGTACCTATAGATCACAATTGGTCGATCACTACTTTGAGCAGTACCATGTCCAACGAATGGAGTGGGCGTCTAGGTCCATGGAACTTAACCCGATCGAGCATATATGAGATGATCTGGGGCAACGCATTGCAAGCCTTATAGCCCTCCACACTTTTTACAAGATATTCAATGGGCTCCTTGTCAACAATGGACCCAGATACCAAATGATCTATTACAAACATTTATTGCCAGCATAAGACAACGTTGTGAATCCTGTATTGCTATACACGGCGAGTATATTCCTTATTGGTGTCAGCGAACTATTTTTTTTTGTGTCTTCAGTGTGTTTCAGTTTGTGCCACGTACGTCCAATATCATTTTTTTCTCCGCGACCGTACCTTCGTTTGGTAATTTTCCTTGCTGTAAGGTGTAAAATAGCAGGATTTGTCGTACTAACATTTCTCGAGGAAAAGAGCTATACACACACAGAAAGGAATTCTTAACTTAAAATCCTATCAAAGTGGAATAGTGTGCTATTCCAAGTAATGATCTCATACTGTTTGATAAGATCACAAATAGTGCGTCATAACTATTTTGGTGGATTGGCACTGAGTAACAGCGGAGCCACACATCTACACTAAATACACCTAGTTATCGTAACAAAGCCGGTGGCATCGCGCCGCGTAAAAGCTGTAAAAAAAATCCCTATACACATATCTTCTTAGAATAGATTACCATACATATACTATTTCTTGTTGTAAACCTAAATTTTTCATTGGATTCATTCCAAAAATTCAAATTGGATCATACATTAGCTTAAGGAAATTCCGTTTATCTCACGTCAGAGCATGTAAAATTATATATAATCATTATGAACGTTGTTCCTTTTTTTCATGCATTTCTTGTTCCTACATTGGCTTGCTTTTCTGGATCATAATTGTTTTTAAATATAAATTAAAATGTGTACAAACTTGAGAAAGTCAATAGAACTAAGTTATTGTCTACTTGAATTCCAAATACATATTGTTCTTTGCATATTGTGATAAGTAGGCATTAGCATTGTCAGTTTCAGAAAACATACAGCTCACAACTGTGTAAACCATGTATTGTACCAACTGATGAATATTTAACTATTCTTGATATTTAAAATGTTTGTATCAAAATAATGTTTTGCCTTTCATTTGTTTCAGCCTTACGTTAATTAAACATTTACACAGCTTTACACTTCAATTATTTAATACGCAATTTATATACAACGAGAATTCAGCGTCGGAGCGCATCTTCAAATAGGAGTTTAACATATACTGGTAAAAGAGGAAAATATTTGCATACAGAAGAAATTTTTGAGGTAAAGTATTAATGAGAATTTTTCATTACTTAATTAAATAAGGTGTTATTTTACAACTAGAAAAACTCAATTCAAGTTTTTGCAAAATACCCACTTTGATGTGTCGTTCACATACGGATTAACATCAAAGATAGTGTACCAAATCTTTTTTTTTTAATAACAGTTTTCACAAATGAAATGTCGTATAGATATTACCAGTTTTCTCAAAATATAATAATTATACGTAATTTTCAATGTGTAGTCTTCAATTATTAAAAGGGTTAATGACATTACTGTTAATTACAATGTAGAATTTGATATAATATTTACTTATAGTATTCATAAGGAGAAGAAAAATAGCACTAGTTTCTTCGAGTGTACCATCTAAAATATTTTCTCACATTCCACTATCTCATTTCATGCAATTTTGAAAAATTTTCTACTCTCTCTACTCCTTGAGGGATGTCGTACGAGTAATCAAAATCTTACTCCCTTCGCCAATTAAACAAAATATTAAGCATTAGAAAGCGCGTAACTTATCTGCAAACAGATTACTAATATACGCAACTTCTAAATAGTTAATTACAATTGTTTATCAATTAATTAAAATAACCTACTAGAGCCCTGATATTAGAAACCAAAGGCGACGGGATTGAAGTCCTGACGTAGATATTTGAATAGATAAATACATGTTTAAAGAGTGTAGCTAAGAAATACCATATCAAAATATACGAAATATGCTCATGATACTATTGTTTTGTTTAGAATTATTTTGTTTAAAATCCACTTGATAAATATGAAATTTAATTATATTTTTTCTTTCAATTTCCCTCACATAAAGTTTAATTCAAACTTTTATATTTATCAAATATTACAATTAGCAAGATTTCAATAAAAACTTCATTCAAGAAGGAACTTGATTAAAACAACGTGAAATAAACTTTAATAAAAGTTTAGCCAATATACCCGAAACTTTAATAAAGCATTACTTTCCTATTTATTATGCATTATGTAGTGCTAACTATATTTGTTGTATAATTTTTCAATACAAATTAATTTAAATATTTTAGAAAAAGTAACTATATTTGTTAATTCCTTTTGTACACAATGCTGTGATAAAAGTTACATTACTACATAAACAAGTATGAAAGTATCAACAATTTTATCGATTTTTTTTTCTAATTCAATGCAGAATATTTTAAAATCATCATTCAATGTTTTGTTGCAAAAAATAACCATCAAAGGATTGATTCTTCTTGTTTACTCTACATATGCACTGCAAGTTATACGCAAATGTGGTTGAAATAATTAATATAATATAAAAATATATATGAATTGGTGATTCAAAAAAAGTGTCCGTCAACATCAAGATCTACAAATATCATTTTACACGAAGTTGTCTAATATATATGTGAAATTAAAATTAAATATTTTTAAAGACAGCACTCCAAGTTAATTTGTATGATTGTAAATACAGTATTTTTTTTTTTTTAAAATAGCGCTTAATACTCTTTGATGAGTTTGAAAAGGCGACGTAAATAAGTTTTCGGTTTGATGGCTGATCTTGAGTTTCTCGCCTCTTTGAGTACTGAGGCTATATGGTACGAAGATCTACAGCTTAAAGTCGGTTCCGAAACACATGCGCTCTCACCGTGAATCTGAACTGGATCTTTTGCGGCGAAAAGGCGGACGTGAACCTTATAATCACGATGGAACAGTTTTCACTTCAAGGAAAAACCTCCATAGGAGGTAACTTGAAAGAGTTTATTTCGGAAGAAAGATTAAATATTTGCATGAATTTCAGAAAGGTTAACATTTTCAGGCCTGAAAAACCTATTTAGTTGCGTTTGAATTTTTGGAATGTGTGATTTATAATGTATTTTACAGTGCTCTTAGTGTTTCTCATAGTCATTCTCTCAAATGAAGTTTTTAAATTGGCAGTTTTAGTCGAAATAATATATTTTAAGGTATGTGTATGAAATTAAGTTAGAACTCCCCCTTCAATAGTGTTTGAAGGATTGATCTTAAACGCTTCATACTTAACACGTTATATTTCACCCAGTGTTTCTTCCGGGCAAGTTCTGACATGACTCCCCCTGTATACTGACAAGAAGAAGACGGTTTTTCTCCGTTATTTTTGACCATTTCGCTCTCCCAGGTTGCAATATTAATTCTTTAAATATTCTAAAAGTCTGTCTTCTCCTTGTGAGTGTGCCCCCCCGGAACCTTAATTCTGAAAGAAACAGTGCTTTCACGGAATACTGATTTTTGTATCTAATCTTGTAGACATATCTGCTGGGGCGGTAGTCATAATTTACGTTTTAGCGAAATATTTTTGAATAGAATTTCGTTCAGACAAAGGATGACTTCAAATGTATACTTCTTAAACATTATGGATAACAGTTGATACGTAGTACTTTGCGGTACTATGTAAGGTATGCCGAAAAATTGTTCGTAAGGAGAGTGCACAAGAAAGTAAAAACGCAGTGTCATCTTTAGATTTTAATCAGAACTTTCAATTGAAAAATAATTCGTTGAGCATTGAGACAATTTTAAACATATTCAAAAGAATTTGATGGATTACTAATTGAATTCCTAATTCAAAAATTTGAGAACGTTTATATTCTAAGTGACAAAAATACCAGAGGTTCTTGTCTAACGAGTTAATTGGCTTCGTAGCGTAATTCTTTGTTTCTTTTCTGTACACGAAAATACATAGACTAATACCTATGATATTAATCAAAGAAATTTCTTTCTTACGTACAAAGAAGTTATTATAACCACACTTATTTCTATTTTAATATGATGTGTAACTCTTGGTATAGATGTTATATCAGCTTGAGAGTTTATACCGTAAAAGTTATAGGAAGAGAGTCTTTAGCTATCTGATGATTAGGCCGCTCTAGAGTGTATTAACTACTAAGGGATGCGAGATTAAGCATTGTTCTATTGTTAAATTATTATTTATTTAACACTATTTTGAAGAGGGAACATAATCCAATTAACTATCGCAGAAAATAATAAATATTTTACAAAAACAATTATTTAAAAAACTTTATCACATGAATGGTAACTAATGAGTGTAGATGTGCAGTTAGCACTGGCGTTTAAAATCAGGAGTCTCTATGTTTCAATTAAATATATGCGTTCTTGACTAGATATTCTCCATCCCATTACGCGGAGGCTGTGATACATATTTTTAATATATAGGCCATGGCGGAGTTAATAAATATTCTTTAATTTTTGTTAATGTTTCAGTGCACCTGGATCTTTTGGGCTATCAACTTTACCTAAAATCTTTGAAATAAATAAGACACATAACGATATCACCATAATTTGATCCCACATTTAGTACAAAAGTGAAGTCAAAGCATACTCTTACAAAACATTATACAGCTCAATGAAGACAGTAAATATAAATTATTTATTCTAAATGAACGTTTAAAATAAATGTGAATACCATATTGTATGTATACTGATAATCAAATAATTTCCCTAATTTCAGAGAGTCAGTTATTCATATAAGGTTAAATACTAATATGAGCATTCTTTCTAGTTGATGATTTTATAATGGGTCTTTCAAACAACACCGACAATATTTGGGATGTGATTAATGACACCAAGATAGGACGAAAAGTATAGACCAATCTGGGTGCACAAATGCTTCCCTTCGGAGTTATAGTCTGCCCAAAATATGAAAAATGAACTTCAAAGATCCATAGGTCCAAAACTATAGCACCCACCGTAGTCGGGTCAAGACTTCACTAAGGAACTATGTGTGCTCTCTCCAAATATCCAAGTTTCACAATCCTGCAGTACTTCCGCAACAATTGTAATAGAGGTAGTGTGTGAGTACTTCAAATTGTGTCTTTAGCGAAACTCCCTCTATAAAAATTGTTGCGTGAGTACCTTAAGATTCTGAAACATGTATTTTGAATAACGCACATATTAGTTACTGAGTGAAGTCTTGACCCGACTACGGTAGGTCCCATAGTTTTGGAAATATGGGCCTTTAAAATTCATTTTCTTTCCATGTTTTTGGAAGCCTATAACTCGGAAATGAAACATTTGTGAATCCGGGTGGGTCCATATTTTTTGTCTTGGTTCAGGAATCACCTCCAAAACGTTATCGGTGTTGTTTTGAAACATTATGAATATTTGATACCAAATAATAGATATGGTTCAGAAGTATAAAAACATAATAATCAAAATTCAGTAAGGTTTAACAAATTTGTTTTGGAAACACGCGAAAATCTAGTTAAGAATTTCAAAAGTACTTTAAGAAATTTATCCTAATTTAAAGATACGAATCTATTTTATTTTAATGGCCTAGAGGACTAGGATTCGATTCACGGTGGGAACTAATGTGGTTCGGATTCCACATGAATTAGTAGGTCCACGTCTAATATAGCCTCGCTGCTGAACGGGATGTTCAACTCAAAGTCAACTCAACTCAACTCAATTCAACTTAACATCATTTCAAGTTTGGTAATGAATAGGAATTTGCTTTAAATCACTTGCAAAGAAAATACAATTTTCGACTATTTCATTTTCTTTTCATCAGTCAATAGTGAAGCCCTACGTTTTCAATGCAAGAGACGTCTTCTTAATAATGGTAGTAATTAGGTATCTCTCTTGTATATCATTTTTAATTACGAAGGAATGATACATATGAAATTTTGGCGGCTTGGCAGCAATTGTGCAAGCTATTGGTAGGCAATAACTGCTAGTGAGAGGCTAGAGTAGAGGTAGCATTTCGGCTTTACCTAATGAGGGTTGTGAGATCAAATACCACTCAAAGCACATTTTATTTTTTTAGAAAAAAGTATTTCGAATAAGCACATTTTTTCTGCGTGCTTAATCACATATTCACATAACATTTTCTGGATAAAATGTAGTATAGTAAGACTATTCATGGCTTTGGATTAATTGTTTTAAAAAAAGAGACACTGACCAAAGCTTAAAACTTTATTTTATTTTAAATTATAATTTATAACTGTTTCGGATATCTAGCATATCCTTCTTCAGACACGATCGAATGTCTGTATTTATGTCTGTATATATGTCTGCATTTTCATTAATTTCGATCGTGTCTGAAGAAGGATATGCTAGATATCCGAAACAGTTACAAATTATAATTTAAAATAAAATAAAGTTTTGAGCTTTGGTCAGTGTCTCTTTTGTTGAAATGTAGTACTTAAAAAAGCTTTTTGAAACTACAGACGTTCTTAATATGATATCCAGTAACCACCTTCTTCAACAACCGCTAACATTCGACGAGGCATTATTTCTATCATTCGAGGGACATAGCCCGTGCCATTCGCAACAAGATCTTCCCAAACATTAACGACCGAATCCCAGAGCTCATTGGAAGTTCTAGGAACTTTATTAGCCCATTTTTCCCTCAAACACCTCTTTACTTCAGTCAAGACATTTTCCATTGGATTAAGATTTGCTTCGCGTGAAGGCCAATTGATTAACGCTACATCATTTCGCCCTCCCAGCCACTCTTGGACAACTCGTGACACATGGACAGGTGACCGATCGTGTTGAAAGTAGATTGCTCCCTCAGGATAACGTTCGCGAACAGATGTCACCATAATATTCTCGAAGATGAACTTATATTGCGCACCTTTATGGCGCCCATCAATCCTATATAATAATAATAATAATAATAATAATAATAATAATAATAATAATAATAATAATAATAATAATAATAATAACAATAATAATTTATTTGTTCTTAACACCCGAAGGTAATTACAAATAAGAAATTGTTAATTTTATAATGGTGCAGAATGTGGTACATGCAAAGTAATTCTAACAACTAACCATTACTCATGTTTGGTTCACGTACAGTCAATAAGTACCAGATATAATAACAATCTTTACACTTTATTAAGCAACATTTGGACACACTTTTGTTTAAATATTGAGCATTTTAACTGAAATATGTCCAGACCCATAGAATGTATTTTATTGCCTCTATCACATATCCTACACAACGAGAGTTTTTAGCTAAATTTGTTTTGTTGTCAGGCATATAAAACATTTGTCTGAATCTCAGGTTTTGACGTGGGCAACAGAATGATAATTTACCTACGAAAGACATATTATCCTCTTGGTTATCAATAAGTTTTCTCAAGTACAATACACATTGAATAAACCTTCTATCGTCCAGTGACAAAAGCTGAATCCTCCTGAGAAGTATATTGTAAGATACATAACGAGTTGGTATATTATTAATTTTATAACTAATGTATTTTAACATTTTCTTTTGTACCTTTTCTATTTGTTGCTTTGGTGTTGGGTAGAATGGTTCCCAAATTATACAAGCGTACTCTAATATTGTTCTAATAAAAGAGTTATATAATGTTAATATTGTTTTTATGTTTTTAAAATAACAGCACAGCCGTGTAATAAATCCAAGCATTTTAAACGCCTCATTTGTTTTGATATTCATATGATATGTAAACTTTAGATTTACATCAAACCTACTCTCAGATCCCTGACAACTTCTTTCCTCTCCAGTACTTGATTTCCTATAATATATTTAAATATAACAGGTTTCTTTATGATTGAAAATGTTACAACATTACATTTTGAAATATTGAGTTCGAATTTGTTTCTTTCACACCATTCACTCAACCTCACCAGATCTCTCTGTAATTTTTCACAGTCATCTCTTGTAGAAATTTGTTTGTATAATTTAGTATCGTCAGCAAACATTAGACACGAAGAATATTGGAACTCTTCAGGTAAATCGTTTATCATAATTAAAAATAGTAAAGGCCTTAAATTGGATCCCTGGGGTACTCCAGAATATACAGATTATTGTTTAGTTTTACAATTGGTATATGTTACATATTGGATTCTGTTGCTCAAATATAACTTAAATAGCCGGATTAATTCATTTGAAATACCAGATTCTTTAATCTTTTTAAGAAGTATTTCATGATTAATCAGATCAATGGTCGCCTAAAATCTGTATACACTACATCAATTTGAGACCTTAAGTTAAGAGCTTCACTAATTGCTGGACTTATATTCAACAAATTTGTTACTGTTGATCTGTTATGTCTAAAACCATATTGTGAATCAGAGAGATATTGTGAAATGTGATTAAACAGGTGTTTACAAATTACTGAATTGAATATTTTAGCTAGCGAGAGAAGTCAAACTTATCGGCCTATGGTCTTGTATTAATTTTACAGGATTAATTTTGGGAACTGGGCATATTGCTGATATCTTAAATTTTGCAGCAAAATAACACTGAGTGATAGACAGATTAAATATGTAGGTCAATGGCTTAACAAGAAATTCCTTACAACCTTTAAAAATGTAAGATGGTATACCATCATTACTAATTGACCTTTTACCTTTCATTTTGTCAATAACTTCGATTACTTCTGTTTCAGTGATCCTATAAAGTGACATTGTATCTACAATCGAATAAACATCATTCAGAAAAATATCAGATTGTTTAATATTAGTTAGTTCAGAACTATATACTGATTGAAAATGCTTAACAAAAGCTTCGCATTTCAATTTATTGTCAGCAATTTTTTCTTTTTTATATTCAAGTATTGATTGATTTATGTTTGAAGATTTTTTCTTATTAATATAGTTCCAAAATTTCCTAGGTTCACTTACGATTTGCTCTTCTATTGCGTTGTTATAATCACGAAAAAACTATTGCAATACTAATTTTTACTTGTGTCCTTAGTGTAACAAATTGCATGTAATCTGAGTAGTCTTGATTTTTTAAATTTCTTCCTATAACGTTCTTTCTTTATTATTTCAGGAGTAAACCAGGCTGGATATGAGCGTTTCCTTTTTATATTTTTAGGTGTACATTCATTTAAAACTCCATATAATTCAGAATAGAAAAAACTCGACACAATTATCAATATCCTTAATCTCATACAACTAATAACTCATAAAGTTTCAAGAAATCACACTTACAAAAGTTGTAGACTACATCTTCCATTTTATTTCGTGTCTTACAATTTTTATAAAACGGAATACTAATATTCAAACATGGGTGATGACGTTCTGGTTGAACAAAATGAAAATCAGATTAAAGAACTTCAACATGTAATTCATTAGTAAATACAACTTCTAAAATTCTATTGTTTAGATTTCTTACTTTATTGATTTGTGAGAAATTAAAAAAAATACTTTATGTAAGACATTGTTCTCTAAATTAGGCAAATTTAAAAGATAGTTAACACCCAAATAATCTGTTAAAAGCGCCAAATTCAAATCTCCTATAACAAAAACATTTTGAGATAATGTTAATTCATTAAAGCTTTCAATATTTCGAAAAAAAATTAAATTCTTTTCTTCTGAACTATGTGGCGGGAAATACACTATAAAAATATATATACATGTTAAATCTGATAACTGGATTTTTACCCACAAATCCTCATTATCTGGCAATTCAAATCTTGTTATTCTTTCAGAAATATAATTATTGTGAACAGCTAAGAGAACACCACCTCCATCTTTCATATTACTACGCTCTATGTTGCGACCTTTTCTATAGACCAAATATCTATCTTCAAACAACTCATTATTAAGTATTTCATGTCTTAGCCATGATTCAGTAATGGCACCACAATCAAAATTAAACATGGTAGAGCTTAGGTAAAATTCGTTAATGTTTGTTCTTAACCCATTCACATTCAGGTAATATATATCAAACGTACCTTTAACTACTGCCATCTTAAATTTTAGCCTACATATTTCAAGATTACACTGGAATAGAATTTCCAAATCCTGGTATATCTTCTTCAATTTTAGTAATCATAACCTGGCTATTTTCGTTTTTCCTAATTAAAATTTGTCCATTGCCATTTACCCAACAGTATTTATGCTGTGTATTTCTTGTAGCTGTTCTAGCTTTCCAAAATAATTGCTTATTTTTAGGAGTTAAATTTACATTCACAAATATTCTACTATCATTACTTCCAGATACTAAATTATTACTAACTAAACCCGTATTCCTTCTAGTCAACCACCTATCTCTCACTGTGCGCGTTGTAAATTGTACAATTATTGCTTTTGGTTTATTTTTACCGTTTCATAATCGGTGAACAACATCAATAGCTCCCTCCCCACATTTTATTCTTAATTTTTGAGCCATGTCGATTACAACTTCCTTTAAATTTTCAAAGTATGCTCCTGTATACCATGTATATCAATATTTTTATTACGTCCATACTGATTAAGATCTTTATTTCCACATCCTGCAATTTTAATTGCTTTTTCAATTCTATGTTTTCGGCTTTTAGCTTGGCTATATCTTTATCCCGTTGAATACTACCCTTAATCTCTAGTTTAAGTTTCTTCAACAATTCATCGTGTTGATTAGACATACATTGAACACTAGCTGCACTAGATGTTAATTGAGCTATTTGAGCACAGAGTTCCTCAAGCTTCATTCCTATATCAGAAGGATTCAATGATTTGTTATCCAATTTTTAATATGTACTTTTGTTAATTAGCATTGACTCAGTTGCGCTCGGTGGTACAGTTTTTGTAATTACTGCCTTCCTCGGATTAGAACTACTACCTGTGAAGATACCCAAATCCATCCGCAGAGATCCAGCCACAGACAGCCACTGATATGCGTCCGCTGGATCGCTACTGCCATATGTATTGATGATCGAACCTGGAACCTCTCTCACGAAAGACACAGACTGGTCCATCATTTACAGAAAAAAATATACATTCATCGCTGAAAATGAAACTTGTCCAGTTCCGAAGCATATCTTCCTCTGCAGATTGACGTCGACGTCTGATGTGTTTTGCACAAAGAAATTCCTTAATGGCTGCACGCCAAGAGAAGCGATTAGTCACCCTGAGTCGCCTAATAGCTGTTTGACGAGATCCAGGAAAGTCAGCGGCTTGTCGGGGGGGGGGTTTCCTTGGCTTCTTAAACCACACGACGGTATAGCTCGTTTGTGGTAACGCGCCATCTCCCATTACAACGACCACGAATTGTTTCTCCGGTAACACGATATCTATGTGCCCACCGCTGACCTGTTCTAGGGTGAATGTCTACATGTTCTGCGACCTGCTCAGCGCTGTAACCTTCGTCAAGAAGCGTTATGAAACGAATTCTTGCTTACTCCATGACGCGTACCATTTTAGGAATGATCATAAAAATGAATCCAAAGATTGCTATCTTGGCCAACAATTTTATCAATGATAATCAAAATTATCAAAAGATTGCGATCTTGGCCAATAATAATTTTCTGAATCAGAAGCACAAAATTTTTGAATGGTCCCTAAATCAAATGTTCGTATTTTCGACGGAATAAGGACATTACATTGAGTTACGTGATAGTTTGGGTCTGACTACACTATATGTAGAACTCAAGATATAAGGAGTAGAAGAAAAATTTTGATTGAATGAAATATATTAGGTTTCTCTTATCAGGGGTCACATCATTTATGATCAGCCTCAAAATCTTTTCCGAAGTAAGCAAATTATATTGAGTTAAATGAGAGTATGAGTTTGGCTACACTATATGTACTTCTCTAGGTATAAGGCCTACAAGAAAATTTTGCCTGAAATATATTGAATCTTTCGTTCCAATAAAACAAAAATATTAAGATAGGTAATTTTTAACAATGTTCTATATTTTTTTGCTTCAATTAACGCGCGTATATTAAAGGTGATAAAGGATTAAAAAATTAGGCTAATAATAAAATACCTCAGAGCCTCTCAAGTTACGGTAGTTTAACTCGATACAAATGTCTTATTATAAATAAGTAGACATACATCCTAACATTTTCGAAAATTCCACCTTTAAGAAATAGTAGAGAGGATTCCGTCAATTGTTTTACTGATATTATTTTTTTATCTATCGCATCATAATAAAAAAGTTTCAACCATTTCAAGTTACTTTTTAAACATAATTATCACCGCTTACGAGCGAAGGCTTTGCTTCTTTCGTCTAAAGTCCATAGAGAAAGAGTGTGTAAAAATTTATGCTTTAACAACAGTATCTCAAGAGACTAATAAGGGGAAAGCAGACTTTGGTAAATGAACTTCGGGTTCATGCTTCGCAAGGTACTAGTGCACATATAAGTATATACATTACAATCTGGCAGAGCACAACAGCCAGAAATAGTGGAGAAGACACGTCTTAAAGATTTCGACTCTCGCATACATGATGCGACGCGTAAAGTTATCAAGTAATGACGTGGCAGAGTTAGGAGGATCTATCCCCGTGCAAATGGTTCCGGTTGGTTTCTCGCTCGATTAAACTTTCTTTCTCTTTAGCTTCAACCAATAAAGTAGCAATAAAATGTTAATTCACCATATGCTTCTAATGCATGAAACAATAGAAATATTCAAATCAGTTGTAAAATCTTTCAATGTTCTGTGTTACCTAGGAATCAAATGTAACCTATTTCGCGTTGTGCATTGATATCACGCGTTATGTTATGGTTAGCACAGTCGTTGTGCAAAAAATTTTCATGTCGCTTCGTGTCTATATTTATGGATAGTGTGGGAATTACAAGTGGGATGAGAGAGAAATTCAATTTGTTAATACTGGATGTATACTGTAATCAGCAGCGTAATTTCAGACTTCAATTTAGAGACCAAGGGCACCACTGACATAAGGCTTTCACGTTTAGTATTAGTCTATTAGTATACAATCGATTAAAGGATATCTATTCCTCAAACTCTTGAGGGGTAATTGCCCCTCCTGTTCTCCCTAAATGACGCCCCTGGATACAACTGTCATACTTTGCCATTCTATTGTCGTCTGAAGTACAATCCATTCTCCCTATGCAAATGTCTGGTCGATTTGCACACTGTTCACAGATTTAGACACCAAGCGTCAAGAACATTTTTTACACAATGATTCTGCTAACCATAATATAACTCCGGACCGCGGCGGCTCAGTGTTAGAGCGTTCACCTCTGGTTCATGGGATTCCGGGTTCAAACCCTGCTCCCGCCAAGTGAACTTTGTCGTGGACAAACACAGTGTGCATGGGTTTCGTCGGAGTTCTCCCGTTTCCTCGCACTTTCT
Organism: Thermobia domestica; assembly: GCF_964235325.1. Taxonomy (NCBI): domain Eukaryota; kingdom Metazoa; phylum Arthropoda; class Insecta; order Zygentoma; family Lepismatidae; genus Thermobia; species Thermobia domestica. The sequence continues at coordinate 64,917,079 of NC_137467.1, forward strand.
TCTTTCTACCATTTCATTAATTTCTCATCTTCACCGTCTCCTTTAGCCTAGCCGGCATAACGTGGGACCTAAAACTCAAAAATTTCATTTTAATTTTAATATAACCCATACCATCAATATACTACGCGGAATACGTTACATTCTATTGCTAGTTAACATGGAATATTCAAACATTTTACAACTGATTTGAACAATTCTATTATTTTATGTATTATAAATATATGATGAATTAATATTTTACTTCTAGTTAAAAATGGTTACTTTATTTGTTAATGGAAAGAAGCACTCGAGCAGGAACCCTTTGCACGTGAGTCGTGAATCATCCTAACTCTGCCACGATCTCACTTGAGAACTTTATACGTCGTGTCTAACATGCGCTGAGTTAGAATCTTTAGGACGCCTTTCCCCACTATTTCTGACTATCGCACTCCTCCAGAGCACTACTGCCTCGCGAACGATGGCCTCGAAGTTCATTTACCAAATTCTGCTTTCCCCATGTTAGTTGACTCTGGCAGGGCTTTTCTCATGTTACTTTCATACAATACATGTTCTAAGCGAGGAAAGAAAATATTAAAAATATACTCCAAAAGAGACTTTCTGATAAATGTCTCATCATAGGGAGATGGAACTCGGCATTTAAACTCCTCTTTGCAAATCTGTGACCATGTGATCCATCGTTTTTGGAAATTACAACTCTAGCAAAGAAAGTAAGACAACTGCTGCAATATCTTAATTTCCCATTTTGTGTTCATAAACTGCGGAAAGTCAGTAAGCATTTTTAGCTGTTTAAATTAAATCTAGAAGACAGTTTGCACTTGGATTCACTAGGAACTTTCTCATTTCACACCGGTTGATATGCTATTCTATTGGGGAACAGGTTTGAATATTTCGCACATAATATTTCCATAAACATATTCCTTTCGTTCGATGAATGGCTATTTCACTAGTTCGAAACTGACCTTTAAAGATTGCTCCAGCCTATATTTTTAAACGAATTGTGAATTCTATTTTTGACTTGTAGAATATACCGGCATCAATTATCCGGTTCCCTGGAGTAAATTCAGAAATTATAGTTTCGATAATCAGTCACTTTTTACTATTACTAATGCGCTCTTTCATATTGGTCATTTTCGATTGTTTTGTATACCCCTTCTCTCCCCATGTTGCGAAACACGGGATCGGAAGTGTCATTGTTCATCTCAACAGCATGGAAATCTATAGATTCGCCACTAATATCGGTCATTTTCTATCGTAGTTATATATCTCTCCCTCCTCCCTATCTCAAACTATGGGGCTAAATTTCGATTTAAACAGTATCGGAAGTGTCACTGTTAATCTCAGCTAAGCCAAAAGCTATTGATGACTAATATCGGTCATTTTAGATCATTTTTAAATGTCTCTTATTTCTCTCCCTAAAGTTATACCGTCAAAGTGATATGACAAAAACCATCTCAGTTTCGAACTTCATTTAGGTTGCAAACTTGATCGAGATCGGTCCGGTGGTTCAAGTGTTATTAAGTTTTATTTACTTTAGGTATTTCCTCCCCTCCATGAATTTCTACTGTCAAGGAGAAATGTTAAAAAAACTAAGACCCTAATTTCATCTATGTTTAAAATTTGATCGAGATTGATCGTTTGGTTCAAAAGTTAAGTTTTACTTAATTTTTAAGTCCCTCCTCCCCCTCCCCTAATTTTTATCGTCAAAGTAAATAGATACCGGTAAATACTGTCCCAGGCCCAAACCGCATCCATGTTGAAAATTTGATCGATATTGGTTGGGTGGTTCAAGGGTGACGAACTCACAAAGACAGCCAGTTTCATTTTTATTTTCTTACATATCTTCTTTCTCTCTCACCTTGAACCGTCGAAGTTAAATTTAAAAAAAATATTTAAGGCCAGAACGACATCTATCTTGAAAATTTGATCGAGATCAGTAGGGTGGTTCAAGAGTTATTAAGTTTTATTCATTTCCATACATCTCGCCCCTGCCCCTACCTTTTTGTTCTACTGTCAAATTGATATGATAAAACTACCCTAGGTCTCAACCTCATCTATGTTGAAAACTGGATTAAGATCGGTAGGGTTTTTAAGCGTGATGAAGACACAAAGACAGTCAATTTTATTTTCATTTTTTAATATATATATACCCCTACTCTTCCCGTATGTTGCATCGTAAAAGTGATGTGGCAATAACATCCCAGGTCCGAACCTAATCTAAATTGAAAGGTTGATCGAGATCGCACGAATGGTTCACGAGTTACTAAGCTTTATTCATTTCCATATATTTTCCCTCCTGCCATCCCACTTACCTAAAATCTACCGTCAAAGGAAAATGATAGAAAAATTTCCAAGTTCCAAAACTCATTTAGTTGAAAATTTGATTGAAATCTGTCGAGTGGTTCAAGAGTTATTAAGTCACAAACCTAGTCACTTTATTTTTATTTATTTTGGTGTCTATATATATATCTCCCCCTCCCCCTCCCCTCTACGTTGTTCTGTCAAAGTGGAATGATAAAATCCCCCCCAGTCTAGAACTTCATCTATCTTGAAAATTTGATCGAGATCGGTCTGGTGGTTCAAGAGTTATTAAGATTTATTTATTTTTTCCATCTACCCTTCCTCCCTCAACCCTTAGTTCTACCATTAAAATGAATTATTAACAACACCCCCAGTCCAGAACCGCATCTACGTCAAAAATCGATTGACATTGGTCGGGTGGTTCAAGAGATTAAGGGTCACATAGTGAGTTTCAATTTTATAATGTAGATTTACTGATCTTTTGAGCCAGTATTAGGAACCTAGAAGCTCAATTTTAGGAAGATAAAAATCAATTTTAATTATGTGTCACAATAGTTCTGCGAGTGATCAACTTCTCTACACAGATTTGTGACTTTAATCTATTTCGGGTTACGTGGAAATTCCTCCGTGCATGGCTTGTAGATTAATATAGACTTTCATGGTTCAAAAACAAATCATCTTCCCTCAAACCGAAAGTTATAAGACTGATCAGTTGGTTCACTGGTAGTGTAACATCCCTTTCAGCACCATGACTACATGAGACATGGTTCAACAACTAAACTGGGGATCCTAAACTAAATGATCTCCCATCAGGATCAATCTCTTGATAGCGTTGATTCCATAAATGTTACATTCTTTTCATTCTCACGTTTGTATTCCAAAATAGAAAATGACCTTCCAGAATACATATTGTCTCTCCACTCGGTATGAACACTAGTTTATTAACCATATTCTCCTTAAATAGTCAACATGATCTCTTTTTTTCAACATACTAAAAGATATAATAATAAAAAAAATTACTAATATTGTTTCTTTTTCTTCCCTTTATGTTTCCACACAGAGAAGTATTTCATTGATAATATTATTGTTTTTTTTAAAAAAAAGGTGTTCAGTTCACAGTTAACACAGATAAGAGAGACACTTTAAAGCGCCTCAGGATATTTTCTTTGCTCCTCTCCTCAGTGGTGACTCACTAAACTTTCTACTTTCACTTCAATTACTTGTATATTTAGTTTTGGATGTAAGCTTATTTTGATGTGTTATTAATGGAAAGAAATCTAGAATGCCGTTACTTTTGATCTACCTAGGTATAATCACACTTTCAGTCTTATGTTATTACCTTAGACAAGAACAAGAAAAAATCTAACAGAATGGAACCATATACAGGGTATTAATGAACTGTACCGACATACTCTAAGAGATGATTACTCACATCTAAATAGGAGAAAAAGTTCATATTGACCTATGGCGAAAAGTGCATAGTTTCAGAGCTAGAGCTGACCAATGTCAGGAAAAAGACAAATTTTAACAGGTCCTGTCTCGAATTCCAGAAACTGTGGGTGGTGGTCTTTATTAGCGTAATGAAAGCCATGCTTACACAATACAAATGTGCATATTTCGTCTATTTTTAATTGGTATACAAGGTATTCCTTGCAGGGTGAAATTCTCCGATATGCTGTCAATAGAGTTTCCATATATACGCTGATTTCAAAGAGGGTCCATAGTAGGCAGAAGGTAACCCTTAACAATAATGAACATGCAATGCCTCGAAGGGAAGTCGGAAGTGTTGGGAACCAGCAGTTCCATGTTTTGTTTTTTTTTTGTATTCGCAATAATGTGTGATGCAATGTATTTCGTCAGAGTATATTTCACGTTCTCTTCACTAATAAGCGTGAAAGAAACATTGCAGCATGCGTTTTCCCGATACGAGAAACCGTGGTGCTGACGATCCTTAACACTTCCGACATCTCGCTAAAGGTTTTTGTGTTCACTGCTATCAAGGCTTATCATTTGCCTACCTTGGACCGATCATGAAGTCAGAGCGTATCTCAAAATTCGGTTGATGGTATGTCTGGGAATTTCATCCTGTATGGAATACCCTGTAAGTTCTGTATGGTTGCGAAACATGGTCACTTACTCTGAGGGAAGAACATAGACTGAAAGTATTTGAGAACAGGATCCTGAGAAGAATATTCGGACCCAAGAGGAACGAGAATGGGGAATGGCGGAAACTTCATAACGAGGAACTACATAGTTTATACGGTTTACCCAACATTGTTAGGGTCGTCAAGTCTAGGAGGCTTAGGTGGGCAGGTCATGTAGCTAGAATTGAAGAAAGTAGAAGCGCTTTCAAAGTCTTGACTGGAAGACCCGTAGGAAAACGACCATTAGGAAGACCTAGGCGCAGATGGGAGGATAATATTAAGGTGGATCTCGCAGAGATAGGAATACAAAGTAGAAACTGGATGCAATTAGCTAAGGATAGAAGTCAGTGGAGAGCTTTTGTGAACGCGGCACTGAACCTGGGGGTTCCATAGACCATAGAGTTAGTTAGCTAGTTAGTTAGTTATGGAATACCCTGTATACCCACTGAAAATGAAATATGCATTTCTGGATTGCGTATGCGGGCCTTCCTTTACCTGATAAGGACCACCAGCCACAATTTCTAAAAATCGAAATATGACATATTGAAGTTTTGGTTTTCCGCAATTTTCGACAGCTCTAACACTGAAACTATGCACTTTTCCCCACACGTCCAAATGAACTTCTCTTTTTTTTCGTTGTAAGGAATTACCTCTTAGAGTTTTTCGGTATATTTCATTAACATCCCCTATAAAACTCTAATACTACAAGTAATGGCTGTTCCTTTGACGAAAACATAAAAAGTAAATATTACAAATAATGGCTGTTCCTTCGGCGAAAGAAAACGAAATACACTTGACGAAGACTCGAACATGGAACAACTCATTGGTACATTAGAACGTTATCTACTATGCCAAATTCTCAGGTGCTTTTTTTTCCTTTTTGCTATACTCTTACCATATAACAGTTTCCGTGCTTTCCCTGTTTATTACACTATTCGTGTTATTTGTTGTGGAAATTGCATCTGCAAACGTAATTTATTTTGTTGATTTACTAGCATCCACACCTTTTAAAAGTTCTTATGGTCAATTACATTAAATGAACCGATTTTCTCGTATCTTCCATCGCGTCAAGAAGCAACAGATACTATCCTGCAAAGAACATGTGACAAGCAATACCTATCAGGCCCTGAGTGTCATTTCTTCTTTCTACACCCTTTCCCTTGGTTCGTATCAACTTCGTGTCCCTTCGTGTGCTACGAAGAAAGCCGAACGATCGCGCAGACACAGTGTCTCTTCAGACTATCGAGTCAGAGTGATTGAATTTTATAATTGTATTTTATTTATTTGTTTACTAAACAAATTTCAGATATAGCAAAAATACCAATATTTTTGTAAAATGTTTATTATCTTCATGAAGCAGAGAGAATGTTCTACTTTGCTTTCGAACTTTAGCTAGTAATTTTTAATCGACTTCTAATAGTTTAGTTCACTATTTCTGTCTATTTCCTAGATATTACTTGCAGAAACTATGGGGAGTTAATGGTTTATTTAATTACTGTTTTATAAAAGTATAGTCATATGTTAATTAAAATTCCACTATTTTTAAGTTTCTCATTTCGTTTATCAAAACGATTATAAATGAAGCTTCCGCTTTTTATAAAATTCTTGACATTTTTAATGTTTTTAAAGACATAATTCTCAATTATTTGGAAATATTGAAATAAACTAGAAGGAAGAGGATAATACTATGGAGCATTATTAGAACAAAACAATGTTCCTTAAGGAATTCACAGAATCAAGTTTTTCTTTAAAATAAAATTTACTGTATGGTGTGGAATTCGAAGTGATGGTCATGGAAAAATAAAGTACGTAAAGAACTAGCTTTAACCGACTACTCCACAAAGGCACGGTAAAGACTGCGCCTTGGTAGACGCATATAACGAAACCACTAACACAAAATGCCTGATCGCTTCGCACTTTTTGTAGGTTATTTCTATTTAGTCCTTTCTTTAAATGTAAAATACTTAAAAACAATGTTTGTTAGAGCTGTGCCACATGTATAGTAACTAACCTAATGACAGATTTACGTTGTATTTCTAACAAAGCATAAAATTCTCTCCCTCTTTGGAAATTTCGCAGCGCTTTTGCCACGTTTACGTAAATGGAACTTAGAATATTTCGACGAAAGTTTATTTTTTTTTAATTATAACTGACTTATTTCTTAATTTGTTATTGAAATAGTTTTTTGAAATATGAGTTTTGATTTTCTGCTTATTTCCAAGAAGCGTGACATTTTCTATCACAAGAAAGGGAGTTATTTCTGTTTATGTAATTTCTAAAGACATGCGACAATTTTTGGAAACAAGTGTACATTTTACATTCGTTAAAATCTCACATCTTTATTTATACAAAGTTTTCCTAACCTAGACTCCCAATAGCATCCTGATATTTACAGGCTACAAAGTGTCAAATTTTGACCCTTCATCGGGTACCATCCCCGCGCATAAAAGCTAGCTGGCAGTTTTTTTCAGTCACAGATATGCAAATAATTGTATACATATAATCGGTGTATAAAAAGAAAATAAATTTGTACTACAGTCTCATTTGCAAAAGATAAAAAGAGAAAATAAATAAAAGATAGTATTAAAACAATTCTCCCAGCGTGATTTTAAACCTGCGAAAAGTCCGCTAGAGGCATTATTCCACCTGACTGCAATTGGTGCTAGAAGCGAAAGGTGCAGAATAATCAGTTTCTTCCCTCTCCCTCCAACACCTCAAAGTTCAGAGAATGGGACGTAGCACACTATGAAAGAAGGTGGATTTGTCCTTGAAACGGTCTTCGATCACTTCAACTCCTGTCAAAAAGCAGCCGCGCAGCAGCCACAGAGGCCGAAGCAGAAATAACATACAAAGAGCTTACAAAAATTTCTAGTATCTTGGCAACCTTGAAGTTAACTTAGAAAACTCGGCGGGCAGCATCATGCTTAGACTTGATGAGATTAGGAGGCTTATACCAGCGTAATATTCTACTCGAGTCTGGATTTTCTTTTTTTGTATTCTTTCTCTTTCTTTTTGTTCATCATTCACAGCTAAGTGTGTTCTTATTAATTAAAGCAAAGATTATCACGTCTTTGGTTTTTCGGCAGTCTGGCGTGTAAATAATCAATGTTACTCTGGGAGTTATTCTCAGTCAATTATGTAAGTTAGCAGATTTTGTAACGAACGTTTTTTACTAAAATTATTTTAAATATTCTTATATTTTAATAATAGATCTACTTTATTACGAAAACGAATTATCACTTCAGTGAATTCATATTCCAAGCCCTGTTGTTCTCAGTAAAGAGTGTAGGAATCGAGTAGATACTGGTACCGAATTTTCGGGAATCTCATTTCATATACTTCTATCCCCTGAGACTTCTCTTCAATTGGGGTACCAGATATCTCAGATCAGTTTCAAATCAGCGAACTAATGAAGGTATTCTGGTCTGAAACTACACTGCCAGTCATAAATTTAGCAACAAAGACAAAATGTGTGATTAAAATAAAAGACAAAAGAGGGGATGATGAAATACAAGAAAAATGGATGTCACCATATAACGAGCATAGACGAAGATCGGGGAAAGATTGTGTAGTAGAACCTGCGATTATACTGTTCTCACACGACATCGTAAAGTATTAGGTACGGGCGAGGACTGCATAAACTCACGGACTTGTTGGCTAACATTGTGTGTGGAGTGCAGAGACAAGTCTAGTGGAGTGAAACACGCGAATATGACAACGAACCATCATTTGCGGAATGAATTACGCTAGCTTACCATTTGTCGATTGGTAACATAGCAGCATCAGGCCGGCGTGGCCCGGTGGCTCACTATCGATCGAGCAGTGTTCAGCAGGTTATGGAGCAAGTTCCAAAGATTGCATGTTGCTTCGTGACGTTGCAGTATTGGTCGTCTGCGTGTGACATCAGAAATCATGATCGAAATACCCGTTTGAAAAGTCGAAGAATCAGGTCTGCAACATCAACTCAAGTGCATGTGGAGACTGTCTTTGCCACGTGACGTCTTCTTTCAACGAGTGCACTACACTGGCAACTTCACGAAGTTGTGTCGTATGCCAAAGACCAGTGGTTTCTATACTCCTTATCCGGTGTCACAAGAGGCAGCGATTAAATTTGAACTAGAGCGCATGTGAATTAGACCCAGGAGCAATGAGAGTCAGTTCCCTTTAAGGAAGAGTAGATTTTCTCTAGACAGTGATCGTTGACGGAGACTGGTCTGGCGAGAAACAGGAACCTGTTACCATGCATCCAGTATTCTTGAAAGGGAAAATTATGATGGTTCATATTTGCCTTTCTGGGGTGGCATCTCTCTTGGAGGACGTGCTGATCTGTGTTCTCTTGCGTGACACGATGACAGCTCAGCACTATAGGTATAATGTTCTGGGTCGTCCCGTTGTATCCCTCGCACGTGCTAGAGTTCAGGAATTCATTCTAAAGGACGATCATGCTCGTAACCATAGAGCACAATTGGTCGATCACTGCTTCGAGCAGTACCATATTCAACGAATGGAGTGGCCATCTAGGTCCCCGGACCTTAAACCGATCGAGCGTATATGAGATGTTCGGAGGCAACGCATTGCAAGCCTTATAACACTCCACAAATTTTCCAAGATATTTTATGGGCTTCTTGTCTACAATGGACCCAGAAACCAAATGATCTGTTGCAAACACTTATTGCAAGCATAAGACAACGTTGTGAATTCTGTATTACTATGCACTGTGAGTATATTCCTTATTGGTGTCAGCAAACTATCTTTTTGTGTCTTCAGTATGTTTCAGTTTGAGTGCCACCTACGTCCAATATATTTTTTTTTCTCCGCGAGCGTATTTTCGTTTCACAATTTTTCTTGCTGTACTGCCTAAAATAGATGTTTCTTTAATTTCAATAACAGTTTTTTCACCGGCATGCGTTTACTTTCCTTATACTCGTGAGTATCAATTTGTTGCTTAATTTATGACGGTCAGCTTAATAAAGACTTATTCAAACCCGTCAGCTGCAAGGAAGAGACGGAGCAGGAGTTGCCATACTAGCATTTAAGGTACAAAAGAGCTAACACATAAATAAAGTAATTCTCCACTTGAAATCCTTTCTAAGAGGAATAGTGTGGTATTCTAAGTAATGAACTCATACTGTTTGATAAGATCACAAATAGTACGGCATAACTATTTTGGTGGATTGGCACAGAGTAACAGCGGAGCCACACGTCTACAGTACATACACCTAGTTCTCGTAACAAACTGGTGGATCGCGATGGATAAAAGCTGTAAAAAAATCCCTGTACACATATCTTCAGTAATTTCCGTTTATCTCACGTCAGAGCATGTAAAATTATATATAGTCATTAAGAACGTTGTTCTTTTTATTTCATGCATTTCTTGTTCTTATATTGTCTTGCTCTTCTGGATCATAATTGTTTTTAAATATAAATTAAAATGTGTACATACTTGAGAAAATCAATAGAACTAAGTTATTGTCTACTTGAATTCCAAATACATATCGTTCTTTTGATATTGTGATAAGTAGACACTAGCACTGTCAGTTTCAGAAAACATACAGTTCCCAACTCTGTAAACCATGTATTGTACCAACTGGTGAATATGTAACTATTTTTGATATTTACAATGTTTGTATCAAAATAATGTTTTGCCCTTCTATTGTTTCAGCCTTACGTAAATTAAACATTTACACAGCTTTACATTTCAGTTATTTAACACGCACGTTATATACGGACGAGAATTCAGCGTTGGAGCGCATCTTCAGACAGGAGTTTAAAATATATAATTTTAAAAAATTACTTGAATCCAACAAGTTTTGCAGGTAAAGGATTAATGAGAATTTTTCATTACTTAATTAAATAAGGTGTTATTTTACAACTAGAATAACTCAATTCATATTATTGCAAAATATCCATTTTGATGTGTCATTCACATACGGATTAGCATCAAAGATGGTGTATCAAATCTTTTTTTCTTATATCAGTTTTCACAAACAAAATGTATAGATATTATCAGTTTTCTCAAAATATAATAATTATACGTAATTTTCAATGTGTAGTCTTCAATTATTAAAAGGGTTAATGATTATTTATAAAACTAGATTGCCTACATAGCCTCTCGCATTGCTTGAAGATCACCCAAGTTTTCTCTTATGGCTTTCCCATAGTATAGTTGTGGAGAATCGACATCCTTTCCCGTAAATCCTCCCTTAAACCCCAACGGTTTTCCATCTTCAAGTTTCTGTACTTTGTTATCTTTGAGTAGACGCCTCTTTCTGCTATTCATCCTTTTCTGTACATGACCAATACACTCTAACTCTACTATTTAACAGCTTTCCCTAAATTGTTTACTTTCAGCCACTAACTTGAACGCACTAAAGTCACCATCGCCAAAATATTTTGTATATCGTACACAAAATTTCCTCCCTGAACTGTTGAAAGTGATCTTCACAGCCGCAACCTAGATGGTTCCACTCGATTCAGTGTAGTTTCGGAGCATGATGAAAGATGGTTTTCCTTAAATGTGGCGTTGGCTTTGTCCAATGTTGATGTTATGGAACATGTATGGCAATATTTCGACACGCATTGCATATCTATCACCTTGCCTGTATCAATTGTGATAACTGATGTTACACCATATAATGAAGTATGGCCTCTTTTCATCCACGTCCCACCTAAACTTGCACAAATATCAGTCCTACATTTCTCATCTTCATTTAGTTGATTTGCTTTTACAGCTTCAGAGCAGGCTATTTTCGTATTTTCTACCACTACATGCTCAAGAGCTGAAAGAAGAGATTTGTTTATTTTGTCAAATTTCTTTGCTATTTTATTCATCAATCTATAAATCATTTGGGCACTTTATCGTTCTTTACCTAAGCAAAGCATTCCATTAAACTAATATAATATTAGACTCAAGGCCTGATGTTTTTTTGTTTGAAACGTAGAAATCAGACTTGGCTCCACAAGCTTGGCAATGTATTTCTGTTGGAAATGTAACATCACAACGCTTATTCTTGTACTCCACTAAAGACATCTGACCAGAGGTAGTACAAGAGACACAGATACATGCATTTCGAATTGCTGCAGACAACGGTGTTAAGTGAAATACAGGAAAATTACTTTCATTGTAGAACAATCAGAAATGCCAGAACAAATTTCGAGAGACACTGTAACTTTACTCATGGAAGCACTTGCACGTCCGAAATCAAACTTTGTTTTTAAAGCTCCTCTGGGCACTGTTTTATATACCAGATGCGATGTAAATATGTTTCCACTGAATTTACGTTTTATCTACACTCTTTCACTTCTTCCCATAGTCAAAAGAAATAAACTAGCACCTCAGCAAAGTAAACGTCAGCCAAATATAAAAATTCATGGAGTAAAATTAAGGAAAACAACCTTGGTTGCAAACATGCATGAAGTCAGCGTTTCTTCTACACGTTTGTTTTCTCGGGGGAGCACTGCTCCCGGAGCTATGAGAGCGTATCTCGGGAAGAGACCAAAATAACATGTCTATAATATAATAATAAATAGAGTAGTACCAGCAATGCCCCTCGGTATACTGTGTGTGTCCAACGGAACATTTTATTTGAAAGATACACTGCATGCCGTACCATTTTTAATGAGAATGCGCTGACTAGAGGCAGAAATGAAGGTGCTGCCAGTTCCTGACATCAACAACTCCTAGACGGACGGAAAAATAAATCTTTAGTAGAAAAATATATTATACGGAAAGAACCATGCAAAAACGGAACACAGGAACAAATTACATAAAACGTACACTTATGTCCAAAATCGTTGTCACATGTCATTAGAAATTACATAAATAGAAATAACTCTGTTTCTTGTTTTAGAAAATGTCACACTTATTCTTGGAAATAATAATACGAAAAAAAACATATTTCCCAAAAACTATTTCAATAAAAAATTAAGAAATAAGCAAGTTATAATTAAAAAAGAAGTTTCTAAATTTTTCATCAAAAAATTCTAAGTTCCATTTTCGTAAACGTGGCAAACGCGCAGCAAAATTTACAAAGAAGGAAGGAAATTTTATGCTTTTTTGGAAATACAACGTAAATCTGTCATAAAGTTATTTACTATACATGTGGTACAGCTCTAACAATCATTGCTATTAAGCATTTTACATTTAAGCAAAGGACTAAATAGAAATGAGGTACGAAATGTGTGGAGCGATGAGGCATTTTGTGTTAGTGGTTTCGTTATATGCGTCTACCAAGGCGCAGTCTTTACCGTGCCTTTGTAGAGTAGTCGGTTAAGGCTTGTTCTTTACATACTTTATTTTCCCATGACCATCACTTCGAATTCCACACCATACAGTAAGTTTTATTTTAAAGGAAAACTTGATTCTGTGAATTCCTTAAGGAACATTGTTTTGTTCTAATAATGCTCCTTAGTATTATCCTCTTCCTTCTAGTTTATCTGAATATTTCCAAATAATTTAGAATTGTGTCTTTAAAAACATTAAAATTGTCAAGAATTTTATAAAAAGCAGAAGCTTCATTTATAATCATTTTCATAACCGAAATGAGAAACTTGAAAATAGTGGAATTTTAATTAACATGTGACTAAACTTTTATAAAACAGTAATTAAATAAAACATTTACTCCCAATATTTTCTGCAAGTAATATGTAGGAAATATACAGAAATAATGAAGTAAACTATTAGATGTGGATTAAAAATTAGTAGGGATAGTTCTAAAGCCAAGTAGAAAGTTCTCTCTACTTCATGAAAATAATAAACATTTTACAACAATAATGGTATTTCTGCTGTATCTGAAATTTGTTTAGTAAACAAGTAAATAAAATACAATTATATAATTCAATCACTCTGATTTGATAGGTTGAAGAGACACTGTGTTGGCGCGACCCTTCGACTTTCTTCGTAGCACACGAAGGAACACGAAGTTGATCCGAACTAAGGGGAAAGGGTGTAGAAAGAAATAGTGGCACGCCACAGAACGGCATAATATGTGTGAATGGTCACGGCAGTGACACCGTCGGATCATGGCAGGGGAATGACATGGGCATGATACACTATGTGTGGATTGATCTTTAACTGAAAACTGGCACATTCAGTGCACGAGGGAGTCAAGTTCACTTTTGATATTTAAGACATGTTTTATCTTTAAGATCTCTACTTGAATCTCCTTTCAGACTGCATAAGATTAAACGATTCTTGTTCAGAAATTGTTAAAAATGCAAAGTATATCTGTCACAATGTTAGTTACTATGCACATGGGATAGCTCTAATAATGATATGAAACATTTTATACGTAAGCAAAAGAATAAATAGAAATAAGCTCCAAAATATGCGAAACGATCATGCATTTGGTGTTAGTGGTTTTCTTGTATGAGTCTTATAAGTACTCTTATAAGTATATGAGTCTTATATGATTCTTCTTATAAGTAGTCCGTTTTTAACTTACCTTTGTAGAGAAGTTACTTAGCCCTTCTCTTTATACTTTATTTTCCCATAACCATCAGTACAAATCACACACCCTACAGTATTTTTTCTATGATACTCTCTATTCGTTATAGTGTTTTCCAACAAGTAGTAGGGTGATTTGTTAAAGCATGATTTAGTGCTCCCCTTTTTTTTCGATGATCATTAGTTCCAGCTCCGTGCGAGCAGTAATTTTAAAATTTTGTTCGCGAGATTTCGTTATACATCTCTCTTCTATTAATAACATGTATTTGATATTATTCTCCTTAAGTTAGTAATTTAAATATGGGCAAACAATTCAAATTGTTGCCTTTCAACGTGTTAAAATTATCAAGAGTTTTATAAAAACTAGCAGCTTCATTGTCATAACGCGAAAATGAAACTTTAATATAACTTAATCAACATAGCATTAATTTTAATAAAAACAATACTTCCGTTTTTTATCACGAAGGGCCTAAACCATGGCTACACGGAGGATGGCCAAGAATTTTCCATGTCTGTCATACCCCTTTATTAGGACAAGTGCCATCTTACTTTTCAAAAGAAGTTTATAAACAAAACGTAATCTGTCTATTTTAAGAGTTTCGGAAGATACAAATTTTTTTATCACAAATTTGGAGCCGATTTCTTTTTTAGGATAGTGATTCTAATGTAAGCAATATGATAAAAAAGAAAACTGATTCGAATATCTTCGAAGTTTAATTTCAAACGATTCAGTCATTATCCGTGATGAAAGTGATGAGTAAAGCTATTTGTCTCGAGAGATAATTTCAATACACAAGGTTAAATTAACACTGCAAAAATACTGGTTCCTTCGGAAGTTTGGACGGGAGTGGTATGAGTTTCATTGTCCCAAGGAGAAAATGTGGCCCTGTGCTACCCCCTGAAATCATCAGTACGTGGTGACGAGGCAATCAACATCAACTTTATTTATACAAATTGCCCTTTCTCCTTTTAGAAGCCAAGCTATCGTAAACGCTGGGATAAATCTTCACTTACTTAATTGACGATTTTATATAAGTACGAGGGTAAGTCAACTGAAAACCATAAAAGTAGAAATAAAAATCCGCATATGGCGGCAGTGAGCTGTAAGTTGGCATGCCTGTTTACGATAGTATGCCGGATGTCTCCTGGGTAGCACCAGCCGGCAGATGCACAAACACCGGCGCAACAACAGTTCTAAAATGGCAGCCCCGCTAGCCACATGCACCAGCAAGGAGCAGCTTTCTGTGATTCTGTTTCTGCGAAGTGAAGGTGTGAAACCGATTGACATTTTTAGGCGAATGAAGGTTCAGTATGGAGATGCGTGTTTGTCACAGCCACAAATCTATGAATGGTGCCGGAAATTTGCAAATGTGTTGCGTCTGTGGCCGATGCTCCACGCCCCGGCCAGGCTCGGCGCGTAGTGACTCCAGAGACCATTGCAGCCGTTGAAGCCATCGTTTTGGAAAACCGCCGTGTGGTAATAGACGAAATTGCAGCATGTGTACACATGAGTAGTGGATGGGCGCATCATAACGCGGTGCACGAGGGGTTGCGCCGTCGCCCAAAAGACTTTTTTCTACAGGTATTCAGGCTGTTCCGAAGCGCTGGCGGACTTGCATTGAACGAGGAGGGGACTATGTTGAAAAGTGATTTACTTGTATACCCTGTGTGACCAATAAATAATTTTTAAAAAATAATTATGGTTTTCATTTGATTCCCCCTCGTAGATTGAAGTAACTAATGACGGACTCGCAGGAAACAGTATTTTTGTCATGTATTTTGAATCTCCTTTGATTATACCGATTACACCGAACCATTTATTTTAGTGAGGATATTATATATCAAACTTCATCTATCCAACATGAAGAAACTTTCGAGAAACTTTATTTATAAGTTAAATTTTAAAATTCCATTTCCCCTTTAGCATGCAAATCTTAACAAAACATTGACAAAACGACAATGCTAATTATGTTCAGAAAACCATTTAACTAAACTAAAAAATAAAACAACCACACTTTTTCGAATAATTTGTTTATATGGGTTATCTATATGTATTTAATAACCTAGCAATCGTAGAGCAGTCAATTAATGGACACTCACTAAATGTTCATGTTAGGTGATGATCAGCAGTTCAAATCCGGTATACTAGTATTTTTTTTAAATTTATTATTATGTTTTCATTTTGTTAGTGATATTTTGTTAAACAACTCTCTTTTAATCCAGCGTGGGAGGTCCGGGCTCGATTCCATTCGGGAGCTCATGTGGTTCGGATGTCACGGTAATCAGCAGGTCTACGTCTTACATGGTCTCACTGCTGAACGGGACGTTAAACTCAACTCAACAATCTCTTTTAATCCAAAAATATTTCTCAATATTACTAATATAATGCTACTCAATTTGAAAATGTGCTTAAAGTTTAATTCAAACTTATATATTTATCAAATATTACAATTAGCATAATTTCAATAAAAAGAAAGGACTTGATTGTAACAACCAGAAAATGAAACTTTAATAGAAGTTTAGCCAATATACCCGAAACTTTAATAAAGCATTACTTTAATATTTATTATACATCATGTAGTGCTAACTATATTTGTTGTATAATTTTTCAATACAAATTAAATTAAATATTTTAGAAAAAGTAACTATATTTGTTAATTCCTTTTGTACACAATGCTGTGATAAATCGTTACATTACTACATAAACAAGTATGAAAGTACCAATAAATTTATCGAATTTTTTTTTTCTAATTCAATGCATAATATTTTAAAATCATCATTCAATGTTTTGTTGCAAAAAATAACCATCATAGGATTGATTCTTCTTGTTTACTCTACATATGCAGTGCAAGTTATACGGAAATGTGGTTGAAATAATTAATATAATATAAAAATATATATCAACTGGTGATTGAAAAATGTGTCCGTCAACATCAAGATCTACAAATATCATTTTACACGAAGTTGTCTAATATATATGTGAAATTAAAATTAAATATTTTTAAAGACAGCACTCCAAGTTAATTTGTTTGATTGTAAATACAGTATTTTTTTTAAAAAAATAGCGCTTAAAACTCTTTGATGAGTTTGAAAAGGCGACGTAAATAAGTTTTCGGTTTGATTGCTGATCTTGAGTTTCTCGCCTCTTTGAGTACTGAGGCTATATGGTACGAAGATCTACAGCTTAAAGTGGCTTCCGAAACACATGCGCTCTCACCGGGAATCTGAACTGGATCTTTTGCGGCGAAAAGGCGTATGTGAACCTTATAATCACTTAAAGTTGAAACCTCTATCGGAGGTAACTTGAAAGAGTTTATTTCGGAAGAAAGATTAAATATTTGCATGAATTTCAGAAAGGTTAACATTTTCAGGCCTGAAAAACCTATTTAGTTGCGTTTGAATTTTTGGAATGTGTGATTTATAATGCATTTTACAGTGCTCTTAGTGTTTCTCATAGTCATTCTCTCAAATGAAGTTTTTAAATTGGCAGTTTTAGTCGAAATAATATATTTTAAGGTATGTGTATGAAATTAAGTTAGAACTCCCCCTTCAATAGTGTTTGAAGGATTGATCTTAAACGCTTCATACTTAACACGTTATATTTCACCCAGTGTTTCTTCCGGGCAAGTTCTGACATGACTCCCCCTGTAATACTGACAAGAAGAAGGAGGTTTTTCTCCGTTATTTTTGACCATTTCGTTCTCCCAGGTTGCAATACTAATTCTTTAAATATTCCAAAAGTCTGTCTTCTCCTTATGAGTGTGCCCCACCCGGAACCTTAATTGTGAAAGAAACAGTGCTTTCACGGAATACTGATTTTTGTATCTAATCTTGTAGACATATCTGCTGGGGCGGTAGTCATAATTTACGTTTTAGCGAAATATTTTTGAATAGAATTTCGTTCAGACAAAGGATGACTTCAAATGTATACTTCTTAAACATTATGGATTACCGGTGATACGTAGTACTTTGCTGTACTATGTAAGGTATGCCTAACAATTGTTCGTAAGGAGAGTGCACAAGAAAGTAAAAACGCAGTGTCATCTTTAAATTATATTCAGAATTTTCAATTGAAAAATAATTCGTTGAGCATTGAGACAATTTTAAACCTATTCAAAAGAATTTGATGGATTCCTTATTGAAATTCCTAATTCAAAAATTTAGAACGTTTATATTCTAAGTGACGAAAATACCAGAGGTTCTTGTCTAACGAGTTAATTGGCATCGTAGCGTAATTCTTTATTTCTTTTCTGTACACGAAAATACATAGATTAATATCTATGATATTAATCAAAGAAACTTCTTTCTTACGTACAAAGAAGTTATTATAACCACACTTATTTCTAATTTAATATGATGTGTAACTCTTGGTATAGATGTTATATCAGCTTGAGAGTTTATACCGTAAAAGTTATAGGAAGAAAGTGTTTAGCTATCTGATGATTAGGCCGCTCAAGAGTGTATTAACTACTAAGGGGTGCGAGATTAAGCATTGTTCTATTATTAAATTATCATTTATTATTTAACACTATTTTGAAGAGGGAACATAATTCAATTAACTCTCGCAGAAAATAGTAAAGATTTTACAAAAATAATTATTTAAAAAACTTTATCACATGAATGGTAACTAATGAGTGTAGGTGTGCAGTTAGTACTGGCGCTTCAAAATCAGGAGTCTCTGTGTTTCAATAAAATATATGCGTTCTTGACTAGAGATTCTCCATCCCATTACGCGGAGGCTGGGATACATATTTTTAATATATAGGCCATGGCGGAGTTAATAAATATTCTTTAATTTTTGTTAATGTTTCAGTGCACCTGGATCATTTGGGCTATCAACTTTATCTAAAATCTTTTAAATAAATAAGACACATAACGATATCACCATAATTTGATCCCACATTTAGTACAAAAGTGAAGTCAAAGCATACTCTTACAAAACATTATACAGCTCAATGAAGACAGTAAATATAAATTATTTATTCTAAGTAAACGTTTAAAATAAATGTGAATACCATATTGTATGTATACTGATAATCAAATAATTTCCCTAATTTCAGAGACTCAGTTATACATATAAGGTTAAATACTAATATGAGCATTCCTTCTAGTTGATGATTTTATAATGGTTCTTTCAAAACAACACCGACAATATTTGGGATGTGATTAATGACACCGAGATAGGACAAAAAGTATAGACCAATCTGGGTGCAAAAATGCTTCCCTTCGGAGTTATAGTCTGCCCAAAATATGAAAAATGAACTTCAAAGATCCATAGGTCCAAAACTATGGCACCCACCGTAGTCGGGTCAAGACTTCACTAAGGAACTATGTGTGCTCTCTCCAAATATCCAAGTTTCACAATCCTGCGGTACTTCCGCAACAATTGTAATAGAGGTAGTGTGTGAGTACTTCAAATTACATGTCTTTAGCCAAACTCCCTCTATAAAAATTGTTGCGTGAGTACCTTAAGATTCTGAAACATGTATTTTGAATAACGCACATATTAGTTTCTGAGTGAAGTCTTGACCCAACTGCGGTAGATCCCATTTTTTTTTTGGACCTATGGACCTTTAAAATTCATTTTCTTTCCATGTTTTTGGCAGCCTATAACTCCAAAAGGAAACATTTGTGAATCTGGGTCGGTCCATATTTTTTGTCTTGGTTCAGGAATCACCTCCCAAACGTTATCGGTGTTGTTTTGAAATATTATGCATATTTGATACCAAATAATAGATATGGTTCAGAAGTATAAAAAACATAATAATCAAAATTCAGTAAGGTTTACCAAATTTGTTTTGGAAACAAGCGAAAATCTAGTTAAGAGTTTCAAAAGTACTTTAAGATATTTATCCTAATTTAAATAGACGAATCTATTTTATTTTAATGGCGTAGAGGACTAGGATTCGATTCACGGTGGGAGCTAATGTGGTTCGGATTCCACATGAGTTAGTAGGTCCACGTCTAATATAGCCTCGCTGCTGAACGGGACGTTAAACTCAAAGTAAACTCAACTTAACTCAATTCAACTAAACTTAACCTCATTTCAAGTTTGGTTATGAGTAGGAATTTGCTTTAAATCACTTGCAAAGAAAATACAATTTTCGACTATTTCATTTTCTTTTCATCAGTCAATAATGAAGCCCTGCGTTTTCAATGCAAGAGACGTCTTCTTAATAATGGTAGTAATTAGGTACCTCTCTTATATATCATTTTTAATTACGAAGGAATGTTACATAAGAAATTTTGGCGGCTTGGCAGCAATTGTGCAAGGTATTGTTAGGCAGTAACTGCTAGTGAGAGGCTAGAGTAGAGGTAGCATTTCGGCTTTACGTAATGAGGGTTGTGAGATCAAACACCACTCAAAGCACATTTTATTTTTTTAAATGTATTTCCAATAAGCACATTTTTTCTGCGTGCTTAATCACATATTCACATAACATTTTATGGATGAAATGTAGTACTTAAAAAAGCTGTTTGAAACTACAGACGTACTTAATATCATGTCCAGTGACCACCTGCTTCAACAACCGCTAACATTCGACGAGGCATTCTTTCTATCATTCGACGGACATAGCCCGTCAATTTCGCAACAAGATCTTCCCAAGCATTAACGACCGAATCCCAGAGCTCATTGGAAGTTCTAGGAACTTTATTAGCCCATTTTTCCCTCAAACACCTCTTTTCTTCTGTCAAGACATTAGCTATTGGATTAAGATTTGCTTCGCGTGAAGGCCAATTGATTAACGCTACATCATTTTGCCCTCCCAGCCACTCTTGGACAACTCGTGACACATGGACAGGTGACCGATCGTGTTGAAAGTAGATTGCTCCCTCAGGATAACGTTCGCGAACAGATGTCACCATAATATTCTCCAAGATGAACTTATATTGCGCACCTGTATGGCGCCCATCAATCCTATATAATAATAATAATAATAATAATAATATTAATAATAATAATAATAATAATAATAATAATTTATTTGTTCTTAACACCCAAAGGTAATTACAAATAAAAAATTGTTAATTTTATAATGGTGCAGAATGTGCTACATGCAAAGTAATTCTAACAACTAACCATTACTCATGTTATGTTCACGTATAGTCAATAAGTACCAGATATAATAACAACCTTTATACTTTATTAAGCAACATTTGGACACATTTTTGTTTAAATATTGAGCATTTTAATTGAAATATGTCCAGACCCATAGAATGTATTTTATTGCCTCTATCACATATCCTACACAACGAGAGTTTTTAGCTAAATTTGTTTTGTTGTCAGGCATATAAAACATTTGTCTGAATCTCAGGTTTTGACGTGGGCAACAGAATGATAATTTACCTACGAAAGGCATATTATCCTCTTGGTTATCAATAAGTTTTCTCAAGTACAATACACATTGAATAAACCTTCTATCGTCCAGTGACAAAAGCTGAAACCTCCTGAGAAGTATATTGTAAGATACATAACGAGTTGTATATTATCAATTTTATAACTAATGTATTTTAACATTTTTTTTCGTACCTTTTCTATTTGTTGCTTTGGTGTTCGGTAGAATGGTTCCCAAATTATAGAAGCGTACTCTAATTTTGTTCTAACAAAAAAGTTATATAATGTTAATATTGTTTTTATGTTTTTAAAATAACAGCACAACCGTGTAATAAATCCAAGCATTTTAAACGCCTCATTTGTTTTGATATTCATATGATATGTAAACTTTAGATTTACATCAAACCTACTCTCAGATCCCTGACAATTTCTTTCCTCTCCAGTACTTGATTTCCTATAATATATTTAAATATAACAGGTCTCTTTATGATTGAAAATGTTACAACATTACATTTTGAAATATTGAGTTCGAATTTGTTTCTTTCACACCATTCACTCAACCTCACCAGATCTCTCTGTAATTTTTCACAGTCATCTCTTGTAGAAATTTGTTTGTATAATTTAGTATCGTCAGCAAACATTAGACACGAAGAATATTGGAACTCTTCAGGTAAATCGTTTATCATAATTAAAAATAGTAAAGGCCTTAAATTGGATCCCTGGGATACTCCAGAATATACAGAATATTGTTTAGATTTACAATTGTTATATGTTTCATATTGGATTCTGTTGCTCAAATATAACTTAAATAGCCGGATTAATTCATTTGAAATACCAGATTCTTTAATCTTTTTAAGAAGTATTTCATGATTAATCAGATCAATGGCTCGCCTAAAATCTGTATACACTACATCAATTTGAGACCTTAAGTTAAGAGCTTCACTAATTGCTGGACTTATATTCAACAAATTTGTTACTGTTGATCTGTTATGTCTAAAACCATATTGTGAATCAGAGAGATATTGTGAAATGTGATTAAACAGGTGTTTACAAATTACTGAATTGAATATTTTAGCTAGCGAGAGAAGTCAAACTTATCGGCCTATGGTCTTGTATTAATTTTACAGGATTAATTTTGGGAACTGGGCATATTGCTGATATCTTAAATTTTGCAGCAAAATAAGACTGAGTGATAGACAGATTAAATATGTAGGTCAATGGCTTAACAAGAAATTCCTTACAACCTTTAAAAATGTAAGATGGTATACCATCAATACTAATTGACCTTTTACCTTTCATTTTGTCAATAGCTTCGATTACTTCTGTTTCAGTGATCCTATAAAGTGACATTGTATCTACAATCGAAGAAACATCATTCAGAAAAATATCAGATAGTTTAATATTAGTTAGTTCAGAACTATATACTGATTGAAAATGCTTAGCAAAAGCTACGCATTTCAATTTATTGTCAACAGTTTTTTTTTTATATGCAAGTATTGATTGATTTATGTTTGAAGATTTTTTCTTATTAATATAGTTCCAAAATTTCCTAGGTTCACTTACGATTTGCTCTTCTATTGCATTGTTATAATCACGAAAAAACTATTGCAATACTAATTTTTACTTGTGTCCGTAGTGTAACAAATTGCATGTAATCTGAGTAGTCTTGAATTTTTTAAATTTCTTCCTATAACGTTCTTTCTTCTTTATTATTTCAGGAGTAAACCAGGCTGGATATGAGCGTTTCCTTTTTATATTTTTAGGTGTACATTCATTTAAAACTCCATGTAATTCAGAATAGAAAAACTCGACACAATTATCAGTATCCTTAATCTCATACAAGGAATCCCATTTCTTACATCTCAATAACTCATAAAGTTTCAAGAAATCACACTTACAAAAGTTGTAGACTACATCTTCCAATACAATTCGTGTCTTACAGTTTTTATAAAACGGAATATTAATATTCAAACATGGGTGATGAAGTTCTGGTTGAACAAAATGAAAATCAGATTAAAGAACTTCAACATGTAATACATTATAAATACAACTTCTAAAATTCTATTGTTTAGATTTCTTACTTTATTGATTTGTGAGAAGTTAAAAAAAATACTTTATGTAAGACATTGTTCTCTAAATTAGGCAAATTTAAAAAATAGTTACCATCCAAATAATCTTTTAAAAGCGCCAAATTCAAATCTCCTATAATAAAAACATTTTGAGATAATGTCAATTTATTAAAGCTTTCAATATTTCGAAAAAAAATAAATACTTTTCTTCTGAACTATGTGGCGGGAAATACACTATAAAAATATATATACATGTTAAATCTGATAACTGGATTTTTACCCACAAATCCTCATTATCTGGCAATTCAAATCTTGTTATTATTTCAGAGATATAATTATTGTGAACAGCTAAGAGAACACCACCTCCATCTTTCATATTACTACGCTCTAGGTTGCGATCTTTTCTATAGACCAAATATCTATCGTCAAGTAACTCATTATTAAATATTTCATGTCTTAGTCATGATTCAGTAATGGCAACACAATCAAAATTAAACATGGTAGAGCTTAGGTAAAATTCGTTAATTTTAGTTCTTAACCCATTCACATTCAGGTAATATATATCAAACGTACCTTTAACTACTGCCATCTTAAATTTTAGCCTACATATTTCAAGATTACACTGGAATAGAATTTCGAAATCCTGGTATATCTTCTTCAATTTCAATAATCATAACCTGGCTATTTTCGTTTTTCCTAATTAAAATTTGTCCATTGCCATTTACCCAACATTATTTATGCTGTGTATTTCTTGTAGCTGTTCTAGCTTTCCAAAATAATTGCTTATTTTTAGGAGTTAAATTTACATTCACAAATATTCTACTAAAATTACTTCCAGATACTAAATTATTACTAACTAAACCCGTATTCCTTCTAGTCAATCACCTATCTCTCACTGTGCGCGTTGTAAATTGTACAATTATTGCTTTTGGTTTATTTTTACCGTTTCATAATCGGTGAAGAACATCAATATCTTCCTCCCCACATTTTATTCTTAATTTTTGAGCCATGTCGATTACAACTTCCTTTAAATTTTCACAAGTATGCTCCTGTATACCATGTATTTCAATATTTTTATTACGTCCATACTGATTAAGATCTTTATTTCCACATCCTGCAATTTTAATTGCTTTTTCAATTCTATGTTTTCTGCTTTTAGCTTGGCTATATCTTTATCCCGTTGAATACTAACCTTAATCTCGAGTTCAAGTTTCTTCAAGTATTACGTGTTGATTAGACATACATTGAACACTAGCTGAACTAGCTGTTCATTGAGCAATTTGAGCACAGAGTTCCTCAAGCTTCATTCCTATATCAGAAAGATTCAATGATTTGTTATCCAATTTTTGAATTTTTTTGTTGTTAATTAGCATTGACTCAGTTGCGCTCGGTGGTACAGTTTTTGTAATTACTACCTTCCTCGGATTAGAACTACTACCTGTGAAGATACCCAAATCCATCCGCAGAGATCCGCCCCAGACAGCCACTGATATGCGTCCGCTGGATCGCTACTGCCATATGTATTGATGATCGAACCTGGAACCTCTCTCACGAAAGACACAGACTGGTCCATCATTTGCGAAAAAAAATATACATTCATCGCTGAAAATGACACTTGTCCAGTTCCGAAGCATATCTTCCTCTGCAAATTGACGTCGACGTCTGATGTGTTTCGCACAAAGACATTCCTTAATGGCTGCACGCCAAGAGAAGCGATTAGTCTCCCTGAGTCGCCTAATAGCTGTTTGACGAGATCCAGGAAAGTCAGCGGCATATCGCAGTTGACGCGAACTTGAATGGGGTGTTTCCTTGGCTTCTTAAACCACACGACGGTATAGCTTGTTTGTGGTAACGCGCCATCTCCCATTACAACGACCACGAATTGTTTCTCCGGTAACACGATATCTATGTGCCCACCGCTGACCTGTTCTAGGGTGAATGTCTACATGTTCTGCGGCCTGCTTAGCGCTGTAACATTCGTCAAGAAGCGTTATGAAACAAATTCTTGCTTATTCCATGACGCGTACCATTTTAGGAATGATCATAAAAATGAATCCAAAGATTGCTATCTTGGTCAAGAATTTTATCAATGTTAATCAAAATTATCAAAAGATTGCGATCTTGGCCAATAAATATTTTCTGACTAAGAAGCACAAAATTTTTGAATGGTCACTAATTCAAGTGTTCGTATTTTCGACGGAATAAGGACATTACACTGAATTACGTGATAGTTTGGGTTTGGCTACAATCTATGTAGAACTCAAGATATAAGGAGTAGAAGAAAAATTTTGATTGAATGAAATATATTAGGTTTCTCTTATCAGGGGTCACATCATTTATGATCAGCCTCAAAATCTTTTCCGAAGTAAGCAAATTATATTGAGTTAAATGAGAGTATGAGTTTGGTTACACTATATGTTCTTCTCTAGGTATAAGGCCTACAAGAAAATTTTGCCTGAAATATATTGAATCTTTCGTTAAAATAAAACAAAAATATTAAGATAGGTAATTTTTAACAATGTTCTGTATTTTTTTTACTTCAATTAACGCGCGTATATTAAAGGTGATAAAGGTTTAAAAAATTACGCTAATAATAAAATACCTCAGAGCCTCTCAAGTTACGGCCGTTTAACTCGATACAAATGTCTTATTATAAATAAGTAGACATACATCCTAACATTTTCGAAAATTCCACCTTTAAGAAATAGTAGAGAGGATTCCGTCAATTGTTTTACTCATATTATTTTTTTATCTATCGCATCATCTCTATATCTCCCCCTCCCCCTCCCCTCTACGTCGTTCAGTCAAAGTGGAATGATAAAATCCATCCCAGTCTAGAACTTCATCTATGTTGAAAATTTGATCGAGATCGGTCTGGTGGTTCAAGAGTTATTAAGATTTATTTATTTATTCCATCTACCCTTCCTCCCTCAACCCGTAGTTCTACCATTAAAATGAATTGCTAACAACAGCCCCAGTCCACAACCGCATCTACGTCAAAAATTGATTGAGATTGGTCGGGTGGTTCAAGAGATTAAGGGACACATAGTGAATTTCAATTTTATAATGTAGATTTACTGATCTTTTGAGCCCGTATTAGGAACGTAGAAGCACAATTTTAGGAAGCAAAAAATCAATTTTAATTATGTGTCACAATAGTTCTGCGAGTGATCAACTTCTCTACACAGATTTGTGACTTTAATCTATTTCGGGTTACGTGGAAATTCTCCGTGCATGGCTTATAGATTAATATAGACTTTCATGGTTCAAAAACAAATCATCTTCCCTCAAACCGATAGTTATAAGACTAATCAGTTGGTTCACTGGTAGTTTAACATCCCTTTCAGCACCATGACTACATGAGACATGGTTCAACAACTAAACTGGGGATCCTAAACTAAATGATCTCCCATCAGGATCAATCTCTTGATAGGGTTGATTCCGTAAATGATACTTTCTTTTCATTCTCACGTTTGTATTCCAAAATAGAAAATGACCTTCCAGAATACATATTGTCTCTCTACTCGGTATGAACACTAGTTTATTAACCATATTCTCCTTAAATAGTCAACATGATGTCTTTTTTTCAACGTACTAAAACATATAATAATAAACAAATTTACTAATATTGTTTCTTTTTCTTCCCTTTATGTTTCCACACATAGAAGTATTTCATTGGTAACATTATTGTTTTTTTCTAAAAAAAGGTGTTCATTTCACAGTTAACACACAGATAAGAGAGACACTTTAAAGCGCCTCAGGATATTTTCTTTGCTCTTCTCCTCAGTGGTGACTCATAAATTTTCTACTTTCACTTTAATTACTTATGTATTTAGTTTTGGATGTAAGCTTATTTTGATGTATTAATAATGGAAAGAAATCTAGAACGCCGTTACTTTTGATCTACCTAGGTATAATCACACTTTCAGTCTTATATTATTACCTTAGACAAGAACAACAAAAAATCTAACAGAATGGAACCATATACAGGGTATTAATGAACTGTACCGACATACTCTAAGAGATGATTACTCACATCTAAATAGGAGAAAAAGTTCATATTGACCTATGGCGAAATGTGCATAGTTTCAGAGCTAGAGCTGACCAATATCGGAAAAAATCCAAATTTAAACAGGCCCTGTCTCGAATTCCAGGAACTGTGGGTGGTGGTCTTTATTAGCGTAATGAAAGCCATGCTTACACAATACAAATGTGCATATTTCGTCAATTTTTAATTGGTATACAAGGGATTCCTTGCAGGGTGAAATTCTCGGATATGCTCTCAATACAGTTTTCATATATACGCTGATTTAAAAGAGGGTCCAAAGTAGGCAGAAGGTAAGCATTAACAATAATGGACATGCAATGCCTCGGAGGGAAGTCGGAAGTGTTGGGAACCAGCAGTTCCATGTTTTTTCTTGTATTCGCAATAATGTGTGATGCAATGTTTTTCGTCACAGTATATTTCATGTTCTCTTCACAAATAAGCATGAAAAAAACATTGCAGCATGCGTTTTCCAGATACGAGAAACCGTGGTGGTGACGATCCTTAACACTTCCGAAATCGCGCTAAAGGATTTTGTATTCGCTGCTATCAAGGCTTATCATTTGCCTACCTTGGGCCGATCATGCAGTCAGAACATATCTCAAAATTCGGTTGATGGTATGTCTGGGAATTTCACCCTGTATGGGATACTCTGTACTATGGAGCATTATTACTATGGAGCATTATTAGAACAAAATAATGTTCCTTAAGGAATTCACAGAATCAAGTTTTTCTTTAAAATAAAACTTACTGTAAGGTGTGGAATTCGAAGTGATGGTCATGGAAAAATAAAGTATGTAAAGAACTAGCTTTAGCCGACTACTCTACAAAAGCACGGTAAAGACTGCGCTTTGGTAGATGCATATAACGAAACCACTAACACAAAATGCCTGATCGCTTCGCACTTTTTGTAGGTTATTTCTATTTAGTCCTTTCTTTAAATGTAAAATACTTAAAAACAATGTTTGTTAGAGCTGTGCCACATGTATAGTAGCTAACCTAATGACAGATTTACGTTGTATTTCTAACAAAGCGTAAAATTCTCTCCCTCTCTCCCTGTTATTGAAATAGTTTTTTGAAATATGATTTTTGATTTTCTGCTTATTTTCAAGAAGCGTGACATTTTCTATCACATTAAAGGGAGTTATTTCTGTTTATGTAATTTCTAAATACATGCGACAATTTTTGGAAACAAGTGTACATTTTACATTCGTTAAAATCTCACATCTTTATTTATACAAAGTTTTCCTAACCTATACTCCCAATAGCTTCCTGGTATTTACAGGATAAAAAGTGGCAATTTTGACCCCTCATCAGGTACCATCCCCGCCAATAAAAGCTTTCTGGCAGTTTTTCTCAGTCACAGATATGCAAATAATTGTATGCATATAATCGGTGTTAAAAAGAAAATAAATTTGTACTACAGTCTCATTTGCAAAAGAAAGAAAAGAGAAAAGAAACAAAAGTTAGTATTAAAACAATTCTCCCAGCGTGATTTTAAACCTGCGAAAAGTCCGCTAGAGGCATTATTCCACCTGACTGCAATTGGTGCTAGAAGCGAAAGGTGCAGAATAATCAGTTTCTTCCCTCTCTTTCCAACACCTCAAAGTTCAGAGAATGGGACGTATCACCCTATAAAAAAAGGTGGATTTGTCCTTGAAACGGTCTTCGATCACTTCAACTCCTGTCAAAAAGCAGGCGCGCAGCAGCCACAGAGGCCCAAACAGAAATAACATACAAAGAACTTACAAAAATTTCTAGTATCTTGGCAACCTGAAGTTAACTTAGAAAACTCGGCGGGCAGCATCATGCTTAGACTTGATGGAGATTAGGAGGCTTATACCAGCGTAATATTCTACTCGAGTCTGGATTCCTTTTTTCGAATTCTTTCTCTTTCTTTTTGTTCATCATTCACAGCTAAGTGTGTTCTTATTAATTAAGGCAAAGATAATCACGTCTTTGGTTTTTCGGCAGTCTGGCGTGTTAATTCTCAATGTTACTCTGGGAGTTATTCTCAGTCAATTATGTAAGTTAGCAGATATTGTAACGAACGTTTTTTACTAAAATTATTGTAAATGTTCCTATCTTTTAATAAGAAATATAATTTATTACGAAAAGGAATTATCATATTCCACGCCATTCAGTGAATTCATATTCCACGCCCTGTTGTTCTCAGTAAAGAGCGTAGGAATCGAGTAGATACTGGTACCGAATTTTCGGGAACCTCATTTCTGATTCTTCTATCCCCCTGAGACTTCTCTTCAATTGGGGTACCAGATATCTCAGATCAGTTTCAAACCAGCGAAGAAATGAAGGTATTCTGGTCTGAAACTTCACTGCCAGTCATAAATTTAGCAACAAAGACAAAATGTGTGATTAAAATAAAAGACGAGAGAGGGGATGATGAAATACAAGGAAAATGGATGTCACAATATAACGAGCATAGACGAAGATCGGGGAAAGATTGTGTGGAAGAACATGCGATTATACTGTCCTCACACGACATCGTAAAGTATTAGGCACGGGCGAGGACTGCATAAACTCACAGACGTGTTGGCTAACATTGTGTGTAGAGTGCAGAGGCAAGTCTAGTGGAGTGAAACACGCGAATATGACAACGAGGCATCATTGGCGAATGAATTACGCTAGGTTGTCATTTGTCGATTGGAGACAGAGCAGCATCAGGCCGGCGTGGCCCGGTGGCTCACTATCGATCGAGCAGTGTTCAGCAGGTTATGGAGCAAGTTCCAAAGAATGCAAATTGCTTCGAGACTTGCAGTATTGGTCGTCTGCTTGTGACATCAGAAATCATGATCGAAATACCCGTTTGACAAGTCGAAGAATCAGGTCTGCAACATCAACTCAAGTGCATATAGAGACGGTCTTTGCCACGTGACGTCTTCTTTCAACGAGTGCACTACACTGGCAAGTTCACGAAGTTGGGTAGTATGCCAGAAGACCAGTGGTTTCTATACTCCTTATCCGGTGTCACAAGAGGCAGCGATTAAATTTGAACAAGAGCGCATGTGAATTAGACCCAGGAGCAATGACAGTCAGTTCTCTTTAAGAAAGAGTAGATTTTCTCTAGACAGTGATTGTTGACGAAGATTGGTCTGGCGAGAAACAGGAACCCGTTACCATGCATCCAGTATTTTTGAAAGGGAAAATTATGATGGTTCATATTTGCCTTTCTGGGGTGGCATCTCTCTTGGAGGACGTGCTGATCTGTGTTCTCTTGCGTGACACAATGACAGCTCCGCACTATAGGTATAATGTTCTGGATCGTCACGTTGTATCCCTCGCACGTGCTAGAGTTCAGGAATTCATTGTAAAGGACGATCATGCTCGTAACCATAGAGCACAATTGGTCGATCACTGCTTCGAGCAGTACCATATTCAACGAATGGAGTGGCCATCTAGGTCCCCGGACCTTAAACCGATCGAGCGTATATGAGATGTTCGGAGGCAACGCATTGCAAGCCTTATAACACTCCACAAATTTTCCAAGATATGTTATGGGCTCCTTGTCAACAATGAACCCAGAAACCAAATGATCTGTTACAAACACTTATGGCCAGCATAAGACAACGTTGTGAATTCTGTATTGCTATGCACAGTGAGTATATTCCTTATTGGTGTCAGCAAACTATCTTTTTGTGTCTTCAGTGTGTTTCAGTTTGAGTGCCACCTACGTCCAATATAATTTTTTTCTCCGCGAGCGTATTTTCGTTTCATAATTTTTCTTGCTGTACGGCCTAAAATGGATGTTTCTTTAATTTCAATAGCAGTTTTTTCACCGCCATGCGTTTACTTTCCTTATACTCGGGAGTATCCATTTGTTGCTTAATTTATGACGGTCAGTGAAATAGAGACTTATTCAAACCCGTCAGCTGCAAGGAAGAGACGGAGCAGGAGTTGCCATACTAGCATTTAAGGTACAAAAGAGCTATACACATAAATAAAGTAATTCTCCACTTGAAATCCTTTCTAAGAGGAATAGTGTGGTATTCTAAGTAATGAACTCATACTGTTTGACAAGATCACAAATAGTACGGCATAACTATTTTGGTGGATTGGCACAGAGTAACAGCGGAGCCACACGTCTACAGTACATACACCTAGTTCTCGTAACAAAGCTGGTGGATCGCGATGGATAAAAGCTGTAAAAATATCCCTGTACACATATCTTCAGTAATTTCCGTTTATCTCACGTCAGAGCATGTAAAATTATATATAGTCATTAAGAACGTTGTTCTTTTAATTTCATGTATTTCTTGTTCCTATATTGTCTTGCTCTTCTGGATCATAATTGTTTTTAAATATAAATTAAAATGTGTACATACTTGAAAAAGTCAACAGAACTAAGTTATTGTCTACTTGACTTCCAAATACATATCGTTCTTCGCATACTGTGATAAGTAGACATTAGCATTGTCAGTTTCAGAAAACATACAGTTCCCAATTGTGTAAACCATGTATTGTACCAACTGGTGAATATGTAACTATTTTTGATATTTACAATGTTTGTATCAAAATAATGTTTTGCCCTTCTATTGTTTCAGCCTTACGTAAATTAAACATTTACACCGTTACTTTTGATATACCTAGGTATAATCACACTTTCAGTCTTATATTATTACCTTAGACAAGAACAACAAAAAATCTAACAGAATGGAACCATATACAGGGTATTAATGAACTGTACCGACAAACACTAAGAGATGATTACTCACATCTAAATAGGAGAAAAATTTCATATTGACCTATGGCGAAAAGTGCATAGTTTCAGAGCTAGAGCTGACCAATATCGGAAAAAATCCAAATCTAAACAGGCCCTGTCTCGAATTCCAGAAACTGTGGGTGGTGGTCTTTATTAGCGTAATGAAAGCCATGCTTACACAATACAAATGTGCATATTTCGTCAATTTTTAATTGGTGTACAAGGTATTCCTTTCAGGGTGAAATTCTCCGATATGCTCTCAATAGAGTTTTCATATAGCCTATACGCTGAATTCAAAGAGGGTCCAAAGTAGGCAGAAGATAAGCCTTAACAATAATGGACATGCAATGCCTCGGAGGGAAGTCGGAAGTGTTGGGAACCAGCAGTTCCATGTTTTTTCTTGTATTCGCAATAATGTGTGATGCAATGTTTTTTGTCACAGTATATTTCACGTTCTCTTCACTAATAAGCGTGAAAGAAACATTGCAGCATGCGTTTTCCCGATACGAGAAACCGTGGTGCTGACGATCCTTAACACTGATGAAATCGCGCTAAAGGATTTTGTGTTCACTGCTAAAAAGCCTTATCATTTGCCTACCTTGGACCGATCATGCAGTCAGAACATATCTCAAAATTCGGTTGATGGTATGTCTGGGAATTTCACCCTGTATGGAATACTCTGTATACCCACTGAAAGTGAAATATGCATTTCTGGATTGCGTATGCGGGACTTCCTTTACCTGATAAGGACCACCAGCCACAATTTCTAAAAATCGAAATATGACATATTGAAGTTTTGGTTTTCCGCAATTTTCGACAGCTCTAACACTGAAACTATGCACTTTTCCCCACACGTCCATATGAACTTCTCTTTTTTTTTCGTTGTAAGGAATTACCTCTTATAGTTTTTCGGTGTATTTCATTAACACCCCCTATAAAACTCTAATAATACAAGTAATGGCTGTTCCTTTGACGAAAAGATAAAAAGTAAATATTACAAATAATGGCTGTTCCTTCGGCGAGAAAAACGAAATATACTTGACGAAGACTCGAACATGGATCAACTCATTGATACATTAGAACGTTATCTACTATGCCACATACTCAGGTGCTTTTTTTCCTTTTTGCTATACTCTTACCATATAACAGTTTCTCTGCTTTCCCTGCTTATTACATTATTCGTGTTATTTGTTGTGGAAATTGCATCTGCAAACGTAATTTATTTTGTTGATTTACTAGCATCCAC
Organism: Thermobia domestica; assembly: GCF_964235325.1. Lineage (NCBI taxonomy): Eukaryota > Metazoa > Arthropoda > Insecta > Zygentoma > Lepismatidae > Thermobia > Thermobia domestica. The sequence continues at coordinate 64,950,382 of NC_137467.1, forward strand.
AGCTTTTAAAAGTTTTTTAGGTCAATTACATTAACTGAACCAATTTTCTCGTATCTTTCATCGCGTCAAGAAGCAACAGATACTATCCTGTGAAGAACATGTGACAAGCAATACCTATCAGGCTCTGAGTGTAATTACTTCTTTCTACACCCTTTCCCATGGTTCGTATCAACTTCGTGTCCCTTCGTGTGCACGAAGAAAGCCGAAGGATCGCGCCGACACAGTGTCTCTTCAGGCTATCGAGTCAGTGATTGAATTTTATAATTGTATTTTATTTATTAGTTTACTAAACAAATTTCAGATATAGCAAAAATACCAATATTTTTGTAAAATGTTTGTTATCTTCATGAAGCAGAGAGAATGTTCTACTTTGCTTTCGAACTATAGCTAGTAATTTTTAATCGACTTCTAATAGTTTAGTTCATTATTTCTGTCTATTTCCTAGATATTACTTGCAGAAACTATGGGGAGAAAATGTTTTATTTAATTACTGTTTTATAAAAGTATAGTCATATGTTAATTAAAATTGCACTATTTTTAAGTTTCTCATTTCGTTTATCAAAACGATTATAAATGAAGCTTCCGCTTTTTATAAAATTCTTGACATTTTTAATGTTTTTAAAAACATAATTCTCAGTTATTTGGAAATATTCAAATAAACTAGAAGGAAGAGGATAATACTATGGAGCATTATTAGAACAGAACAATGTTCCTTAAGGAATTCACAGAATCAAGTTTTTCGTTAAAATAAAACTTACTGTATGGTGTGGAATTCGAAGTGATGGTCATGGGAAAATAAAGTATGTAAAGAACTAGCTTTAGCCGACTACTCTACAAAGGCACGGTATAGACTGCGCCTTGGTAGACGCATATAACGAAACCACTAACACAAAATGCCTAATCGCTTCGCACTTTTTGTAGGTTATTTCTATTTAGTCCTTTCTTTAAATGTAAAATACTTAAAAACAATGTTTGTTAGAGCTGTGCCACATGTATAGTAACTAACCTAATGACAGATTTACGTTGTATTTCTAACAAAGCATAAAATTCTCTCCCTCTTTGGAAATTTCGCAGCGCTTTCGCCACGTTTACGAAAATGGAACTTAGAATATTTCGACAAAAGTTTCTTTTCTTATCTATAACTGACTTATTTCTTAATTTGTTATTGAAATAGTTTTTTGAAATATGAGTTTTGATTTTCTGCTTATTTCCAAGAAGCGTGTCATTTTCTATCACAAGAAAGGGAGTTATTTCTGTTTATGTAATTTCTAAAGACATGCGACAATTTTTGGAAACAAGTGTACATTTTACATTCGTTAAAATCTCACATCTTTATTTATACAAAGTTTTCCTAACCTATACTCCCAATAGGTTCCTGATATTTACAGGCTAAAAAGTGGCAAATTTTGACCCCTCATCGGGTACCATCCCCGCGAATAAAAGCTTTCTGGCAGTTTTTCTCAGTCACAGATATGGAAATAATTGTATGCATATAATCGGTGTATAAAAAGATAATAAATTTGTACTACAGTCTCATTTGCAAAAGAAGAAAAAGAGAAAAGAAACAAAAGTTAGTATTAAAACAATTCTCCCAGCGTGATTTTAAACCTGCGAAAAGTCCGCTAGAGGCATTACTCCACCTGACTGCAATTGGTGCTAGAAGCGAAAGGTGCAGAATAATCAGTTTCTTCCCTCTCCCTCCAACACCTCAAAGTTCAGAGAATGGGACGTAGCACACTGAAAGAAAGTGGATTTGTCCTTGAAACGGTCTTCGATCACTTCAACTCCTGTCAAAAAGCAGGCGCGCAGCAGCCACAGAGGCCGAAGCAGAAATAACATACAAAGAGCTTACAAAAATTTCTAGTATCTTGGCAACCTTGAAGTTAACTTAGAAAACTCGGCGGGCAGCATCATGCTTAGACTTGATGGAGATTAGGAGGCTTATACCAGCGTAATATTCTACTCGAGTCTGGATTCCTTTTTTCGAATTCTTTCTCTTTTTTTTTGTTCATCATTCACAGCTAAGTGTGTTCTTATTAATTAAAGCAAAGATAATTACGTCTTTGGTTTTTCGGCAGTCTGGCGTGTAAATTCTCAATGTTACTCTAGGAGTTAGAGTCTGGCGTGTAAATTCTCAATGTTACTCTGGGAGTTATTCTCAGTCAATTATGTAAGTTAGCAGATTTTGTCACGAACGTTTTTACTAAAATTATCGTAAATGTTCTGATAATAAATCTACTTTATTACGGAAAGGAATTATCACTTCAGTGAATTCATATTCCAAGCCCTGTTGTTCTCAGTAAAGAGCGTAGGAATCAAGTAGATACTGGTACCGAATTTTCGGGAACCTCATTTCTGATACTTCTATTCCTCAGAGACTTCTCTTCAATTGGGGTACCAGATATCTCAGATCAGTTTCAACCCAGCGAAGTAATGAAGTTATTCTGGTCTGAAACTACACTGCCAGTCACAAAATTTAGCAACAAAGACAAAATGTGTGATTAAAATAAAAGACGAGAGAGGGGATGATGAAAGGCATAAAAAAAAACATATTTCCCAAAAACTATTTCAATAAAAATTTAAGAAATAAGCAAGTTATAATTAAAATAGAAGCCTCCAAATCTTTCATCAAAAAATTCTAAGTTCCATTTTCTTAAACGTGGCAAACGCGCAGCAAAATTTAGAAGGAAGGAAGGAAATTGTATGCTTGTTGGAAATACAACGTAGATCTGTGATAAAGTTATTTACTATACATGTGGTACAGCTCTAACAAACATTGTTTTTAAGTATTTTAAATTTAAGCAAAGGACTAAATAGAAATGAGCTACAAAAAGTGTGAAGCGATCAGGCATTTTGAATTAGTGGTTTCGTTATATGCGTCTACCAAGGCGCAGTCTTTACCGTGCCTTTGTAGAGTAGTCGGTTAAAGCTTGTTCTTTACATACTTTATTTTCCCATGACCATCACTTCGAATTCCACACCATACAGTAAGTTTTATTTTAAAGAAAAACTTGATTCTGTGAATTCCTTAAGGAACATTGTTTTGTTCTAATAATGCTCCTTAGTATTATCCTCTTCCTTCTAGTTTATCTGAATATTTCGAAATAATTTAGAATTGTGTCTTAAAACATTAAAATTGTCAAGAATTTTATAAAAAGCGGAAGCTTCATTTATAATCATTTTCATAACCGAAATGAGAAACTTGAAAATAGTGGAATTTTAATTAACATGTGACTAAACTTTTATAAAACAGTAATTAAATAAAACATTTACTCCCAATATTTTCTGCAAGTAATATGTAGGAAATATACAGAAATAATGAAGTAAACTATTAGATGTGGATTAAAAATTAGTAGGGATAGTTCTAAAGCCAAGTAGAAAGTTCTTTCTGCTTCATGAAAATAATAAACATTTTACAACAATAATTGTATTTTTGCTGTATCTGAAATTTGTTTAGTAAACAAGTAAATAAAATACAATTATATATTTCAACCACTCAGATTCGATAGGTTGAAGAGACACTGTGTTGGCGCGACCCTTCGACTTTCTTCGTAGCACACGAAGGAACACGAAGTTGATGCGAACGAAGGGAAAGGGTGTAGAAAAAAATAGTGGCACGCCACAGAACGGCATAATATGTGTAAATGGCCACGGCAGTAACACTTTCGGATCATGGCAGGGGAATGACATGGGCATGATACACTGTGTGTGGATTAATATTTAACTGAAAACTGGCACATTCAGTGCACGAGGGAGTCAAGTTCACTTTTGATATTTAAGACATGTTTTATCTTTAAGATCTCTACTTGAATATCCTTTGGTGATGATCAGCAGTTCAAATCCGGTATACTAGTATTTTTTTAAATTTATTATTATGTTTTCATTTTGTTAGTGATATTTTGTTAAACAACTCTCTTTTAATCCAGCGTGGGAGGTCCGGGCTCGATTCCATTCGGGAGCTCATGTGGTTCGGATGTCACTGTAATCAGTAGGTCTACATCTTACATGGTCTCGCTGCTGAACGGGACGTTAAACTCAACTCAACAATCTCTTTTAATCCAAAAATATTTCTCAATATTACTAATATAATGCTACTCAATTTGAAAATGTGCTTAAAGTTTAATTCAAACTTTTATATTTATCAAATATTACAATTAGCATAATTTCAACAAAAAGAAGGAACTTGATTGTAACAACCTGAAAATGAAACTTTAATAGAAGTTTAGCCAATATACCCGAAACTTTAATAAAACATTACTTTAATATTTATTATGCATCATGTAGTGCTAACTATATTTGTTGTATAATTTTTCAATACAAATTAATTTAAATATTTTAGAAAAAGTAACTATATTTGTTAATTCCTTTTGTACACAATGCTGTGATAAATCGTTACATTACTACATAAACAAGTATGAAAGTACAAAAAATTTTATCGACTTTTTTTTTCTAATTCAATTCAGAATATTTTAAAATCATCATTCAATTTTCTGTTGCATAAAAATAACCATAATGGGACTGATTCTTCTTGTTTACTCTACATATGCACTGTAAGTTACACGCAAATGTGGTTGAAATAATTAATATAATATAAAAATATATATCAACTGGTGATTGAAAAGTGTCCGTCAACATGAAGATCTAGAAATATCATTTTACACGAAGTTGTCAAATATATATGTGAAATTAAAATTAAATATTTTTAAAGACAGCACTCCAAGTTAATTTGTTTGATTGTAAATACAGTATTTTTTTTAAAAAAGCGCTTAATTCTCTTTGATGAGTTTAAAAAGGCGACGTAAATAAGTTTTCGGTTTGATGGCTGATCTTGAGTTTCTCGCCTCTTTGAGTACTGAGGCTATATGGTACGAAGATCTACAGCTTAACCCTTTACTGTTTTTTGTTACCATATGGTTACAAAATAATCGAACTTGTCTAACGTGAACGCTAATTCAATATTCCGTTGTTGGTCATTGTTACCATATGGCTGCACCTTTCCGCTTCGTATGCTGACTCGTTCTGACACCTTGTAGTGGGTTCGGGTAACTTTATGTGGGAAAGATGTGTTGTGTTTGTTAGTAGAAGCCGGAATTCACAGAGGGTAAAGAGGAAATATTCCTGGTCGTTAGGTAAGTAACATTAATTTTGTTTTGTTGACTTCTAGTTGTTTATAAAGCCTAATTGAAAGATTTTAAATCTAATTTTATCAATTATATCAATTTATGAGTACGTTTAGGGTTGTTAAACCTCGCGTAACCATATGGTTACATTGTTCAATGAGCGAATAAAATTATATTATTTATTGAACTGTATTCTTTGCGATTTTATGCACAAGTGTACTTACTGAATTGTTTATATTCATACATGAAAGAAATGCTTTATGTGTCTTTACTCTGTGAAATTTTCCATATTATAGTTTGGTTCATCAATTTGTTTCATTAAGGCATGTCCATTTTCATTTTCGGCTTTCGTAAATCTAGTGAACTGTGATCAGGGGCGTTGTCAGTAAAGGTTTTGTTGGTATTACACCATTTCTTATAATACTTTTATATAGGATATCGTTAAATGTAAATGTGTTTTAGGTACAATTTGTGTACCCCTTTTTCTTTTACCCAGATCTATCCTGTACGCTGATCTATGAGAAATAAATTTATAGCTTACTGACTTCTTATATTTTTTAGTTTGTTCATTTCAGAGTTCAGTTCGTCGTCGCTCAAAATGGATGGGGATGGTATCTCGGTCAATGTGTTTTACGAAAAAGTCTTAAGGAGCAACAGCTGTTATATCCGATTCATCGCAGTTGCCTGACATTAATTTGTCCGAATCCGATGAAGACCTAAGTTCCTCAAGATCAAGATTATGTACCTGACAGTGAGGTATGTTGAATCATTTAGCACCTATATATGTTTATGTATCTCATAGAGGTATTCTGCTGTTGCAAATTTTCTTTGTGTTGCTGCTAAATTTTAGCATATTATATGCTTGATATTGAATATACATTTCCAAACTACTAGTAGAAAGAAAGTGGATAAAAACCCATCCCTTTTTGTTTCCTACATTTTCACTATTCTCGTCCTTTGGCGTAATATCTATAACTTGCTACTGGTATTTTCAGTAAATTATATGTAACATAATACAATTTTAAATCACGTTCTTTGAATCCAGATATTCACCAAAATCTATTTCATGTTTGAAGGTTTTACTTCATAAAAAACCATAGAAAAATATTTGATTTAGAATAATTTTACCTTTGTTTCTTTTTTCAGAATAATAGCATTCCAAAAGGTCTTACATCTCTACCGGATGACATAACCGATTCTGATGCTGACTCTGAAGTTTCAAAGAAAAAATGCATGTTTAGTGCCTAGCCATTATCAAACGATAAAACAAACATATAGGGGCAGTGGATAAATCAAATATGCTAACTATAATTTATCGTACAATGAAAGCCAAACATTGGTACCTCAAAATCTTCGGCTACATCCTAGAATTGGCTGTAGTAAACAGCTGACTGTATGCAGGAGAGACCGTAAAATGGTTAGAGAATTACATATGCGGTTGAAGGTATATCGCTCTGATATTACCTACGCACTTGCTACGTGTGGGAAACCAAAGAGAGGATGGTCCTCTGTATAATCGACAATAGAACCGCAAGGAAAGACAGGTCAACCACTGAAAACTTCGCCCGAGTGATGATACCACAACAGATAATATACCCCACTGGCCTATCCATACGTCTAAAGGAAGGTGCCAGTTTAGAAATATGGTACTAGTCGAATTACGTGCATGAAATGTGATGCAAGGTTGTCTTTTACTGAAATAAAAACAAAAACTGCTTTCTGGTACTCCATTCGTAGAAACTAACTATACTGCTCTAAAAATTTTATTATATGGTAAAGAAATATGTCCATAAGCACTACATTACAGTGCAAGAAAACATCCAATACCATAATCATTATTTGTAATTTATTTAGTCCAAATAAATACACTGTCATTTTTATACTAACTTGCACGCAAAAAAGTCACCATCATTTCTTGACAAGTGGCTGTAAGTTGTAATTATATGCCCCAGATATTTGATAACATGACTATTTAGGAGCTGTAACACAAAAGTATTGTTTGTAACTGAACACGGTTTAAAATATATCCAGTATTTTGCAACTGGACTCTTATATCAATTTACTATCGTACTGCTCTAGTAGAAATGGTTTTTACATAACAAGCACACCATATTGACCAATGTTACCATATGGTTACAACTATGAATACAGGCATATTGTACAATGTGACCATATGGTAACAATTCATAACTCGAAGTTTTGGCGGGAAAAATTTCAAAATCAGTAGAGATGTTATAGAGTGCCTATATATCATCCTGTACAAGTTTGAGATTTTTTGGTCAACTGTAAGTCATAGTGAACAGTAAAGGGTTAAAGTGGGTTCCGAAACACATGCGCTCTCACCGGGAATCTGAACTGGATCTTTTGCGGCGAAAAGGCGTACGTGAACCTTATAATCACGATGGAACAGTTTTCACTTCAAGGAGAAATCTCTTTCGGAGGTAATTTGAAATAGTTTATTTCGGAAGAAAGATTAAATATTTGCATGAATTTCAGAAAGGTTAACATTTCCAGGCCTGAAAAACCTATTTAGTTGCGTTTGAATTTTTGGAAATATTATTTTGAAGGTAGATAGACTCTTGAGTGTGTGTGTTTTATAATATATTTTAAAATGCCCTTAGTGTTTCTCATAGTCATTCTCTCAAATGAAGTTTTTAAACTGGCAATTTTAGTCGAAATAATATATTTTGAGGTATGTGTATGAAATTAAGTTAGAACTCCCCCTTCAGTAGTGTTTGAAGGATTGATATTACACGCTTCATACTTAACATGTTATATTTCACCCAGTGTTTCTTCCGAGCAAGTTCTGACATACCTCCCCCTGTAATACTGACAAGAAGAAGACAGTTTTTCTCCGTTATTTTTGACCATTGCGCTCTCCCAGGTTGCAATATTTAATTCTTTAACTATTCTAAAAGTCTGTCTTCTCCTTGTGAGTGTGCCCCCCCGGAACATTAATTCTGAAAGAAACAGTGCTTTCACGGAATATTGATTTTTGTTTCTAATCTTGTAGACATATCTGCTGGGGTAGGTAGTCATAATTTACGTTTTAGCGAAATATTTTTGAAAAGAATTTCGTTCAGACAAGGGATGACTTCAAATGTATGCTTCTTAAACACTATGGATTACAGGTGATACGTAGTACTTTGCCGTACTATGTAAGGTATGCCTAACAATTGTTCGTAAGGAGAGTGCACAAGAAAGTAAAAAACGCTGTGTTCTTTAGATTTTATTCAAAACTTTCAATTCAAAAATAATTCGTTGAGCATTGAGACAATTTTAAACATATTCAAAACAATTTGATGGATTCCTAATTGAAATTCCTAATTCAGAAATTTGAGGACGTTTATATTCTGTGACGAAAATACCAGTGGTTCTTGTCTATCGAGTTAATTGGCTTCGTAGTGTAATTCTTTATTTCTTTTCTGTACACGAAAATACATAGATTAATACCTATGATATTAATGAAAAAAAAACTTCTTTCTTACGTACCAAGAAACTATTATAACAACACTTATTTCTAATTTAATATGATGTGTAACTCTTGGTATAGATGTTATATCAGCTTGAGAGTTTACACTGTAAAAGTTATAGGAAGAAAGTCTTTAGCTATGATGATTAGGCCGCTCTAGAGTTTATTAACAACTAAGGGGTGCAGGATTAAGCATTGTTGTATTGTTAAATTATTATTTATTATTTAATACTATTTTGAAGAAGGAACATAATTCAATAACCTCATGCAGAAAATAATAAACAGTTTACAGAGCAATTGTTTCAAGAACTTTATTACATGAATGGTAACTAATGAATGTAAGTGTGCAGTTAGCACTGGCTCTTGAAAATCAGGAGTCTTTGTGTTTCAATTAAATATATGCCTTCTTGGCTAGAGATTCTCCATCAGTAGTATCAATGATACCAATCCTAACGCACTTTTCCCCTCCAACCCCTAACTGCCAAAAATTACAAATCCTCCACAGACCATAGTACTTTATAAAGAAGAATATCACAAAGTAGATTGGGTATTGCACACTGCACATAAACTTTTATGACATTTAAAATCATAAAAACTTGTATCTAAAAACTATAACATAAATAAATTTTCATAGTAAAAAGCAGCAAAACCTGTGCACAGGTGGATCTGAGAAGACTTACGCCTTTCTCTTATTTGTTTGTTTGGTTTTGCTTTTGGCTGCCTCTCAGGCTCCATTTTCTGTTTGTTTCTCTTTCTGCTGCTGCTGCTTCTCTTGTACCTCCGTTTCTCTTTCCCAACTAGCGCTAGTCTCCATTCACATCAACTCACTCTGATCTGTTTGGCTTGTAGAGGAGAGAGTGGAAATCCTTTTTCTGGCTTGGAGGCGGTTCGAACCTGCGACGACCACGCCGATAACTACTCACAGCTGGCCAGACCATGAGCGAGCACACTCGGCTAACATGTACTCAAAGAAATCAAGTGAAAATCGGTCCTTATATATGAACAAATACTTCTACAAGCAACGCCAGTTATTAGCAAAGTAATAAACTACATGATATGCAACACGATCTATTGAGTAAGTGAGTAACTGCTTGAATATGTTAACCTAGCTGGTAAATTTAACTTAAGCATCAATGTTCAAAAAAGAAAAAAATGTCAGTGTTGCCAACCCACTCACCAAATATTATAGTGTTTACCCAAAATATTTTTAAGAGGATAGTTTTACCGCTCCATAGTTACAGTGCGCTAACTAATCAAATAAACGAGTTGGCAAATTTCAGAAAAAAATTATGAGTTGGCACACTGCAAAAAAATAAAAATTCAGATATTTGAAAAATAAAAAATACTACCATAACCTACATAAAATTCTAAGACTTTTTTAAAGAATAACAATTTCCCGAAAACTCAAAAATAAACCCGTAAGAAATTCCCGAAATTTTGATTTTTTTATATCTCCGTTGTTTATTAACCGATTTTCAAAATTCTAACGATAGTTGATAGAGTGATACATCTAAAATTTTTATTGTTTTCCAGGTTGCATACCTCTAAGGATACTACTACGAAACTCAAATAAATCTCTTATTTATGTATGCATTTTTAAAAAATTAATAACATAGCGTTGTGTATATCTAAATATTACAGTTTTTATAGCTATAAACCTATAAAAACACTTATACAATACACTTAAAACATACTTAAATTTACAAGTTTGGATATTGATAATGGAATCTTCTGTTAACCTCGTTTTCTATAGGAAACAATGACTTCTTAAACTCTGTCCACTGATCATAATTTAAACCGAATAGACACCCATTTACATAAAAATCAACTTGAACTTCTGTTTGCACATCTTTCACAATTGCATTGAAATTATTAGTAAGAATAAATTTCTTTTGAGGATCCATACTAGCCACTCGATTTTTTCTAAGATTATTTTGAAAACAATCATTTTTGTTATTTTTTGGACTCATTTTTAAAGAACAGTTGAGGTACTTTGTAACCATTAGAAAGATCCTTCATTCCATCATATCTCATAAACAGTTTCTTAGTTTTCATATATTTTAAAACTTGATCAGTATCTTCGTTATATCTCTGTGGTAATAAGGTTTTGTATTTCTCATTTAGATGCACTAATACCCTTTCACCAGTGTATTTTGTTTGTATCAATTTCCATTATGTTATTTCGTATAATTTTCCTTCCTCCAGATCTTGCAATTTAACCAGCTTTAAAATGTTAATATTGTTTTTCTTATTTAATTGTGAGGCCATTTCTCATTTATAATATTAAACTTTTTTAAACAAAATTAATCATTTTTGTATTGATCTTATCTCGTTTTATATATAGTTAATTCTAAAAACAATGTCTTTTATATGTTCCTCTGTTAGTTCTCCATTCATTACTTTAATAACATTAAGCTCATCCTTAAACATAGCAATTTGAGTAACCATAATTTTATAATACTCTTTGTTTGAAGCTGTATTAAATCGTGTTGATAGACCAGTGACAACTGCAGAAGAAGATGCAAATGCTGTTGTAATAATTGAATAGACTGTAACAGGAATAAATATATTGATAAACCCTGTTGAAGCAGAAAGTAGTATCGAAAATGCTATAAGAGTAACATAAATACATTTTAACATTTTAAATTTTATCTTATTTTTTGCTAGTAAGTTTTGGAGTGTTAATATCGTATCCTCAATTAATGTAACTAAATTCTCTCGTGGAATGTTATCTGGAATATTCATTTTATTAAATAAGTTTTTATGATAATTATCATAAAAACATTTTACAAACTAAAACATATAATCGCTTTTTAAATTCTCTCAATCATCTTTTCTTTCTGTACATCGTATTCAGAGTTCTTCTTACCAATCATAACCACATAACAAATAGTTTTATCAGGAACATCGCTTTCAAAATTAAGAGTCAATTTCAAATTGGTTCTATCACTTACAGTTGCTGATTTGTGCTTGCTTGTATTAATTACAAACATTGGTCGATTTTCTTAGAATTCTCTAGGATAGTAATACATCTCCGTGTTTCCAATTGTAGCTCTCTTATATACCGTATTCATTTCGTAAGCTTTAAGATATTTGTGTTTTTCAAAATCTAAGTTGAAAGATTCTAAGGGGAAACATTCATTTCTCCCATTCTTAAAGTGTATATTTTGAACCTTACAGTGATCGAATTTGCTTGAGTCTTTTTCTTGATTATCATTTCTATCAGTTTGGAAAAAGGCAATCACGAAATCAGGCATATCAAATTCATTAGAGTTAAATTGTGTAGTTAATTCAAATGCTAAATATTTACCTGTAACTGTCTTTTGTAAACATTGGTATGTGTTAAAGGAAATAGGAATCTTACCTTCTTTTAACATGTTAGTTCTTATCAAGGTACCATAGCTAAATTCATAATTAACAACAGGCATTCTCAACTCCATATTTGTAATCTTAACTTTACCTGGATGCGGTTGATCATTCTCAAATTTTCCATCTTGTTTTTTAGTTTTCCAAATCAAAAAAGCATTATCATCAGATCCACTTCTTTTAAATATATATTTCAATCCTCCTTTTCACATAATGTCTTTATAATCAGAACAAAAACCAGGTAAAAGGCTTAATAGAAATAATATTTCCTCATCTGTTCTCCACCATTTAATTCCTTCCCATCCACTCTCAACATAATGATTTGCCTCTGGTTTTGAAATCGTACATGTATTTACAGCTGTTGATGTTAACCCAGGATGGTCTATAGTATCTAATATTTGTCCATGCTTACTGATTTGTATTTGAGAAAACACATGGAAAGAAATTATTAATGAGTGTAATATTTGGTTTACCATTGTACTCACCGCCTGCATCTCTCCCCCTAATTTCAAAACGTACATACATATAGGCATAATAAGGATGCACATATCCGTCATAACGTCAATATCAAAATCAATTGATCCGTTTGGTTTGTTTAGGTTTTCAATTGTTCTCTGATTAGGTTTACTGGTTTGTAACTCATATGACTCTATCTTATCCATATTTATTATACAGAAAAAGTATTATTATCGTTTTATGAATTAAACTCATAAAACAACTTAAATATAACTTCTCCAAATATCCTTATTCCTATTCACCTGACTAATGATGTCTACAAAACTATATCCATCTGTAAACATTGTTAATACTACAATACATAAATGCCCACAGATTACTTCGTTAAAATGTTGTATTCGATTGCTACTGTACTCTATATTATAGCCAACATATTTGACGAGTGCTTTTGGTGGATTTCCTCCGAATGAATCAAACACATACTTTCTATTTCCTTCTTTCCAATAACAAATCCAATTTGTTCCTATATTTTTAGATGTATCAAAGTTAACAATAGCACACTCATTCTTCCATGGTTGTTTAGGCAATTCATCACTCATAAACACACCTCTAAAGTTTTTTATCTTAAGTCTCTTAACAAGTTGTATTAGGTCTAAATTACTTAAAGGTTTTACTTCTTCTTTTTCTTTAATTTTTTGGGCTTTTCGTTTTTTGAAAGCTTACCACCTTGTTTCTCTTCCATTGCTAAGTTATGTCTCTTTTGTTCTTCTAATTCCTGTTTATTCTTTTTTACATCATCTACAGCTTTTACAATAGTAGCTACACTTCCAGCAGCAGAACCAAGAGCACCAATTAAAGCTAAAATGGTTGGAATTCTAAACATAAAATCTCCATAATGAACCTTATTATCATTTGTCCTTATTTCTTTGTTTATTTTCTTAACTTGTGGTATAGAAAGAGTTAAAGACATACATTTTCCTTTACTTAGTTTCTCTTCTTTTTGTTTAATTTGTTTCTTAGTTAAAATGTGATCAATATTTAATTGATTAATTTCTTCGTTAGGAATTGTAAATGTAAAACTAGTCAACTTCATACTTATATATTTATTATAAAACATAAAAATTAAACACAAATACTTATAAACCTAAACCAAATCTTACTTTTGTATTCATAGCCAAAGCAGTTCCTAAAGCAGGTAATCGTTCTGTTAAGAAGTCTGCATCTTTAGCAAAAGCTCTTTCCCATGCTTTATTTTCTAATTCTTTGTATGCAATATGTCTAGAAGCTGTATCTTTGTTATCTCTGTAGTAAATATCATGTTCTCTACAAGCCTCATCTAATGGGTTAATACCTTTATCTCCTCTTTCTAATCTTTCTTGTAGCTTCGTAAAAGGCCCGCAAAATTCGTAGCCTGGAATATGTAACCCTGGCATACCCTTCATGTTTAAAATCCTATTCATAAATCCTTTTCCATACTTCTCACTGTTCCAAAACTTTGGTGGTAACGTATTCAATATCTTTATCAAATAACCTATACCCTTTGGATCATTTGGAATAAATTGTGTGAGTTTAGAATTAAACATATCCACTATGCCTGATTTCTCGTTGTAAAAGTTATCATTCCCAGCTTTTTCTTCTCCATCTAAAACTATCAACCTATCAATTAACTTTCTCACATCATCCATCCATATATATTCTTTAGGTAATTCGTTGTATATTTTTATTCCTTCTCCTGACTTTGGTGTTTTCTTTTTCGGTGGTGTTAATCCTAATGTTGGTTTTATATATTCATCCCAAATGGGTTTAATGATTTCTATATATTTTTACCTCTGTTAGACCTTCTACTTGGATCGCTATCTTGAAATTCAACATTAGAGTCAATAACTATCTGTGTATATTTTTGTAAATCATCCTCGCCATAACTTGTCGGATTGGGTCTTGTCAACAGTTCCCATAGACCTTCTGTTCCTGTATAATGTCGATTGTTTATTATTAAGCCATCACCATTTTTTAACTTCTTTATCTCCAATCATATTTATTATTTTTCCATTCTCATTATATACCTGTATTCCGAAAACCTTATCATCTCTTGTTGTATAATATCTTGTAGCAACTTTACCAAATCGTGTTACTTTTTCAATTGATTCTATACCTTCTACTTTATCTTTAATTTGTTTTCTCATATGCTTAATTTCTTTAGTCACAGGTGAATCATCCTCACCTATTGAACTATCATAACTTGTCCTTGGAGGTGTTTCAGATTAATCAGAATCTAATCTTGCACTTTTCTTTACAACTGGAACTAACTCTTGAATTAGATTTTTATTTTCTTCTGCTACTTTTGCTATATTTTGTCCTAAGCCTTCAATGGCATCTATAACAGGCTGATCTTGTTCTTTATATTTCTCATATTTACCTCGATTAGTTCGTTTAATTTCCTTAAATCTTTTCACATGTTCTTCTTTTAACTTTATATATTTCTTAGCTTCAGCAGCATCTAACTCACTCATTTATTATATAAAAAATAAAAACGTAACATAACGTGTACGTTCACCTACGATCAATCACGTTCTCTATACTTTTAAGAAGTCTTTAATTTTATTTCTGTATTTTCCATTATTCGTTTTGCTAGTCATATCTATTGTTAAGAAACCATGTTGTATTTCCCAACACCTATTGCAGAGTGATTGTAATTTTTCAAACGACATATCAGAACCAACAAATTCATCATATATATATGTTTTAAATTTACATTGTCCTGTCTAAAAATACAAAGAAAATTTAAGTTATCTCTTATTAGCTGTTTTGGTACTTTAGAATATGTTTGTCCAAGATAGAAGCAGTTTAAACCTTTATGCCTACCTCGAGTAAAATATTCTCTAACGTGGTTTTGTTGTTCTAAAATGAAATCATCAAACACAACTACAGAATCCTTCTCACACTCATCTAATGGAATAATCTCTTCGTTGTTTCCTTTTACTATTGCAATTGTCTTATTAGTATCTCGTTCAACGTCTTGGAAAAGTTGTATTAGTTTTTGATATTTAGGTTGATGTAGACTTTTAGAATAGATATAAACATTTGTCTATTTAAGCCAATCTGGTGCTAGTAAAAAAATATCAATCATTAACGTCGTTTTTGCACAACCACTAGGTTCTATAATTAAACATCTTATATCATCAGGTAACAATATACCATTCTTCTTCTTTTTTACAGTTTTGTCTAATAACCTTACTTGAATATCCATCCCATTTATTCATTTCAACTTTTATTATATAATAAATGAAGGTATTTAATTTAAACGGTTATTCATCTGAGCTAAGCATGTACTTGCATTATCCATTTGAAAACGATTTAGAAGTAGCTGTTGCAGGATTTTATACAAAATACTTAACTCCAAACATTACAGAAAGAAATAATAAACTAACATTTTGTGACTTTCCTGGCTTTTCTAACCTTACAAAACAACTTATAGTTCAACCTGGTCAATATAATTTAAAAGAATTAGAGGAATACAGTAAATCAAATCTTCCATACTCTGATGCTTTTAATGCTAGTTTACATATTAAATTTACTGAGGATAGAGAGAAAAACAGAGTTAAAATATTTAACGAGCGATGCAATATAACCTTAGATACCATTAATACTGTATTAGGTTCTAGTCAAAAAAACTTAGCTACAGACACAGAACATGTTGGAGATAAGCCTCCAAAGTTTCATCCATTCGATACTATAAATATTCACTGTTATTTAGCAGAAGGTATGATTTTAAAAAATAACGATACAACACACAACGAAACAGACTTAATAGCAACGATTAGAACAAATGCAGAGTTTAGAGAACCAATTATATATGAGACTAAAGAGAAGATATTTTTCCCAATACACCACAACAAATTTAATAATATCAAAGTTTCAATTCGAGATGAGAATAATGATTTGATTGATTTTGGTGGAGCTCGTATAACTATTCTTCTCGCTGTTAAATAGATATAAATTTTGTATATAATAAATATGGATATCTTTGGTAATGTTAAAAGTTGGGAGAATGATACCATTAGTAAAGAGCTCAAAAACCTTAGTGATTTGAATAAAGTTTTCACAACAAATAATACAACATGGGTTGACTTTAAAAACAAAAGACTTGTTAATGTAGCTGATACTATTGACCAACAAGATGTAGTAACTTTTCATCAGCTTGAATCAATAAATATCCAATTAGAACGGGATAGAAACAAATTTGAAGATGTATTAAAATCACTACAAGACACATATATAAAGATAGATGATATTATCACTTTTAGGAAAGAATATATGGAAGAAATTAAAAAGACTAATAATGTAATTTTTTTGTTTAGGGCAAAGGTTCCTATATCAGAATTCAATCAATACAAAGCAGAAATATCAACGCAGTTAGAGAACGTTGTTAGAAAGGATGATATTGATAAATTTGTTACTAAAGATTTCCAAATATCAAACTGAGAAGCAAATATATTCATTATGAAAAAAGAAACTATAAATCTATTATGCCGATTGAGAACTAAAAATGTTAAAGACCCAATCTTTAGGATATTTAATCTGTCGAATGGCTACAAGTTTCTCTATAATGGAAAAATAATGTATAGAGATACAAAAAAGCCGGCTTTTTTGAATCGATGTTTTTTTCACATAAAAAGCCGGCTTTTTTGGGAAAAATACGAGAATTTTGGAAATTTTGGCTTTTTTTCATTTTCATGATTTTTCTATCCAAATAGCTTTCTTATAGTATATTCTATACTTAGATAAGAATTCCATGACCTAAATGCCATATTTAGCTCTGTAATTCACCATCAAAATGAATGGAGCACATGTTTCACGAATTAAAGCTAACGTGAAGAATGTAGTATTTGAGGGAAATTTTACAGGCTATTTAACTTTATTTTAACTTTTGAGTTATACACATTTTTTCTTCTCTAGATCATTTTAGTTTGTCATCCGTGTTTCACTTCTAAGAGCTTAGTACTCTAGCTTCTAGCACAAAAGTTAAACTTACGTTTTTCTATATATCCGTCAAAGCATACGTTTTTCAATATATCCGTCAAACCGTACTTCCACATTTCTGTTATACTGTAGTTGTGCAATGATTTAGCAATAATTTTCAGGATACAACCTTGAGTACCAATTTATACAAATAATCAGTAGCGGATTTAGAAAAGTACTTTGGGAGGGGTTTCTTTGATTGTTTCGTTTTCTAAAAAGTCCTAATTATATTTGGGAGGTGCTTGAAGTTTATGAGTACAGGCATAACTAATATTTCGATTCGTTTATATGTTTAGCAACAATCTTCCGGATACAACCTTGAAAATCATTTTATACTGGGAATCAGTGGCGAATTTAGAAAAGTATTTTGAGAGGGGTTTTCTTACTACTAATGTTTAGTTTTTCGAAACATTCGTGATTTTTATTTTACGGGAGCTTAAAGTTTATGAGTAAAGGCATAATAAATAGATATTTCGTTCATTTTAGACATTCCGCAACTTTGGGGAACAGGCTTCAGTCCGAAAGACCGACACCCTAAACCTTCGTAAAACCGTCACTGATGGTAATTAGTAATAATAACGATTTAAAAAGAATAAGAAAGGAAATCGGCCAACTCCTACACTCTTAGTCGGCCAGTACACGCACTATTTCTACATTCACAGATGGAATGAAAGAAAGCTTTGTCAGAATGGTCGAATGCTGGGTTGAATCCCAGACTTCCCGATAGAAGTGCAAAAAGCCAACCACTCTGTCATGTTTGTTGTGCAGTTGTATTTAGCTTAACTTAAATATATTCCGTAGTCCTTTTTGGGGGGGGGGTCCGTAATATGTTGAGTCCCTGTTGTTAAAAATTCAGAAAATTTGAGGACTGGGTAAACTGTGATGGTGGGCAAGGGTGCCCATGTTGTGGTTTCCAAGGGGGGGGGCAAGTATAAGCGACGTTTCAAAAATAGTTTCAAATTTTGCTGTAACTAATGTAAAAATTCTTTTGGATTTTCGGTATTCTGAAGTACATTTTCCTCTAGGGGGACGAGCGTCCCCCTTGCTCTCCCTGATGGGTGCCTTTGATGGTGGTTATAAAAAACTTAACTGTAGAATTTCAAGAATATACAGAACCAAAAGTTCCAGATGTGCAACCTTTAATTGCATCATATAAATCTAAGTATTTCTCTTATGTTTTATTTTAATTTTATTTTGTTTCAAAAAGAGGGTATGAAATATTTTGAAGTAAAAATACTACATACAATTTTCCCAGTTATTTGTATATTTTTTTAAAAGAAGTTTTTACTTTTAGGGTTGGCTCGTTTACACCAGTTGTTTTTTTAATAACTGGTTTAAACCAAAAAAAATAAAAAGAAAAAATGCGAACTTCATGGTGACGTTTCCACATGTCAAACCATCTGAATTAGTCTTATTTCCTGTTCACCTTTTAATCAAGGTGTCCCATGTTCAGTTCTCGGTCGAACCACAACCCTTCTTTCATGTGTAAACCAAGTAGCGGTTCGGATGTCACTTTCAGCGTAAGTCTTCTTCTTAATAACCTCAGTATTACGTAAGGATGTTAAGCCTAACCATACGAAACGAAACCAAATTATATATTTCTGCATGCCTGTTGTTTTATAAAGAAGCCAAGGTTCCTTAAATATATTGATTGAAATTGGTAAAATTTATCGATTTCCTACCTAGCTTCCAACATTAGCTTGGGTTGGACTTTCAATGATATCTACATACTAAATTTGTAATTTAATACCTCAATTTAGCGTACTGATTATAATACATTGACCTTTAAATTTTACATGGAAAGCAATAACAAGATTTTCCCGTTATTGTTTTACATTTAAAATAATGACGGGATTTTCCCGATGGTTAGGACGGGAGTTTCTGAATTTAAGAAATTTACTGACCGGACTTCTTTAAGCTTATGGGACCTCTTCCAGCATAACCCCGTTGTTGCATAATAACGCCAAGGCGAAACAAACTTATTTCTGTGAATATGTAATATAAATACATAAAGCAAAATATCTAATTTAAAAAACCTGGTTTAAACTGCCCCCAAAAGACAGGTTTTTGGCATTTTCAGAAACAACCATGGTTCTTGCGAACTCTGCTTACTTTTGTATATAGGAGGTTAATTTTTTCATTATATACATTGGTTAATCCTTTGGAATTCATAATGTAAAAATGTTGAAGTAAAATTGTTTAAAATATCTTTTCGAAATTCATGGTTTATTTTTGAGTTTTTATATTATTATCGGCATCAACCACTAATTAAATTATTTTATGTGTTATAGAGAAGCGAAACAAAGTCTGCTTTATCAATTTAAAGCAGAAGTTTGAAAAATTCTTATAATTTCCCAAGCATAAAAGCGAAGCAAAAAAACTGAGTTTTTTTCCAAAAAAGCCGGTGTTTTCCGAGCCCTTGCATTTCTAATAATGTATATGGAATTAAGTTTAGATAAATACTATCTACATATATTTTTGAACGATACTTTAGTTGAAACTTTTTCTTTAGACGTTAAAAAGGGTGATGTAGATAAAAGTTCATTTCAAGCAGATAAAAATTCAGCTTTCGAAGAAGGACAATTATTAACTGTTATTATGTACATAGAAAGAGAACTTAAATGATTTTCTATATAATAAATAGGATGTATTGTGTTAAGTGTAAGAAATTAACAGATACAAAGAAAGATACCATTAGGATAGAACGAACAAAGAATGGAAAAACTTTAAAGAAAGGTATTTGTTCTGTATGTGGTATTACTAAATCTCAATTCGTTAAAAAGAAAGATTGACAAGAAAAAGGTAAAGGTATTAGAGAAGACATTATACAAGAAATTCACAAACCTTCTAGAAAGAACTATCCTAGGCTAAGTGCTATTGTTAAAGGTATAGATGACTTATGGCAATCTGATCTTGTAGAAATGGATAGTGGTATATTAAAAGGTGTCTCCAAGTTAAATAAAGGTTATAAGTATTTACTAACGGTTATAGATTTATTTTCGAAATATGCATTTGCTGTTCCCGTTAAATATAAGAGTGGAAAGAATGTTACAGAAGCATTTGAATCTATATTAAGAGCGAGAAAACCTAATAACTTACAAACAGATCAAGGTAAAGAGTTTTACAATAAAGAATTTAAAAAGTTGATGGAGGTAAATAAGATTAATCATTACTCAACCTATAGTGGTAAAAAGCTTCTGTTGTTGAAAGACTTAATAGAACACTTAAACAGAACATGTGGAAGAAGTTTACAACACAAGGAAATTATAAATGGATAGAGATATTACCAACACTAGTTAAAGAGTATAATAATCAAATTCATGGAACAATTGGTATAAAGCGTATAGAAGTTAACAAAAAGAATGAGCGAACAATATTGGAGAAAGTGCATCAAAAGGAATATGGGCGTGTTAAACCAAAATACAAATTAGGTGATCATGTTCGTATAAGTAAATCAAGAGGGTTATTTGAGAAAGGATATACACCTAATTGGTCAACAGAAGTATTTGTTATTAGCGAAGTTATTCCATCTAATCCACCTACCTATAGAATTAAAGATTTAAAAGAAGAGGATGTACAAGGTAGATTTTACGAACCAGAACTATTAAAGACGAAACACAAAGATGAATACTTATTGGAGAAAGTGTTGAGAAAGAAAGGTAAAAAAGTATACGTTAAATGGTTAGGATTTGATGATTCGCATAATAGTTGGATAGATAAAAGTCATGTTGTAGTGTAAATATATAATGCCTTTTATCGTTATTATTCCATAAAAGCTTAGTATGAATAGCGAATCATTCCACTTGTGTTTAAGCTAAGATGAATGATGATTGTTTTAGTTGTAAGGGAGTATCTAAACTCAATCAACCTTCTATATAAAGTAAAAGAAAAGTATGATTGTCATGTAGACCTAAAGAACGTGGATGGAGAAGAAGGTGATGAGTTTTTAAGTATAAGAAATAACTAGATATTTATAAAGGTAAGTGTAATATCTAATCTTATGTAAATATAACTTTTATGATTATTGATCATAAAAGCTTAACATTAATCTACACTAACTTAATTCCAGTCTTCTTCGCTATCAATATCTAGAATAAACCGGGTTATCAAAATCATTACTGTCAATTGTTATTATTTTGTATAACCGTTCTACACAAAGGACAAGTGTTATTATTTCCTAACCAGGTAACCATACACTCAACACAGAACACATGTTCGCATGCTGTTTTACACAATTGAGTTTTTGTTTCTTTGCATATTGGACATTCTTCTGAGTTTTCTATTAAGCGTAAACCTGATGAAAGTAACATTAGTTTGTTTCTAAGGCTACCGCTAACATGTCTATTTAATCTTAAGAATTGAACTATATTGATCTTGTCTTTGATTCTCATTATAAAGCTTTCAGAAAAACTCCTATTCCAACAAGTATATACTACCCCACTTAAATTTAAACCTTTGCTTTCAAACTCGAGAATGAATTTTTCGCTTTTATCATCTAAGCTAACATTTGGCCAATAAACTATATTTTGGTACTTTCTCACATGTGGCTCGTCTCGTTGCGGTGTAATAGCTCGCCAATCGATACGAGAATTAAATTCACTCAAGAAGGTTGTTTGTTCTTTTCTTTCAATATGACACTTTCTAGAAACTACATCCCAACAGAGTTTATCTCTAAAGGTTCTTAGGAATGCAAGTGTGAGGAAATTTGAATAATAAGAGATCATATCCCATTGTAAGTATTCTCTAAATTGTGTACAAAAATCAATAGCTTGTTTCTCTGTATACTTTCTCCAGTTATTTGTTTCAGTGAATGCAAGCCAATCAATCTCTTCTTTAAACTCATTAAGAAAATCTTCCGTCATTTGTCGAGCATATTCATAAGTGTAGTAATAGCATTTAATATGTTGTCTTACATGTTCTTTATGTTTTAATACGAATTCTGGTTTTAGACGAGGATAAGACCTTAATCCATACTTTCGCGCACACAATGTATCCCTGAAAAGCATATCGCCATACTTATTAATAATGCTTTCGTGTTAAATCAGATCTTTTCTTCTTGACAATGTAACCCAATCAATGTGTTCTTCGTGATTTTCAATAAAAGAAAGTGATAGATTATGTCCAAATGTAACTGAATACCAATCCACCTTGTTTTTGAAAGTATGTAGAAAGTTATCGGATATGTCCTTTATTTCTGAAATTTCTCTCCATTCTTTGACATTTCGATTATTAAGCACATCTATAACTATATTTTTACAAAGTGGATTTTCAAAGTAGTTTACGATATGTTCAGGATTTAATTTTTGAGCAATGTCTTTTATAAGTTCAGTTAGTTGTTGTGAATTTGTGGTAGCTGTTTTATCTTGTTCACTTGACTGTTGTGTTCTGTGTTCGTTGATTAAGGTTATTAGTTCTGCTTTTGTAAGCTTTGAATAACCTCGTATTACCTTTTCTTTACATAAGTTTTTTTAATTCAACAAGAGTATGTTTAATTAAACTCATAATTACTCTATCGTTTTATATATAAATTTTTAAACATAATAATCATTTTTGCTAATTTTCTATATAATAAATATGGAAGCATATTGTAAATTGATACAAAATAAGCTTACCCTTATTCATCAAGATCTTAAGCTCATAACAGCACTACTAGAAAAACAGATACTAGTAAAAGAACAAGAAATGTTATTAAAAGAAAGATTTACACCAGAATCAAATTGCGATAGCGGCGAAGAGATTGAGTCTACAAATGAGGAGGAAAAATGATTTAGTTTTCCATTAGATCAATAGTAACTTTGATGGGTTATTACCATTAAAGCAATCTTCTAATAAAATATGCTAATAGACATCGAGATTTCCTAGGTCACATGAATATTAGCTGTTGTATTAGTTAACAAAATTGATTAAAATTATTTTTTGTAAAATAGAAAAACGATACAGTAATTATGAGTTTAATTAAACTCACTGTTGTTGAATTAAACTGATAATTACTCTATCGTTTTATATATAAATTTTGAAAAATAATAACCATTTTTGCTAATTTTCTATTTAATAAATATCGAAACACATTGTAAATTGATACAAAATAAGCTTACCCTTATTCATCAAGATCTTAAACTCATAACAGCATTACTAGAGAAGCAAATACTGTTAAAGGAAAAAGGATTATTGATAATAGAACAAAAACATCTGATTTGGATAGTGATGATGAATATAAATATGGTAGTGATGAGTATGACGATGAATAAGTTTAGAAAAATAATTCAGTTTTAAAATGTATATATGTAGCTTTGATGGGTCATTCCCATAAAAGCTCTGTAGTAGCACGTCAAGTAAACATATGTAAGCAATGGCAGGCGCATGCATATGTCTATATGATGTGTTAAAATGGATGAAAATGATTAACATTATTTTGGTGAAGATAAAAAACGATAGAGTAATTATGAGTGATAAACATACAGTAATTGAATTAAAAAAAAATATGCAAAGGAAAGGGAATAAAGGGTTATTCCCGATTAAGAAAAGCAGAACTTATTGACAAACTTAAACAACATGAAGATGAACAAAAAAAATTGAACTTTCACCAAACATTCCCATTTCAAGGAGACATTTTTGAAAAACCAAAATCTAAAAGATTAAATAGAAAGAAAGCTTTAAAATTGTTCCCATTTAAAAAAAAGAGATTTTTGAAGAACCGAAGCCTAAAAGAGTGAATATAAATGTTGAACTAGAAGAAACTTCATTTAAATATAGATTACATACTTTCAAAATAAAAAAAACAAAGGTGAATATAAAGTTCCTTCCAAATTCCTACGTTCAATTAGCAAACCAGTTAAAAGTATGATTAAAAATGGATTTAAATATTTTAATGCACTTAAGGTAAATATGTCATTTACATGTAACTTCATAAAAGATAAGCAGATTCGGGAACATAATTTTAAAACATCAAACGAAATTATACTTCAATTCACCGATCTAAATGAGTATTATAAAAATACAACTAGAAAAATTAGAGCAGAGATGGAAGAGTTTCAAGGAAAGTGTTCAGGTTGGGCCTTGCATTCTGTTAACTATCTTGAGTTAAGAATTAGCAAATATGTAGCAATGAATGGATCATCATATATAGAACTTCCAGAAACAATTAAAAAAGAAGAAAAGCATGCATTAATATTAAAAACAAAGATCAAAAATGTTTCTTATGGTCTGTTCTAAGAGCATTACATCCTGTTAATAAAGATCCACAAAGAGTTCCTAGACAATATGAGCATGAATTAGATAAATATTTTAAAGATATCCCCTTTCCTGTACAAATTACAGATATACCAAAATTTGAAAATAGAGCTAATATATCTATCAGTGTCTTCACCATAGATGATAATGAAAAGATATGCCCACTTAGAATACCTAAAGAAAGAAAACAAAATCATTTTCGTCTTTTATATTTAAAGAAAAGAGATAAAACACATTACTGCTTGATTAAAGATTTATGGAAGCTTGTTGGAAGTCAAATAACAAAAGATGGACATAAGAGATTTTTATGTGAGGGACGTTTAGCTAAGCATTTTGAATCAGAATAACTATTAAAACAACATGAAGAATACTGTGGTTTACATTCTGCTGCTAAGATCATTTTGCCTAGAGAGTGGAATAAGATATTAGAATTTGTAAATGATAAGCGTTCTTTAAGAATACCATTCACAATAATAGCAGACTTAGAATCAATACTAAGAAGAATAAGTTAATGTCAACCAGATTCTGAAAGATCCTACTCGAACGCTTATCAACTACATGAGCCCAGTAGTTTTACTTAGTATGTAAAGAGCAGTTTGGATTCCTATAAAAGTGAGCTAGTAGAATACACAGGGGATAATGTAGCAGATGAGCTTATAAAAAGGTTAACGGAAGAAGAAATCAAAATAGCAAAAATATATGATACTTATACACCTATGACTCCATTATGTGGGGAAGAAGAAGAGATATATGAATCAGCTACAATATGTCATATTTGTGAAGGAAGTCTTGAAGATCTACCACGTTTATTAGTGAAGAAAATAGAAAGCTTAAGGATTAAAATTGAGTATTTAAAGAAAAAATAAAACAAGGAGCTATACACTTGGAAGAAGAACACCATTTCAAAATAGAAGACGAGGAGGATGGTAGCATAACAGAGATAAAAGAGCAGAGAAAAGAGATAAAAGAAGTTTTAGTAGAATGTAAGAAAGAATATAAGAAGCTTAAAAATAGTAGAGAGTCATGTAAAACAAAAGTGCACGATCATGATCATTTAACAGGTAAATTTAGAGGTGCTGCTCATTCTTATAGTAATATAAAATATACAAATCCAAGATTTATTCCTGTATATTTCCACAATCTCTCTAGGTATGATGCGCATTTATTTATAAAAAGTTTAGGAGGTGGAAATGAGAAAGAGAAAATAGATGTAATAGCTAACACTGAAGAAAACTACATTAGATTCTCAAAGACTATTCGGTATAAGGATGCAAAAGAAAAGATAGATCTATCAAGTTAAGATTCATTGATTCATTCAGATTTTTACTAAAAGGTTTAGCAGAGTTAACAAAGAATCTAAAGCTAGAACAATTTCGAGAAACATCAAAGTTTTTTTTTTTTTCAAATAAGAACCAGCTTGAATTAGTTCGTACTAAAGGTGATTATCCATATGATTTTGTTGATTCTAAGGAAAAGTTAAAAGAACCTGTTCCATCATCTCCAGACAAATTTACGAACAGATTAACGGGAGAAAAAATAAGTCCTTAGAGTCATCAGCATCATGTACGAGTTTGTGAAGAATTTGATTTAAAAACAATACTTGAATTAACTCATTTTTATAATAAGACAGATGTTCTTCAACTAGCAGATATTATTGAAAATTTCAGAGATACAGCTCTTAAAACATATAAATTAGATCCAGCGTGGTATCTTACTAGTCCTGGGTTTTTCTGGGACGCAATGTTAAAGATGACGAAACAAAAATTAGAATTATTGAGTGACTATAACAAATTACTATTTATAGAGAAAGGTATAAGAGGTGGAATCTCTCAATGTTCAAATCGATTTGCAGTTGCTAATAATAAATACTAAGAAAATTTTATAAGAAGAAAAAGAGTTCTTATATAACTTACATGGATGCAAATAATGAGGATGGTTGGGCGATGAATCATCACATGCCGTATGGTGGTTTTCAATGGATATATGTTAATAAGTATATAAAGAGAAACAGTTAGCGAAAACAGTACTAGAAACAAAAGATGATTCTGAAGATGGTTATATTTTAGAAGTCGACTTAGAATATCTAAAGGAACTCCATAATAAACATTCACATTTTCTCTTAGCTCCAGAAAACTGCATTAATAACAAAAAGCTTCCAAAGTTATTGACAACTCTATATGATAAAGAGCATTATATACTACACTATCAAAACCTTAAATTCTATTTATCACAAGGAATGAAGCTTAAGAAAATACATAAGGTAATAACTTTTAAACAATCAGCCTGGTTAAAGAAATATATAGCTCTAAATACTAATATACAGTCACAAGCAAAGAATGAATTTGAGAAGGATTTTTACAAGTTGGCTAATAATGCTGTTTTGGTAAAACTATGGAAAATATAAGAAAAAGAATAAATGTAAGATTAGTACATAATGAAAATTTGTTAGACGATTTAGTAGCTAAACCTAACTTTAAAGATAGAACGATATTCTCTGAGAATTTAGCTGCTATTCATATGTATAAAACTAAAGTTGTATTTAACAAACCTGTCTATGTAGGAATGGCAGTACTAGATATCTCTAAAATATGTTTGTATGATTTTTACTAAAATGTTTTGAAAAAGAGATATGGAGACAATGTAAAGTTGTTAATGACTGATACTGATTCTGTTATATCACATATAGAAACAGAATACCTTTACGAAGATATGAAAGATACGTATGAATATTTAGATACCGCTGATTATAAAGAAAACAATGAATATGGATTGAAGTTAGTTAATAAAAAGGTATTAGGAAAATTTAAAGATGAATTAAAAGGTGTTGAAATAGAGAGGTTTGTCGGTCTAAAATAAAAATGTATGCTATTAAAAACAAAGGAGATCAGGATAAACCGATTAGAAAAGCAAAGGGTATAAAGAAAAGTGTAGTTATAAAAAATATAACATTTGAGGATTATCAGAACTGTGTTTTAGAAAAGAAAGAGTTATATGGAATACAAAATCATATTCGTAGTAAAGAGCATAATGTATACTCAGTGGAAGAAAACAAGTTAGCTTTAAGTGCTTATGACGACAAGAGATATATATATATTAAATGATGGTATACATACTCTAGCTTGGGGTCATTATAAGATAGAATTAAGGAAAGAAGATTTGATTTCCAAGTTAAAAGAGTTCTATGATCAATATGCTAAGAGTAGGCAAGAAAGAGAAACACATCGAATAGAAGAGTTGAATTAGATGTAAGAGTTTTATGATTTCAAATGTCATAAAACAGATGTTTATTTACTCCCAATTTGAATAAGGCATCATCCTTACCCTCCATTTCAAAAATGCATTTATATAATCAATCCACTTCTTATTATTAATATGATTGATAAAGATATGATGGTTCTTAAAACTGGAATAGTAGTCTAAATTCTTATAGGATAAGGCATTATTCCACAGCTCGTGTATTTTATTAAGATGATATATTGCTCTTTCATCAAGTTGAGCTTTTCCATTCTTATAGTCGATGTAAAATTCTAAAAACATTAGTTTGATATCATTCAATTCGTTTTGTAAGTCTCTAAATTCTTTTTCAGATAATTGTTCAGGATTTACATGATAAGCAAACGCACCCATTTTTTCTGTTTCATCATTTTGTTTGCTCATTTTATTCCGGCATGCTTTACACTCATCATGTCATGTATTTCCATTTCGAGCAAATTCTTGGTATTGTTTTAATTCTCCACAAATTATACAATTTTTCATGATTTATTAAATATAAAATATCTAAAATAATTATTTCATATTTATTATAACTAGATTGATTTCACTATTCGATTTACCTGTGATAAAAGCCAATGCGCAGTGTACAATACCCATACCCATTCTACTTCGGAGTTGTAAATTGTGTAAAAATTTTGTGCTATTCTTCTTTGTATAAACTTCAATGGTTAGTGGTAGATTTGTAATTTTTGGCCGCTAGGGGTTGGAGGGGAAATGTGCGTTAGGATTGGTATCAATGATACTACTTCCATCCCATTACGCGGAGGCAGGGATACATATTTTTAATATATAGGCCATGGCTGAGTTAATAAATATTCTTTAATTTTTGTTAATGTTTCAGTGCACATGTATCTTTTGGGCTATCAACTCTATCTAAAATTTTTTTAAATAAATAAGACACATAACGATATCACCATAATTTGATCCCACATTGAGTACAAAGGTGAAGTCAAAGCATACTCTTACAAAACATTATACAGCTCAATGAAGACAGTAAATATAAATTATTTATTCCAAATGAAAGTTTAAAATAAATGTGAATACCATATTGTATGTATACTGATAATAAAATAATTTCCCTAATTTCAGAGACTCAGTTATTCATATAAGGTTAAATACTAGTATGAGAGTTCCTTCTAGTTGATGATTTTATAAAGGGTGTTTCAAACAACACCGACCATATTTGGGATGTGATTAATGACTCCAAGATAGGACAAAAAGTATAGACCAATCTGGGTGCACAAATGCTTCCTTTCGGAGTTATAGTCTGCCAAAAATATGAAAAATGAACTTCAAAGGTCCATAGGTCCTAAACTATGGTACCCACCGTAGTCGGGTCCAGACTTCACTAAGGAACTATATGTGCTCTCTCCAAATATCAAAGTTTCACAATCCTGCGGTACTTCCGCAACATTTGTTATAGAGGAAGTGTGTGAGTACTTCAAATTACATGTCTTTAGCGAAACTCCCTCTATAAAAATTGTTGCGTGAGTACCTTAAGATTCTGAAACATGTATTTTAGACAACGCACATATTAGTTTCTGCCCGACTACGGTAGGTCCCATAGTTTTGGACCTATGGACCTTTAAAATTCATTTTCTTTCCATGTTTTTGGCAGCCTATAACTCGGAAAGGAAACATTTGTGAATCCGAGTTGGTCCATATTTTTTGTCTTGTCTTGGTTCAGGAATCACCTCCCAAACGTTATCGGTGTTGTTTTGAAACATTATGCATATTTGATACCAAATAATAAATATGGTTCAGAAGTACAAAAACATAATAATCAAAATTCAGTAAGGTTTATCAAATTTGTTTTAGAAACACGCGAAAATCTAGTTAAGAATTTCAAAAGTACTTTAAGAAATTTATCCTAATTTAAATATAAGAATCTACTTTATTTTAATGGCGTAGAGGACTAGGATTCGATTCACGGTGGGAGCTATTGTGTTTCGGATTCGACATGAGTTAGTAGGTCCACGTCTAATGTTGCCTCGCTGCTGAGCGGGACATTAAACTCAAAGTCAACTCAACTCAACTTCATTTAAAGTTTGGTTATGAATACGAATTTGCTTTAAATCACTTGCAAACAAAATACAATTTTCGAATATTTCATTTTCTTTTCACCAGTCAATAATGAAGCCCTGTGTTTTCAATGGAAGAGACGTCTTCTTAATAATGATAGTAATTAGGTATCTCTCTTGTATATCATTTTTAATTACGAAGGAATGTTACATATGAAATTTTGGCAGCTTGACAGCAATTGTGCAAGGTATTGGTAGGCAGCAACTGCTAGTGAGAGGCTAGAGTAGAGGTAGAATTTCGGCTTTACATAATGAGGGTTGTGAGATCGAATACCACTCAAAGCACATTTTGTTTTTTTTTTAAATATTTCGAATGAGCACATTTTTTCTGCGTGCTTAATCACATATTCACATAATATTTTATGGATGAAATGTAGTGCTTAAAAAAGCTGTTTGAAACTACACACGTTCTTAATATGATGTCCAGTCACCAGCTGCTTCAACAACCGGTAACATTCGACGAGGCATTCTTTCTATCATTCGACGGACATAGCCCGTGCCATTCGCAACAAGATCTTCCCAAGGATTAACGACCGAATCCCAGAGCTTATTGAAAGTTCTAGGAACTCCATTAGCCCTTTTCTCCCTCAAACACCTCTTTACTTCTACCCAGACATTTTCTATTGGTTTAAGATCTGCTTCGCGTGAAGGCCAATTGATTAACGCTACATCATTTTGCTCTGCCTGCCACTCTTGGACAACTCGTGACACATGGACAGGTGACCGATCGTGTTGAAAGTAGATTGTTCCCTCAGGATAACGTTCGCGAACAGGTGTCACCATAATATTCTCCAAGATGAACTTTAACTGCGCACCTGTAAGGCGCCCATCAATCCTGTGAAAAGACCCAAATCCATCTGCAGAGATCCAGCCTCAGACAGCCACTGATATGCGTCCGCTGGATCGCTACTGCCATATGTATTGATTATCGAACGTGGAACCTCTCTCACGAAAGACACAGACTGGTCCATCATTTGCAGAAGAAAATAAACATTCATCGCTGACAATTACACTTGTCCAGTTCCGAAGCATATCTTCCTCTGCAAATTGACGTCGACGTCGACGTATTCCGCAGAAAGAAAATCCGTAATGGCTGCACGCCAAGAGAAGAGATTAGTCTCCCTGAGTTGCCTAATAGCTGTTTGACGTGATCCAGGAAAATCAGCAGCATGTCGCAGTTGACGCGAACTTGAATGGGGTGTTTCCTTGGCTTCTTAAACCACACGACGGTCTGGCTCGTTTGTGGTAACGCGCCATCTTCCATTACAACGACCACGAATTGTTTCTCCGGTAACACGATATCTATGTGCCCACCGCTGACCTGTTCTAGGGTGAATATCTACATGATCTGCGGCTTACTTAGCACTGTAACCTTCGTCAAGAAGCGTGATCAAACGAATTCTTGCTTACTCCATGACGCGTACCATTTTAGGAATGATCATAAAAATGAATCCAAAGATTGCTATCTTGGCCAACAATTTTATCAATGATAACCAAAATTATTAAAAGATTGCGATCTTGGCCAATAATAAGTTTCTGAATCAGAAGCACAAAATTTTTGAATGGTCCCTAAATCAAGTGTTCGTATTTTCGACGGAATAAGGACATTACACTGAGTTACGTGATAGTTTGGGCTAGGCTATAATATATGTAGAACTCAAGATATAAGGAGTAGAAGAAAAATTTTGATTGAATGAAATATATTAGATTTCTCTTATCAGGGGTCATATCATTTATGATCGGCCACAAAATCTTTTGCGAAGTAAGCAAACGATATTGAGTTAAATGAGAGTATGAGTTTAGCTACACTATATGTACTTCTCTAGGTATAAGGCCTACAAGAACATTTTGCCTGAAATATATTGAATCTTTTGATCCAATAAAAAAATATTAAGATAGGTAATTTTTAACAATGTTCTGTATTTTTTTAGTTTATTTAACGCGCGTATATTAAAGGTGATAAAGGGTTAAAAAATTAGGCTAATAATAAAATACCTCAGAGCCTCTCAAGTTACGGACGCGAATCTCGATACAAATGTCTTATTATAAATAAGTAGACACACATCTTAACATTTTCAAAAATTCCACCTCTGAAAAGTAGTAGAGGGGATTTCTTCAATTGTTTTACTCATATTATTTTTTTATCTATGGCATCATCAAAAAATTCAACCGTTTCAAGTTACTTTTTAAACATAATTATCACCGTTTTCGAGCGAAGGCTTTTTTACTTTCGTCTAAAATCCACAGAGAAAGAGTGTAAAAATGTATGCTTAAAAAACAGTATCTCAAGTGACTAATAAGAGGAAAGCAGACTTTGGTAAATGAATTTGGGGTTCATGCTTCGCAAGGTACTAGTGCACATATAAGTGTATACATTACAAACTGGAAGAGCACAACAGCCAGAAATAGTGGAGTAAACGCGTCTTAAAGATTCAGACTCTCGCATACATGATGCGACGCGTAAAGTTATCAAGTGACGACGTGGCAGAGTTAGGAGGATATATCCCCGTGCAAATGGTTCCAGGTTGGTTTCTCGCTCGATTAAATTTTTTTTTTTGTCTTTAGCTTCAACCAATAAACTAACAATAAAATATTAACTCACCATATGCTTATAATGGATAAAACAATAGAAATATTCAAATCAGTTGTAAAATGTTTCAATGTTCTGTGTTAACTAGGAATCAAATGTAACCTATTTCGCGTTGTGCATTGATATCACGCGTTATATTATGGTTAGCACAGTTGTTGTGCAAAGAATTTTCATGTCGCTTCGTGTCTATATTTATGGACAGTGTGGGAACTACAAGTGGGATGAGCGAGAAATTCCTTTTGGTAATACTGGATGTATACTGTAATCAGCGGCGTAATTTCAGACTTCAATTGAGGGAGCAAGAGCACCACCGACATAAGGCTTTCACGTTTAGTATTAGTATATTAGTAGACAATCGATTAAAGGATATCTATTCCTCAAACTCTTGAGGGGGTAATTACCCCTTCTGCTCTCCCTAAATGATGCCCCTGGATACAACTGACATACTTTGCCATGCTATTTTCGTCTGAAGTACAATCCATCCTCCCTTGCAAATGTCTGGTCAATTTGCACACTGTTCACAGATATAGATACGAAGCGTCAAGAACATTTTTACACAACGATTCTTCTAACTATAATAAAATTCCGGGCCGCGGTGGCTCAGTGTTAGAGCGTTCACCTCTGGTGCATGGGATTGCAGGTTCAAACCCTGTTCCCGCCAAGTGAATTTTGTCGTGGATAAACAGTGTGTGCATGGGTTTCGTCGGAGTTCTCAAGTTTCCTTGCACTTTCTTCTTTACACCATTTCATTAATTTCTCATCTTCACCGTCTGTTTTAGCCTAGCCGGCATAACATGGGACGTAAAACTCAAAAGTTTCATTTTATTTCATAATATAACCCGTGCCATCAATATACTACGCGGAATAGGTTACATTCTATTGCTAGTTAACATGGAATATTCAAACATTTTACAACTCATTTGAACAATTCTATTATTTTATGTATTATAAACATATGATGAATTAATATTTCACTTCTAGTTAAAATAGTTACTTTATAGGTTAAAGAAAAAAATCACTCGAGCAGGAATCGAACCCAGGATCCTTTGCACGAGAGCCGT
Source organism: Thermobia domestica (assembly GCF_964235325.1). Taxonomy (NCBI): domain Eukaryota; kingdom Metazoa; phylum Arthropoda; class Insecta; order Zygentoma; family Lepismatidae; genus Thermobia; species Thermobia domestica. Next base: position 64,984,050 of record NC_137467.1, read on the forward strand.
GGATCATCCTAACTTTGTCACGCCTTCACTTGAGAACTTTATACGTTGTGTCATACATGCGCTGAGTTAGAATCTTTAGGACGCTTTTCCCCACTATTTTTTGACTATTGCGCTAAATGAATTTGTAATATTAACATTTTAAATGTGCACTACTGCCTCGCGAAGAATGACCCCGAAGTTCATTTACCAAACTCTGCTTTCCCCATGTTAGTTAACTCTGGCCGGGCTTTTCTCATGTTACTTTCATACAACACATGTTCTAAGCGAGGAAAGAAAACATGAAAAATATACTCCAAAAGAGACTTTCTGATGAACGTCTCATTATAGAGAGATGAAACTCTTCATTTAAACTCCTCTTTCCAAATCTGTGACCATGTAATCCATCGTTTTTGGAAATTACAACCCCTTTTGTATACCCTTTCTCTCCCCATATTGCGGGGCACGGGATCACAAGTGTCATTGTTCATCTCAGCAGCATGGAAATCTATAGATCCGCCACTAATATCGGTCATTTTTTATCGTATTTATATATCTCATCCTCCTCCCTATTTCAAACTATGGTTCTAAATTTCGATTTAAACAGCATCGGAAGTGTCACTGTTACTCTCAGCTAGCCCGAAAGCTATTGATGACTAATATCGGTCATTTTAGATCATTTTTAAATGACTCTACTCCTTCTCCCTAAAGTTACACCATCAAAGTGATATGACAAAAGCCATCTCAGTTTCGAACTTCATTTAGGTTGGAAACTTGATTGAGATCGGTCCGGTGGTTCAAGTGTTATTAAGTTTTATTTACTATAGGTATTTCCTCCCCTCCGTGTATTTCTACTGTCAAAGAGAAATGATAAAAAAATCTAAGACCCTAACTTCATCTATGTTTAAAATTTTATCGAGATTGATCGTTTGGTTCAAAAGGTAAGTTTTACTTACTTTTTAACTCCCTCCTCCCCCTCCCCTAATTTTTATCGTCAAAGTAAATAGATACCGGTAAGTACTGTCACAGGCCCAAACCGCATCCATGTTGAAAATTTGACCGATATTGGTTGGGTGGTTGAAGAGTGATGAATTCACAAAGACAGCCAGTTTCATTTTTATTATTTTTTACATATCTCCATTCTCTCCCACCTTGCAAAGTCAAAGTTAAATTATAAAAATTATTTAAGGCCAGAGCGTCATCTATCTTGAAAATTTGATCGAGATCAGTTGGGTGGTTCAAGAGTTATTAAGTTTTATTCATTTCAATACATCTCTCCCCTCCCCCTACCTCTTTGTTCTACCGTGAAATTGATATGATAAAACTATCCTAGGTCTCAACCTCATCTATGTTGAAAATTTGATTAAGATCAGTAGGGTGTTTAAGCGTGATGAAGTCACAAAGACAGTCACTTTTATTTTCATTTTTAACATAAATCTACACCTGCCCCTCCCTTACGTTGCATCGTAAAATGAAATGGCAATAACATTCCAGGTCCGAACCTAATCTATGTTGAAAGTTTGATCGAGATCGGTCGGGTATTTCAAAAGATACTAAGTTTTATTCATTTCTATATATATTTTCCATCCTGCCCTCGCCCATACCTAGAATCTACCGTCAAGGGAAAATGATCGAAAAACTTCCCAGTTCCAATCGTCATCTAGTTGAAAATTTGATTGAAATCGGTCGGGTGGTTCAAGAGTTATTAAGTCACAAACCTAGTCACTTTATTTTCATTTATATAGATGTTTATATATCTCCCCCTCACCCTCCCTTCTACGTTGTTCAGTCAAAGTTGAATGATAAAATCCATCCCAGTCCAGAGCTTCATGTATGTTGAAAATTTGGTCGAGATCGGTCTGGTGGTTCAAGAGGTATTAACATTTATTTATTTTTTCTATCCACCCCTTTACCCTCAACCTAAGTTCTACCATTAAAATGAATTGCTAACAACACGGCCAGTCCAGAACCGCATCTACGTCAAAAATTGATTGAGATTGGTCTGTGGTTCAAGAGATTAAGGATCACATAGTGACTTTCAATTTTATAATGTAGATTTACTGATTTTTGAACCCTTATTAGGAACCTAGAAGCACAATTTTAGGAAGCTAAGAGTCAAGTTTAATTATGTGTCACAATAGTTCTGCGAGTGATCAACTTCTCTACACAGAATTGTGACATTAATCTATTTCGGGTTACGTGGAAATTCCTCCGTGCATGCTTTGTAGATTAATATAGACCTTTCAGAGTTCACAAACCAATCATCTTCCCTCAAACTGATAGTTATAAGACTGATCAGTTGGTTCATTGGGAGAGCAACATCCCGTTCAGCACCGTGACTATATGAGGCATGGTTCAACAACTTAACTTGGGATTCTAAACTAAATGATCTCCCATCAGGATCAATCTCTTGATAAGGTTGATTCTGTAAATGTTCCATTCTTTTCATTCTCACGAGAGTATTACAAAATAGAAAATGACCTCCGCGAATACATATTGTCTTTCCACTCGGTATGAACACTAGATTATTAACCATATTCACCTTAAATAGTGAACATGATCTCTTTTTTCAACATACTGAAACATATAATAATAAAAAAGTTTACTAATATTGTTTCTTTTTCTTCGCTTTATGTTTCCACACAGAGAAGTATTTCATTCATAACATTATTGTTTTTTTTTAAAAAAAGGGTGTTCAGTTCATAGTTAACACATAGATAAGAGAGACACTTAAAAGCGCCTCAGGTTATTTTCTTTGCTCTTCTCCTCAGTGGTGACTCACCAAACTTTGTATTTTCACTTCAATTACTTGTATATTTAGTTTTGGATGTAAGCTTATTTTGATATATTATTAATGGAAAGAAATCTACAACACCGTTACATTTGATCTACCTAGGTATAATCACACTTTCAGCCTTATATTATTACATTAGACAAGAACAAGAAAAAATCTAACAGAATGGAACCATATACAGGGTATTAATGAACTATACCGACAAACTGTAAAAGGTGATTCCTCACATCAAAATAGGAGAAAAATTTCATATTGACCTATGGCGAAAAGTGCATAGTTTCAGAGCTAGGGCTGACCAAAATCGGGAAAAAGAAAAATTTTAACAGGCCGTATCTCGAATTCCAGGAACTGCGTGTGGTGGTCTTTATTAGCGTAATGAAAGCCATGCTTACACAATACAAATGTGCATATTTCGTCAATTTTTAATTGGTATACAAGGGATTCCTTGCAGGGTGAAATTCTCCGATATGCTCTCAATAGAGTTTTCATATATACGCTGATTTCAAAGAGGGTCCACAGTAAGCAGAAGGTAAGCCTTAACAATAATGGACATCCAATGCCTCGGAGGGAAGTCGGAAGTGTTAGGATCCCGCAGCTCCATGTTTTTTGTGTTGGCAATAATGTGTGATGCAATGTATTTCGTCACATTATATTTCACGTTCTCTTCACTAATAAGCGTGAAAGCATTCATTGCAGCATGCGTTTTCCCGATACGAGAAACCGTGGTGGTGACGATCCTTAACACTTCCGAAATCGCGCTAAAGGATTTTGTGTTCACTGCTATCACGGCTTATCATTTGCCTACCTTGGACCGATCATGAAGTCAGATCATATCTCAAAATTCGGTTGATGGTATATCTGGGAATTTCACCCTGTATGGAATATTATGCATACCCACTGAAAATGAAATATGCATTTCTGATTTGCGTATGTGTGAATTTCTTTACCTGATAAGGACCACTAGCCACAATTTCTAAAAATCCAAATAGGACATATTGAAGTTTTGGTTTTTCGCGATTTTCGACAGCCCTAACCCTGGAATTACGCACTTTTCCCCACACGTCCATATGAACTTCTCTCTTTTTTCGATGTAAGGTTTTACCTCTTAGAGTTTTTCGGTATAGTTCATTAACACCCCGTATAAAACTCTAACACTACAAGTTGTGGCTGTTCCTTTGACAAAAAAAGTAAATACTACAAGTAATGGCTGTTACTTCGGCGAGAAAAAACAAAATACACTGGACGAAGACTCGAACATGGATCAACTCATTGGTAGAATAGAACCTTATCTACTATGCCACATACTCAGGTGCTTTTTTTTCCTTTTTGCTATACTATTACCATATAACAGTTTCTCTGCTTTTCCTGCTTATCACACTATTCGTGTTATTTGTTGTGGAAATTGCATCTGCAAACGTAATTTATTTTGTTGATTTACCAGCATCCACTGGTTTTAAAAGTTTTTATGGTCAATTACATTAACTGAACCAATTTTCTCGTTTCTTTCATCGCGTCAAGAAGCAACATATACTATCCTGCGAAGAACATGTGACAAGCAATACCTATAAGGCCCTGAGTGTCATTAATTCTTTCTACACCCTTTCCCTTGGTTCGTATCAACTTCGTGTCCTTCTTGTGCTACGAAGAAAGCCGAAGGATCGAGCCGACACAGTGTGTCTTCATCTATCGAGTCAGAGTGATTGAATTATATAATTGTATTTTATTTATTTGTTTACTAAACAAATTTCAGATACAGCAAAAATACCATTATTTTTGAAAAATGTTTATTATTTTCATGAAGGTGAGAGAATTTTCTACTTGGATTTAGAATTACCCCTACTAATTTTTAATCGACATCCAATAGTTTAGTTCATTATTTCTGTCTATTTTCTACATTTTACTTGCAGAAACTATGGGGAGTAGATGTTTTATTTAATTATTGTTTTATAAAAGTGTAGTCATATGTTAATTAAAATTCCACTATTTTTAAGTTTCTCATTTCGTTTAGCAAAATGATTATAAATGAAGCTTCCGCTTTTTATAAAATTCTTGACAACTTTAATGTTTTTAAAGCAATAATTCTAAATTATTTCGAAATATTCAAATAAACTAGAAGGAAGAGGATAATACTAAGGAGCATTATTAGAACAAAACAATCTTCCTTAAGGAATTCACAGAATCAAGCTTTTTTTTAAAAAAAATCGTTACTATAGGGCGTGGGATTCGAAGTGACGTGGAAAAAAGGTATGAAAAGAACAAGCTTTAACCGACTACTCTACAAAGCCACGTTAAGGACTTCACCTTGGCAGACGCATATAGAAAACCACAAACACAAAATGCCTGATCGCTTCGCGCATTTTGTAGCTCATTTCTATTTAGTCCTTTGTTTAAATGTAAAATGCTTAAATGCAATGATTGTTAGAGCTGTGCCACATGTATAGTAACTAACCTAATGACAGATATACGTTGTGTTTCTAACAAAGCATAAAATTCCCTCAATATTTGTAAATTTCGCAGCGCTTTTGCCACGTTTACGAAAATGGAACTTTGAATTTTTCGATGAAAGTTTCTTTTATCTAATTATAACTGACTTATGTCTTAATTTTTTCAATGAAACAGTTTTTGGAAATATGAGTTTAGTTTTTCCAAGAAGAAATGTGACATTTTCTTCTTCAAGAAAGAGAGTTATTTCTATTTATGTAATTTCTAAAGACATGCACCAAAAATTTTGGAAACAAGTGTACATTTCACATTCGTTAAAAATCTAGATCTTTACTCATACAAAGTAAAGTTTTCCTATTCTTGACTCCCAATAGCTTCGTGATATTTACAAGCTGAAAAGTTGACAGTTACATACTGAAAAGTTACATAATTTCAGGAAGCACAAATTTTGACCCCTCATAGGGTACAATCCCCGCGAATAAAAGCTTTCTGGCAGTTTTTCTCAGTCACACATATGCAAATAATTCTATGCATATAATGGGTATATAAAAAGAATATAAATTTGTACTACAGTCTCATTTGCAAAAAAAAAAAAAAAAAACGTTAGTTATAAAACAATTCTCCCAGTGTGATCTTAAAACCTGCAAAAAGTCCGCTAGAGGCGTTATTCCTACTGACTGCAATTGGTGCTAGAAGCGAACGGTGCAGAACAATCTCTGTCCTTTCCCTCTTCCTCCATATCCTGCAAGTTCAGAGAATGAGACGTAGCACACTATGAAAGAAGGTGGTTTTGTCGTTGAAACGGTCTTTGATCACTTCAATTCCTGTGCTCAAAAAGCAGGTGCGCAGAAGTCAAAGAGACCGAAGTACAAAGAACATACAAAGAGCTTACAAAATTTTTTAGTATCTTGGCTACTATGAACTTAACTTAGAAAACTCGGCGGGCAGCAGCGTGCTTAGACTTGATAGGGATTAGAAGGCTTATATCAGCGTAATATTCTACTCGAGTGTGGATTTCTTTTTTCGAACTCTTTATCTTTCTTTAATGTTCACAATTCACAACTAAGTGTGTTCTTATTAATTAAAACAAAGATTATCACGTCTTTGGTTTTTCCGCAGTCTGGCGTATAAACATTCTCAATATTACTCTAGGCGTTATTCTCAGTCAGTTATGTAAGTTAGCAGATTTTGTAACGAACTTTTATACTAAACTTAATGTAAATATTTCTATCTTTTGATAATAAATCTACTTTATTACGAAAAGGAATTATCACTTCAGTGAATTCATATTCCAAGCCCTGTTGTTCTCAGTAAAGAGTGTAGGAATCGAGTAGACACTGGTACCGAATTTTCGAGAACCTCATTTCTGATACTTCTATCCCTCTGAGACTTCTCTTTAATTGGGGTACCAGATATCTCAGATCAGTTTCAAACCAGCGAACTAATGAAAGTGATCTTGTCTGAAACTACACTGCCCGTCATAAATTTAGCAACAAAGACAAAATGTGTAATAAAAATAAAAGACGGGGAGAGGATGATGAAATGCAAGGAAAATACATGTCACAATATAACGAGCATAGACGAAGATTGGCGAAAGAATGTGTAGAAGAACTTGCGATTATGTTGTCCTCACACGACATCGTAAAGTATTAGGTACGGACGAGGACTGCATGAACTCACGGACTTGTTGGCTGACAGTGTGTGCAGAATGCAGAGGCAAGTCTAATGGAGTGAACCACGCGAATATGGCAACGAGGCATCATTTGCCGAATGAATTACGCTAGCGTGCCATCGGTCGATTGGAAGTAAAGCAGCATCAAGACGGCGTGGCCCGGTGACTCACTATTGATCGAGCTGTGCTCAGCATTTTATGGAGCAAGTGCCAAATTGCTCCGAGACGTTGCAGTATTGGTCGTCTGCCTGTGACGTCAGAAAGGATGATCGATATAACCGTTCGACAAGTCGACAAAACAGGTCTGCAACAGCAACTCAAGTGCATGTGGAGGATGTTCTTGCCATATGACGTCCTCTTTCAACGAGTACAGAACACTTACAACTTTAGGAAGTTGGGTTGTATGCCAGAAGACCAGTGGTTTCTATACTCTTTACCCGATGTCACAAGAAGCAACGATTGAATTTGAACAAAAGCGCATGTAAATTAGATAAATGAGCAATGGCAGTCAGTTCTCTTTAAGGAAGAGTAGATTTTCTCTAGAGAGTGATTGTTGACGGAGATTGGTCTGGCGAGAAACAGGAACCCGTTACCATGCATCCAGTATTCTTGAAAGGGAAAATTATAGTGGTTCATATTTGCTTTTCTGGGATGGCATCTCGCTTGGACGACGTGCTGAACAGCGTTCTCTTGCGTGACACAATGACAGCTCAGCACTGTAATGATAAGGTTCTGGATCGTCACGGTTACCCATCGCACGTACTGGAGTTCAGAAATTCATTATAATGGACGATCATGCTCGTACCCATAGGGCACAATTGGTCGATCACTACTTCCAGCAGTACCATATTCAACGAATGGAGTGGCCATTTAGTTCTCCGGACCTTAACCCGATCGAGCATGTATGAGATGTTCTGGGGCAACGCACTGAAAGCCTTATAGCTCTCCACAAATTTTCCAAGATATTCAATGGGCTCCTTGTCAAAAGTGGACCGAGATACCAAATGATCTGAGACAAACACTTAGTCCAGCATAAGACAAGGTTGTGAATTCTGTATTCCTATACACGGTGAGTATATTCCTTATTGGTGTCAGCAAACTATCTTTTTGTGTCTTCAGTGTGTTTCAGTTTGAGTCCTACCTACGTCCAATATCATTTTTTTCTCCGAGAGTGTACTTTCGTTTGATAATTTTCATTGCTGTTGGGTGTAAAATAGATGCTTCTTTAATTTCAATAACAGTTTTTTCACCACCATGTGTTTACTTTCCTTATACTACTGAGTACCAATTTGTTGCTTAATTTATGAGGTTAGTGTACTAGAGTCTCATTCAAACCCGTCAGCAGCAAGGAAGAGACGGATAAGATTTGCAGTACTAGCATTTCTCGTGCAAAAGAGCTATACACATATAGAAAGTGATTCTTCACTTGAAATCCTTTTTAAGTGGAATAGTGTGGTATTCCAAGTAATGATCTCATACTGTTTGATAAGATCACAAATAGTACGTCATAACTATTTTGGTGGATTGGCACCGAGTAACAGCGGAGCCACACGTCTACACTACATACACCTAGTTCTTGTAACAAAACTGTTGGGATCGCGACGCGTAAAAGCTGTAAAAATATATCTATACACATATCTTGTTAGAATAGGTTAACATATATGTACGATTTCTTGTTGTAAACCAAAATTTTTCATTTGTTTTATTTCAAAAATGCGAATTGGGTCATACATTAGCTTAAGTAATTTCAGTTTATCTCACGTAAGAGCATGTAAAATTATATATAATCATTAAGAACGTTGTTCTTTTTATTTCATGCATTTCTTGTTCCTATATTGGCTTGCTCTTCTGGATCATAATTGTTTTGAAATGTAAATTCAAATGTATACATACTTGAATAAGTCAATAGAACTAAGTTATTGTCTACTTGACTTCCAAATACATATCGTTCTTCGCATATTGTGATAAGTAGACATTAGCGATATCTGTTTCAGAAAACATACAGTTCCCAACTGTGTAAACCATGTATTGTACCAACTGGTGAATATGTAACTATTCTTGATATTTACAAAGTTTGTATCAAAATAATGTTTTGCCCTTCTATTGTTTCAGTCTTACGTGAATTAAAGATTTACACAGCTTTACACTTCAATTATTTAACACGTACATTATATACGGACGAGAATTCAGCGTTGGAGCGCATCTTCAGACAGGAGTTTAAAATATACCGGTAAAAGAGTAAAATATTTGCATACAGAAGAAATTTTTGAGGTAAAGTATTAATGAGAATTTTTCATTACTTAATTAAATAAGCTATTATTTTACAACTAGAATAACTCAATTCAAGTGTTTGCAAAACATCCATTTTGGTGTGTCGTTCACATACGGATTAACTACTGCACAACTATTTGTTAGAACTGAAGCGTTATGTAGATAAAATACAGTTGTACTATTCAATTAATATTTCCTCATCATTCACATGTCATTTCCAAATATCATTCAGCACTTTATATTTTGTAGTAGAACATTAACATAAACGAAGACACGAAAATACCCGACATCAAAGTTAATATATCAAATCTTTCTTTCTTATAACAGTTTTCACAAATAATATGTCGTATAGATATTATCAGTTTTCTCAAAATATAATAATTATACGTAATTTTCAATGTGTAGTCCTCAATTATTAAAAGGGTTAATGACATAACTGTTAATTACAATGTAGAATTTGATATAATATTTACTTATAGTATTCATAAGAAGAAGCAAAATCGCACAAATTTCTTCGAGTATACCATGTAAAATATTTTCTCACATTCCACTGTCTCATTTCATGTAGTTTTGAAAACATTTTCCTTTCTCTATACTCCTTAAGAGATGTAACACGAGTAATCAAACATCTTACTCCCTTCGCCAATTAAACAAAATATTAAGCATTAGAAAGCGCGTAATTTATCTGCCAACAGATTACTAATATACGAAATTTTTAAATACTTAATTTCAATTGTTTATAAATTAGTAAAAATAACCTACAAGAGCCCTGAAATTAGAAACCAAGGGCAATGGGATTGAAATTCTGTCGTAGATATTTGAATGGATAAATACAATTTTAAACAGCGTAGCTAAGAAATATCATATCAAAATATACGAAGATGCTCCTGATACTATTGTTTTGTTTAGAATTATTTTGTTTAAAATACACTTGAAAAATATGAAATTTAATTATATTCTTTCTTTCAATTTCAATCACAGTTGATCAATACTTAATTGCTTCTACTTTATATATATGCAAGTCAACACCGTCATTTCAGGCTTCGTTTCTGGGGCCAAGAGCATCATCGACATAAGACTTTCACGTTTTTTACCACTACATTAGTAGACAATCGATTGAAGTATATGTATTCCTCAACCTCTTGGAGGGGCAATTGATCCCATCTGCCCTCCCTAAATGACATCCAAGATGCAAGTTTGATTTAATGCTCGTAAGGAATCTAATATGCATGTCATTAAGTAATACATATGTATTAATTAATGTTACAATACATAACTTCAAAAAACATAAGTCCAAGAATATAATTAGGCATTATACTTTAGAGTTGCACGATAATAATAAAGACAAATAATCTGATAACGAATTCGCCCGGTGTTTCTTACAATGCTAGTATGTGTATAATCGGCAAAGACGTATGTAAAAAATTGCATATCAGAGGAGCAGTAAATAAGAAGAATAAAACGAAAATAAAACTTTCTTGTCCATTTAGCAACATTTTTTTACTCATTCTAATTTTCGTATTTATAATTCTTTTCCTGACATTTAAAAACAAATATACATTTCCCGATTGTACATATAGTATCAGTATTAAATTTACACTGCAAAATCATTATCAAATTATATCCTAACAAGGAGACAGTTTTAGATATGGCACAATCATTTTGGCATGAGTGTACATACACGTAGAAAAAATGTGCTTCTGAGAAAAACGTATGTAAAGGCGAGTTTAAATACTTACTGGTTACTTGAAGCACTTAGAATGCACCGTAAACATATTTTTCGTTGTTTTCTGTTTTTCTCATTTTTCTTCTCTGCTCTTCTTTTTCTTGAGTAAAATTGCTGATGCTATTCCTAACATGTACTCACCTAAAGTTATTCCTAACTTCTTCAGAAACTCACACTTGATCGAAGAGCCAATATTAAAACATTACAATGCAGCATACACAGTTATATGTACCACTCTTGCACTAGCAAAGGACGTTTTTGGACAGTGTTGGAAATCATGATATTGAAACTTTCAGTCGGATTTTGCATCTTGCCGCGAAGATAATTCTTTCTTGATGAGCTGTGGGGCAGCAAATACTCTAAAGGTTGGGTTAATATGATTCTTTACTGTTTATGGTAAAAAGTGTTTATGCTCGCAATGCCCCCTGTAACTTGGTTTCTGTTGTAACCACACTATTAATTTTCTCCCATTTGGACACAGCACATACATAGTTTGGTATGTATGCTAATTATGCCTAACTAATATTACGTTACTTTCATTAAAGTATTGTTGCTAGAAGATTAGAGAAATTCAAATTGTATGCCAAAAGTATATCTTGGAAATCACTCAGCTTTAACAGATGAAACTCAGTATATAAGTTCCTTATTAAATCTAGGTTGGTATGCTTCCCAGCGCTTTCGATCATTTCGACTTATGGGTATGAGGACATAAATTTCCATATTATTCTAGTTTCCCATAATCTATTCATACAATAACCAAAATGTGAAAATGATTACCTCGTTTTAATTGAGATTGTGACTTGCGTCTACCTGAGTTTTTATCATCTCACTTTAATTCATAGGGGCATCCCAAACGGGGAAGAGTGCCCAAATATACCTTTCAAATATGTTCCATACATCTAATCTTCCCGTGACAAGAGCGGCATTTCAACTAGTATACTGCATAAATGAAATCAACCTTGACAATATCGTCGAAACGAAGAAAAGTAAAGAAGAACTTTAGGAGTGATCAAAAAAATGAATCAAAAGATAGCGATCATGGCCAAGAATTTTATTAATGATAAAATAATTATCAAAAGATTGCGATATTGGCCAATAATTAATTTCTGAATCAGATACACAAAATGTTTGAATGGTCCCTAAATCAAGTGTTCGTATTTTCGACGGAATAAGCACATTACACCGAGTTACGTGATAGTTTGAGTTTGGCTACACTATATTTAGTTCTCCAGGTATAGGGCCTCGAAGAAAACTTTGCCTGAACTATATTGAATCTTTTGATGCAATAAAACAAAAATATTAAGATATAGGTAATTTTAAACAATGTTCTGTATTTTTTTACTTTAATTAACGCGCGAATATTAAAGGTGATGAAGGATTAAAATAAATAGGCCAATAATAAAATACATTACAGCCTCTCAAATCACGCCCGTGAAACTCGATACAAATGTCTTATATTAAATAAGTAGACATATATCCTAACATTTTCGAAAATTCCACCTGTAAGAAGTAGTAGAGGGGATTTCTTCAATTGTGTTACTCATATTGTTTTTTTTTTATCTATTGCATCATCACAAAAAATATTTCAACCGTTTCAAGTTAGTTTTTAAACATAATTATCACCGTTTTCGTACAAAGGCTTTATTGTGTTAGTTTCGTCTAAAGTCCATAGAGAAAGAGGGTGTAAAAAATTGTGCTTATAAACAGTATCTCACGAGACTAATAAGGGGAAAGCAGACTTTGGTAAATGAACTTCGGGTTTCAACTTAGGTAAGGTAGTAATGCACATTTAAATGTATATATTACAAACTGCGAGAGCACAACAGCCAGAAATAGTGGAGAAAACGCATCTTAAAAATTCTGACTTTCGCATACATGATGCGACGCGTAAAGTTATCAAGTGACGACGTGGCAGAGTTATGAGCATCTACGTTCCCGTGCAAATAGTTCCGGGTGAGATTGTCGATCGATTCATTTTTTTTTCATTTTTGCTTTAACCAATAAAGTAGACATAAAATATTAATTCACTATATGCTTATTATGCATAAAACAATAGAAATATTCAAATCGGTTGTAAAATGTTTCAATGTTCTGTGTTAACTAGCAATCAAATGTAACCTATTCCGCGTTGTGCATTTAAATCACGCGTTATACTATTGTTAGCATAGTCGTTGTGCAAAAAATGTTCTTGTCGCTTCGTATATATATTTCTGGACAGTGTGCGAATTACAAGGGGGTGTGAGATAAATTCCTTTTGGTAATACTGAATGTATGCTGTGATCAGCGGCGTAATTTCAGACTTCAATTGAGGGGGCAAGAGCACCATCGACACAACGCTTTCACGTTTAGTACTAGTATATTAGTAGACAATCGATTATAGGATATATATTCCTCAAACTCTTGATGAGTAATTGCTCTTCTTGCTCTCCCTAAATGACGCCCCTGGCTACAACTGTCATACTTTGCCATGGTCTTGCTGTCTGAAGTACAATCCATCCTCCCTTGCAAATGTCCGGTCATTTCGCACACTGTTCACAGATATAGACACGAAACGTCAAGAACATTTTTTACAGAACGGCTCCCACAATTTCTGGAATTCGAAATAGGATATATTGAAGTTTTGATTTCTCGCTATTTTCGGCAGCACTAGCTCTGAAACTATGCAGTTTTCTCCACAGGTTCATATGAACGTTTTCTCCTATTTTCATGTAAGGAATCACCTCTTAGAGTTTTTCGGTATAGTTCATTAACACCCTGTATAAAACTCTAATACTAAAAGTAATGGCTATTCTTTTGACATAGAGATAAAAGGTAAATATTACAACTAATGGCTGTTACTTCGACGAGAAAAAACAAAATACACTTGACGAAGATTGGAACATGGATCAACTGATTGATAGATTAGAACGTTATCTACTATGCCACATAATCAGGTACCTTTTTGCGATACAGTTCAAACATCCTGTTTGTGATTTTTGTTTCTGTTGTCTTACCATATAACAGTTTCTTTGCTTTCCCTGCTTATCACACTATTCGTGTTATTTGTTGTGTAAATTGCATCTGCAAATATAATATATTTGGTTGATTTACCAGCATCCACAGCTTTTAAAAGTTTTTATGGTCAATTACATTATCTGAACCGATTTTCTCGTATCTTCCATCGTGTCAAGAAGCAACAGATACTATCCTGCGGAGAACATGCATTTTCTTATGTAACAAGCAATATCTATCATGCACTGAGTGCAATTACTTCTTTCTACACTCTTTCCCTTGGTTCGTATCAACATTGTGTCCCTTCGTGTGGTACGGAGAGCCGAAGATTCGCGCCGACACAGTTTCACTTTAATCTATCGAGTCAGAGTGATTGAATTATATAATTGTATTTTATTTATATATTTACTAAACAAATTTCCGATGCAGCAAAAATATCATTATTTTAGTAAAATGTTTATTATTTTCATGAAGCAGAGAGAATTTTCTACTTGGCTTTAGAACTGTCCCTACTAATTTTTATTCGACATCAAATAGTTTACGTTCATTATTTCTGTCTACTTCCTAGATATTACTTGCAGAAACTATGGGGTGTAAATGTTTTATTTAATTACTGTTTTATAAAAGTTTAGTCATATGTTAATTAAAATTTCACTATTTCTAAGTTTCTCATTTCGGTTTTGAAAATGATTATAAATGAAGCTTCCGCTTTTTATAAAATTATTGACAATTTTAATGTTTTTAAAGACATAATTCTAAATTATTTGGTAATATTCAAATAAACTAGAATGAAGAGGATGATACTAAGGAGCATTATTACAACAAAATATTGTTCCTTAAGGAATTCACAGAATCATGCTTTTCTAAAGAAAACGTTACTATAGGTTGTGAGATTCGAAGTGACGATCGTGTGAAAAAAGTATGTTACGAACAATGTTTATGATCGACTATTCTACAAAGGCACGGTAAGGACTACACTTTGGCAGACCCATATAAGGAAACCATTAACGCAAAATGTCTGATCGCTTCGTATATTTTGTAGTTTATTTCTATTTAGTCCTTTGTTTAAATGTAAAATGCTTAATAGCAATGATTGTTAGAGCTGTGCCACATGTATAGTAACTATCCTTATGACAGATTGCGTTGTATTTCTAAGAAAGCATAAAATTCCCTCCCTCTTTGTATGTTTCCCTGCGCGTTTGCCACGTTTACGAAAATGGAACTTCGAAGTTTTCGTTTTAAGTTTCGGAGATTTTTTTAAAATTATATCTTGCCTGTTTCTTAATTTTTTATTGAAATAGTTTAGGAAATATGAGTTTGGTTTTTCTTCTTATTTCCAAGAATGAATGTGACATTTTCTATCACAAGAAGGAGAGTTATTTCTATTTATGTAAATTCTAAAGATATGCGACAAAAATTTTGGACATAAGGGTACATTTTACATTCGTTAAAAATCTTACATATTTACTCATACAAAGTAAAGTATTCTTATACCAGACTCCCAATAGCATCGACAAATTTACAGGCTGAAAAGTGGAAGTTACATACTTCCAGGAAACACATCTTTGAAGAATTGAAATTTTGACTCCTCATCGGGTACCATCCCCGCGAATAAAAGCTTTCTGCAAGTTTTTCTCAGTCACAGATCTGGAAATAATTGTATGCATAATGGCTATATAAAAAATACACTTGTACTAATGTCTCAAGAAAAGAAAAAAAGAGAGAAACAATAAATAAATGTTAGTATTAGAACAATTCTCCCAGCGTGATCTTAAAACCTGCAAAAATCCGGTACAAGCATTATTCCACCTGACTGCAATTGGTGCTAGAAGCGAAAGGTGCAGAATAATCAGTTTCTTCATTCTCCCTCCAACACCTCAAAGTCCAGAGAATGGGGTATAGCATATAATAAAAGAAGGTGGATTTGGACTTTAAACGGTTCTTCAGTCAGTTCAAGTTCTGTGCTCAGAAGCAGGCGCGCAGCAACCACAGATCCTAAGCAGAAAGAACATACAAAGAACTTATAAAAATTTCTAGTACTATGAAGTTAACTTACAGAACTCGGCGGCAGCATAAAGCTTGGACTTGATGAGCGTTAGAAACTTATATCAGCGTAATATTCTACTAGAGTCTGGAATCCTTTTTTCGAGTTCTTACTCTTTCATTTTCTTCATCGTTCACAACTAAGTGTGTTCTTATTAACTAAAGCAAATATTATCACGTGTTTGGTTTTTCGGCAGTCTGGCGTATAAACATACTCAATATTACTCTGGGAGTTATTCTCAATCAATTATGTAAGTTAGCAGATTCTGTAACGAACATTTTTTACTAAACTTAATGTAAATATTCCTATCTTTTGATAATAAATCTACTTTATTACGAAAATGAATCATCCCTTCATTGAATTCATATTCCAAGCCCATTTGTTCTCCGTAAAGAGTGTAGGAATCGAGTAGATACTGGTACCGAATTTTCGTTAACTTCATTTATGGTAATTCTATCCCCCTGAGGCTTCTCTTCAATTGGGGTACCAGATTGGGGTACCAGAAGTAATGAAGGTGTTCGTGTCTGAAACTACACTGCCCGTCATGAATTAAGCAAAAAAGACAAAGTGTTTAATAAAAATAAAAGTCGGGTGAGGGGATGGTGAAATGAAGGGAAAATGGATGTCATAATATAAAGAGTATAGACGATGATCGGGAAAAGATTGTGTGAAAGAACTTGCAATTATGCTGTCCTCACACGACTTCGTAAAGTATTTGTTACGGGCGAGGACTGCATGAACTGACGGACTTGTTGGCTGACAGTGTGTGTAGAGTGCAGAAGTAAATCTAATGGAGTGAAGCACGCGAATATGACAACGAGGGATTATTTGCCGAATGAAGTACGCTAGCGTGCCATAGTCGATTGAAAGCAGAGCAGCATCAGGCCGGCGTGGCCCGGTGGCTCACTATTGATCGAGCAGTGTTCAGCAGGTTATGAAGCAAGTTCCAAATAACGCAAATTGCTCGAAGACGTTGCAGTGTTGGTCGTCTGCGTGTGACATCAGAAAGGATGATCGATATATACGTTTGATAGGTCGAAAAAACAGGTCTGTAACAGCAACTCAAGTGTGTGTGGAGGCTGTTATTGCCATGTGACGTCCTCTTTCAACGAGTACAGTACACTGAAAACTTCACGAAGTTGGGTCTATGTCAAAAGACCAGTGTTTCTAAACTCTTTACTCGGTGTCAGAAGAGGATATACAGATATCTTGTTCGAATAGGTTAGCATACCCGTACTATTTCTTGATGTAAACCTAAATTTTTCGTTTTATTCCAAAAATGCGAATTGCGTTATACATTAGCTTCAGCAACTTCCGTTTATCTCACGTCAGAGCATGTAAAATTATATATAATCATTAAGAACGTTGTTCTTTTTATTTCATGCATTTCTTGTTCCTATATTGGTTGGCTGTTCTGGATCATAATTGTTTTTAAATATAAATTAAAATGTGTACATACTAAGTTATTGTCTACTTGAATTCCAAATATATATCGTTCTTTGCGTATTGTGATAAGTAGGCATTAGCATTGTCAGTTTCAGAAAACATACAGCTCCCAACTGTGTAAACCATGTATTGTACCAACTGATGAATATTTAACTATTCTTGATATTTACAATGTTTGTATCAAAATAATGTTTTGCCTTTCTTTTGTTTCAGCATTACGTGAATTAAACATTTACACAGCTTTACACTTCAATTATTTAATACGCAATTAATATAGGGAGGAGAATTCAGCGTTGGAGCGCATCTTCAAATAGGAGTTTAACATATACTGGCAAAAGAGAAAAATATTTGCATACAGAAGAAATTTTTGAGGTAAAGTATTAATGAGAATGTTTTATTACTTAATGAAATAAGGTATTATTTTACAACTAGAGTAACTCAATTCAAGATATTGCAAAATATCCATTTTGATGTATCGTTCACATACGGATTAACTATTGTACCACTTTCTGTGAGAATTGAAGCATTTTGTAAATAGAAGACAGTTGTTTTATTCAGTTAATATTTCCTCATCATTCACATATGTCATTTCCAAATATTATTCATCATTTTATATCTTTGTTGTAGAACATTAACATAAACCAAGACACGAAACTACCCGACATCAAAGTTAGTGTATCAAATCATTTTTCTTATAACAGTTTTAACAAATAAAATGTCATATAGATATTGTCAGTTTTCTCAAAATATAATAATTATACGTAATTTTCAACGTGTAATCTTTAGTTATTAAAAGGGGTAATGACATAACTGTTAATTACATTGCAGAATTTGATATAATATTTACTTATAGTATTCATAAGATGAAGCAAAATCGCACTAATATCTTCGAGTATACTATATAAAATATTTTCTCACATTCTACTATCTCATTTCATTCAGTTTTGAAAACATTTTCCTCTCTTTCTAGTCCTTAAGAGATGTAACACGAGTAATCAAACATCTTACTCCCTTCGCCAATTAAACAAAATACGAAGCATTAGAAAGCGCATAATTTATCTGAAAACAGATTACTAATATACACAATTTCTAAATAGTTAATTTCAGTTGTTTATCAATTAATTAAAGAAACTTACTAGAGCCCTGATATTAGAAACCAAAGGCAACGGGATTAAAGTTCTGCCGTAGATATTTGAATAGATAAATACAAGTTTAAACAGCGTAGCTAAGAAATACCATATCAAAATATACGAAAATGCTCCTGATAATATTGTTTGTTTAGAATTATTTTTTTAAAAATACACTTGATAAATATGAAATTTAATTATATTTTTTCTTTCAATTTCCCTCACAGTTGATTAATACAAAATTACTTCTACTTTATATATATATATGCAAGTCAGCACCGTCATTTGAGCCTTTGTTTTAGGAGGCCAAGAGCATCATCGACATAACACTTTCACGGTTTGTACCAGGACATTACTAGACAATCGCGGGGGGGGGCAATTTTCCCCTCCTGCCCTCCCTAAATGACACCCATGATGCAAGTCTGATTCAACTCACTTACTTACATTTTTTTAATGTTAATTTCCGTAAGGGATCTAATATGCATGTCATTAAGTAATACATATGTATTAATTAATGTTGCAATACATAACTTCAAAAAAGGTCAAAAATATAATTAGGCTTTATACTTTAGAGTTGCACAATAATAATAAAGACAAACAATATGATAACGAATTCGCCCGGTATTTCTTACAATGCTAGTATGTGTATAATCGACAGAGACAGGTATGTGCAAAATTGCATGTCAGAAGAGCAGTAAATAAGAACGATAAAACGAAAATAAAACTTTCGCACTAATTTCGCGACATTTCGCACTAATTTCCATTATCAACATTTTGTTTTACTCATTCTAATTTTCGTATTTAGAATCCCTTTCCTATTAAATTATATCGTTGTAAGAAGACAGTTTTAGATATGTCTCAATCATTTTGGACATGAGTGTACATGTACGTAGAAAAAATGTGCTTCTTGGAAAAACGTATGTAAAGGTTAGCAGAGTTTAAATGAATTACTGGTTACTTGAAGCACTTAGAATGCACCGTAACCATATTTTTCGTTGTCTTCTGTGTCTTTCTCATTTTCCTTCTCTGCTCTTTTCCTTTTTGCTGATTCTTTTGTCTGATGTTATTCCTAACTTCTACTCACCTGATGTTATTCCTAACTTCTTCAGAAACTAACACCTGATCAAAGAACCAATATTAAAACATTACAATGCACCATACACAGATATACGTACCAATCTTGCACTAGCAAATGGCGTTTTTATACAGCGTTGCAAATCATGCTATTGAAACTTTCATTCGGATTTTGGGTCTTGCCGCGAAGACAGTATTTTCTTGATGAGCTGTGGGGCAGCAAATGCTCTAAAGGTTGGGTTAATATGATTCATTACTGTTTCTGGTAAAAAGTGTTTGTGCTCGTAATGCTCCCCTGTAACTTAGTTTCCGTTGTAACCACACCACGAATTTTTTTCCCATTTGGACACAGCACATATATAGTTTTGTTTGCTTTCGGTTGATAATTTATGCTTTCGGTTGCAATTTTGATGTTGTGGAACATGTATGACAATAGTTGGACATGCACTGCATATCCAACACCTTGCCTGTATCAATTGTGATAACTGATGTTACACCATATATGAAGTATGGCCTCTTTTCATCTACGTCCCATCTACACTTGCATAAACATCAGTCCTACATTCCACATCCTCATTTGGTTGATTTGCTTTTACAGCTTCAGAGCGAACTGCTTTCGTATTTTCTTCCACTTCATGTTCAAGAGCTGAATGAAGAGATTTGTTTATTTTGTCAAATTTCTTTGCAGGTGGAGATATATTCATCAAACTGCAAAAACATTTGAGTTTTTTATCGTCCTTTACCTAAGCAATGCATTTCATTAAACTAATATAATATTAGATTCAAGGCTTTATGTTGTCTTGTTTCAAACTTAGAAATCAGTCTTGGCTCCACAAGCTTGGCAATGTATTTCTATTGAAAATATAACACCACAACGCTTATTATTGTACTCCACTAAATACATCTGACCAAAGGTACCACAAGAAACACAGGAACATACATTTCGAATTGCTGCAGACAACGATGTTAAGTCAGTTAGCCGAAAATTACTTTCATTTTAGAACAATCAGAAATGCCAGAACAACTATCGAGAGACGCTGTAACTTTACTCCTGGAAGCACTTGCACGTCCGAAATCCAACTTTCGTTTCAAAGCTCCTCTGGGCGCTGTTCTATCTACCAAATGCGATGTAAATTTGTTCCCACTGAATTTACGTTTTATATAAAGTCTTTCACTTCTTCCCGTAGTCAAAAGAAATAAACTAGCACCGCAGCTAAGGAAACAGCAGCCAAATATAAAAATTAATGGAGTATAACTAAGGAAACTAACGCTCGTTGCAAACATGCATGAAGTCAGTGTTTCTTCGTGACGTCTTTTGCGAGGGAGCACTGCTCCCAGGAGCTCTGAGAGTGTACCTCGGGAAGAGACCAAAATAACATGTCTATAATTTAATAATAAATAGAATAATACCAGCAACGCCCCTCCGAATACTGTGTGTGTCCAACGGAACATTTTTTTTCCGAAAGAAACACTACATGACATACGATTTTTAATGAGAACGCGCTGGCTAGAGGCAGAAATGAACGTGCTGTCAGTTCTTGACATCAACAAGCCCTAGACAGACGTAAAAAATACATCTTTATTAGAAAAAAATAATATACGGAAAGAACCATGCAAATACTGAGCACAGGTGCAAATTACATAAAACGTACTCTTATAACCAAAATTATGTGTTTAGAAATTACATAAATAGATTTTTTTTCTTGTGATATAAAATGTCACATTTCATTTTTGAAATAAGCAGAAGAACAACTCTCATATTTCCGAAAGCTATTTCAATAAAAAATTAAAAAATAAGCAAGTTATAATTAAAACAGAAATCTCCGAAACCTTGTCGAGAAATTCTATGTTCCACTTTCGTAAACGTGGCAAACGCGAACCGAAATTTACAAAAAGGGAGAACATTTTATGCTTTGTTAGAAATACAACGTAAATCTGTCAAAAGGGTAGTTACTATACATGTGGCACAGCTCAAACAATCATTGCTATTAAACATTTTACATTTAAGGAAAGGACTAAATATAAATGAGCTACAAAATGTGAGAAGCTATCAGGCATTTTGTGTTAAAGGTTTCGTTATATGCGTCTGCCAATGTTCAGTCCTTACCGTACCTTCGTAAAGTAGTCGGTTAAAGCTTGTTCTTTACATACTTTATTTTTCCACAATCATCACTTCGAATCCCACACCCTATAGTAACGTTTTTTTTTTTTTTTTTTTTTTTGAGAAAGGCTTGATTCTGTGAATTCCTTAAGGATCAATTTTTGGTTCTAATAATGCTCTTTAGTATTATCCTCTTCCTTCTAGTTTGTTTGAATATTTCGAAATAATTTAGAATTGTGTCTTTAAAAACATTAAAATAGTCAAGTATTTTATAAAAAGCGAAAGCTTCATTTATAATCATTTTGATAATCGAAGTGAGAAACTTTAAAATAGTGGAATTTTAATTAACATATGACTAAACTTTTATAAAACAGTAATTAAATAAAACATTTACTCCCCATAGTTTCTGCAAGTAATATGTAGAAAATAGAAATATTGAACTAAACTATTAGATGTCGATTAAAAATTAGTAGGGGTAATTCTAAATCCAAGTAGAAAATTATCTCTGGTTCATGAAAATAATAAACATTTTGCAAAAATAATTGCATTTTTGCTGTATTGGAAATTTGTTTAGTAAATAAATAAATAAAATACAATTATATAATTCAATCACTGTGACTCGATAGCTTGAAGAGAAACTGTGTCGGCGCGATCCTTCGGCTTTCTTCGTAGCACACGAAGGGACACAAAGTTTATCCGAACCAAGGGAAAGGGTGTAAAAAGAAATAGTGGCACGTTACAGTACGGCATGATATGTGTGAATGGTCACGGCAGTGACACCTTCGGATCATGGCAGGGGAATGACATGGGCATGATGCACTATGTGTGAATTGATCTTTAACTGAAAACTGGCACATTCAATGCACAAGGGAGTCAAGTTCACTTTTGATGTTTAAGACATGTTTTATCTTTAAGATCTCTACTTGAATCTCCATTGAGAGCGCATAAAGTTAAAAGATTCATGTTCAGACATTGCTAAAAATACAAAGAATATCTGTCATAATGTTAGTTACTATACACATGGAATAACTCTGATAATGATATCAGACATTTTACACGTAAGCAAAGGAATAAATAGAAATAAGCTACAAAACATGAGAAACGATCATGCATTTTGTGTTAGTGGTTTTCTTATATACGCCTGCAAGTAGTCCGTTCTTGACTTACCTTTGTAGAGTAGTTACTTAGCGCTTCCTCTTTATACTTTATTTTCCCATATCCACCAGTACAAATCACATACCCTACGGTCTTTTTTTTTCAAACGCCTGTTCTCTGTATTCGTTATAGTGTTATCCAACAAGTAGTAGGATGATTTGTTAAAGCATTATTTAGTGCTCTCTCTTTTTTTCGATGATCATTAGTTCCAGCTCCGTGCCAACAAAATTTTTTAAAATTTTGTTCGCGAGATTTCGTTATACAGTTCTCTTCTATTAAGAAGAGGTATTTGATATTATTCTTTTTACGTTAGTAATTTAAATATGGGCAAACAATTCAAATTGTTGCCTTTCAACGTGTTAAAATTTCAAGAGTTTTATAAAAACTAGCACCTTCATTGTCATAACGCGAAAATGAAACTTTAATAAAACTTAATCAACATATCATTAATTTTAATAAAACAATACTTTCGATTTTATCACGAAGGGGCTAAACTATGGCTATAGAGAGGATAGCCAAGAATTTCCCATGTCAGTCGTACCCCTTTATTATTACAAGTGCCATCTTACATTTCGAAAGGAGTTCATAAACAAAACTTAATCTATCTATTTTAAGAGTTTCGGAAGATACTATATTTTTATCACAAATTTGGAGTCGATTTCTCCCTTAAGATACTGATTCTAATGAAAGAAATATGATAGAAAAGAGAACTGATTCGACTATCTTCGAAGTTTAATTTGAAACGATTCAGTCATTATCCGTGCTGAAAGTGATGAGTAAAAACTATTTGTCTCGAGGGATAATTTCAATACACAGGGTTAAAGTAGCACTGCAATAATACTGGTTTCTTCCGAAGTTAGGGCGGAAGTGATAAGAATTTCATTGGTCTCAGGAGAAAATGTGGCCCTGTGCTACCACCTGAAATCGACAGTACGTGGTGATGAGGCAATCAACATCAACTTAATTTTTGCAAATTTCCTTTTATCCTTTTAGAAGCCAAGCTATCGTAAACGCTGGGATAAGTCTTTACTTACTTCATTGACGAATTTTTTAAGTAGATTGAAGTCCCTACTGACGGACTTGCACGAAACAGTATTTTTGTCATGTATTTTGAGTCTCCTTCTGCTTTAGGATATATATTTTGACGACAGTGAGGTCGTGAAAAGACGAATCTAGCCAAATGATTTGGCGTGGGAGACCTGGGTTCGATTCCCGGAGGGAGCTCATGTGGTTCGGTTTCCACATTAATCAGTAGGTCGCGTCTCATATAGCCTCGCTGTTGAGGCTTAAACAAGGGACACTAAACTCAAAATCAACTCAAGTCTAGCCAAACGATTCTGATTTTCAAAAATTTGTTTTACCTAGTTCAGCGTTTAGCTGTGATGAGGAGCCAGAAAACTTCGATTCATATTTATATGTTGAGAAAGTATTATATAAATTACCTTTAGGCTATACCTTTTCCTGTAGATGCTAAATATTTGAAAACTCGATTACACCGAACCATTTATTTTAGTGAGGAGTTTATATATCAAACTTCATCTATCTAACATGAGGGAGTTTTGAGAAACTTTATTTATAAGCTAAATTTTAAAATTCCATTTTCCCCTTAGGATGCAGATTTTAACAAAACACTGACAAGACGACAGTGCTAATTATGTTCAGAAAACCATTTAACTAAACTAAGAAATGAAGCAACCATCCCTTTTCGTGTAATTTCTTTATATCTGTTATCAAGATGTATTTAATAAGCTAGCAATCGCAAAGCAGTCAGTTTGTGAACACTCACTAAATGTTCAAGTTTGGTGATGATCGGCAGTTCAAATCCGTATACTATTTTTTTTTAATTTGTTATTATGTTTACATTTTGTTAGAGATATTTTGTTAAACAACTCTCTTTCAATCCAGCGTAGGAGGCCCGGGTTCGATTCCCTTCCGGAGTAAATGTGGTTCGGGTTTCACGGTAATCAGTAGGTCTAGTCTCATATGGTCTCGCTGCTGAACGGGAAGTTAAACTCAACTCAACAATCTCTTTTAATCCAAAAATATTTCTCAATATTACTAGTTTAATTCTTTTAAATTTGAATATGTGCGTAAAGTATACTCCAAACTTTTATATTTATCAAATATTACAATTTAGCAAGATTTCAATAAAAAGAAGGAACTTGATTGTAACAACCTGAAAATGAAACTTTAATAAAAGTTTAGCCAATATACCCGCAACTTTAATAAAACATTACTTTCCTATTTATTATGCATCATGTAGTGCAAACTGTATTTGTTGTATATTTTTTCAATGCAAATTAATTTAAATATTCTAGAAAAAGTAACTATATTTGTTAATTCCTTTTGTACACAATGCTGTGATAAATCGTTACATTATTACATAAACAAGTATGAAAGTATCTAAATTATTTTATCGAATTTTTTTCTTATTCAGCGCAGAATATTTTAAAACCATCATTCAATGTTTTGTTGCATAAAAATCACCATAATAGGATTGCTTTTTTGTTTACTCTACATATGCACTGCAATCCCAGACAGCACAGTGCACGTAGAGTACCTGTATAGTACATGTACAATTGCACGGATGCAATATGTGCATCTTCTGTATAAATGCACGCTTGTACATGTGATGTACATATACATCACAAGTTCTATTCAACATCTTCACGTGCACAGGCCATGTGCAATGGATACGTACACGTCCTGCACAAGTGATTTACACCTACTGCGCAGGTGATTTACAAGTAGCACGTATTTGATTTACATTTAGCACACAGGTGATTTACCTGTAGGACAGCGGTGATTTACATGTAGCACACTGGTGATTTACACGCAGTACCCAGATGATTTACATGTAGGACAGAGGTGATTTACATGTAAGACAGAGATGATTTACACGCAGTCTCCAGATGACTTACATGTAGGACACATGTGATTTCCTCGTAGTGCAGAGGTGATGTAAAAGCATAATCGAGATGCAACGGAAAAAAGAGTTTATATATTTGGTGCCTTACGCAATAACTCTATCTATAGCACAAACGTTTTTTTTCCCTCTGTCTTTCATTCCCATCATAAGATGGGCGGGCCGCAGAAGGTTATGCTTTCTCTATGGCCAGTGATATTGCACCAACGGTCACGGGCACGGTAATGTTGAATTTTTGTCAAGTGTATCGGGCCAAAGCCCCTGACTTCATAAGTAAGATGGCAGAAAGAATATGTACAGATGTGCAGGTGGCTTGTTGGGTATTACTATTGTTTTGTTGTGTCTTTGAGGCTACGTCTGCAACTGTCGCAGAGTAGCGGATGTTGAAGTCATTACAATCTAAGTAATGATATTAAAGGCGTGGCGTGCGATGAACGTTCCGTAGAGCGCATTTGGTTCCAATGGTAGATATAGCTGGATTTATGTGTCTTGGTAAAGTATGCCAGAATATATGGTGGAGATACCGTAGAACTTCCTTAACAGGAGGCATCTCTAAATCTTCCAGAATTTGGCTGTTGCGTGTATATCTATTGTGACCGGTGATGATACGACCGGCTCTCGTTTGCACACTTTCAAGTGTTTGAAGATGACTGTTAGAAGCATGTTGCCAGGCAGGGCATGCATAAGAAAGTGTTGATAGGACTATCATCTTCAATATATGCACGCGGACTTCATGAGAAATTGAACTGCAACGAAAGATGGGGTACAATGCTGATATTTTGGGGTACAACGCTCGTTGCTTTATATCTTTGATGTGTGAGGCGAAAGTTAACCCATGATCTAAAGTCACACCCAAATATTTAGCGTGTGCGGCGTGAGGAATGTGTGCGTTCTCATACGTTAAATTGCGAGGGGCGCGGATGCGCCGTCGACTGTGGATTACAGCACAGCTTTTGTCTGTATTGATTTTAATTCTCCAACGCCTTGCCCATTCCTGAAAGCCGTTGAGTTGACGTTGCATGTAGATATAACACTGTGCAAGTGAGCTGCTGGTCGTAAAAAAGGCAGTATCGTCAGCATACGTTGCGAAAAATCAATGTGGTAAGGTCGGGAGATCTGCCGTGTACAGATTATATAAAAGCGGTGAAAGTACAGCGCCCTGTGGTACACCTGCTTTCATAGATGTAGACGTGGATTTGACACCGTCAACAGACACATGAAATTTTCTCTCAGTAAAGTATGAACGTAGTAAATGTATAAGACGATCTGGAAAACCTTGGGTGTATAGCTTATATAATAGTCCTGCTAACCATACTTTATGAAAGGCTTTTGACACATCCAGGTATACTCCAAGGGTGTGTTGTTCCCTATTGAAAGCCGTTGTTAAATGATCCACTACTCGTACGAGCTGCGTTGTAGTACTATGTTGAGCACGAAACCCAAATTGATGGGAAGGTAGAAGGTCTTTATTATCTACGTGATGTTTCAGCCTCCAGAGAAATACCCGTTCGAAGAGTTTGCTCAAGTGCGATAGAAGACTTATCGGCCTGTAGTTTTCCGGGAGCAGTGGATTCTTGCCAGGTTTGGGGATTGTGATGACACGAGCTCCCTTCCAGGTCTTGGGAAAGTAGCATAATTGAAAGATGGCATTAAATAAGTAAGTTAAATAGACCAGTAGTTTTCTAGTTGGATGTTTGAGAATCTCAGATCGAATCCCATCAGGCCCAGATGCTGTCTTTGCCGGCAGACATGTTATATGTCGTTCTATTTCCCGGGGTGTTACTAAAGTGATGCCATGTGTAGGGTTTTGTGTACTTATGCTATATAATGTGGTTCGGATGTGCTGTTTCTGATAGGGATCGAGGCGTGCTCTATTGGGCTGGAACTGTTCTTCCAGAGAGTCAGCGAAAATGTCCGCTTGTGACTGAGGATCTTGAGTCAGTCCTTGAGGTCCTTGTATGACTCTAGCTTCGGAAGCATTTGTGGTACGTTGGTATGATTTGGAGTACGTCCAAATTTTATGGTCATTTAGTGTGACATTTCGAAAAGTGTCTTCCCAGTATTGTTGATTCTGTCGCGTAGTGAGCATCTTGAGCTTCATACAAAGTTTGTTCCACAAAGTCTTATATGCGGGATGTAGTGTGTGCTGCCATCGACGTCTAGCCCAACGTTTCAGATGAAGATAAAGTTGTAAATGAAAACTGTCGCATTGACTGGTTTGCGTTGGAGAGTTTATGGTAGTGGAGCTCGCTGCCTCTGCTGTTCGAAGTGCTAGCGTGATGTGAGAGACCGCTTGATCGATGTCCGCTATGGTGGCAGGCCTATTTCGTAGATCGATCATGGTGTTTAGTTCTTGTTTAAATAGGTCCCAGTCAGTTTCTATTTGCTTGAAAATGGGGGCAGAATGGGCGATGCTGCGGTGGGAGACGTGAAAAATGACTGGATCATGATCATAATCTAAATCTGAAATGACATAAGGATGGACGGTAAATGATACGTCTTTGCAAAGGGTTACGTCAAGCACATCGGGTTGTCCGCCGAATTTTGGATGATGAGTTGGGTCTAGTGGAGCACTGATGATGAAGTTGGACGTGAGTAGATATTGATGTAAAGTATCTCCAGCAGTGTTTGGGGTAATAGAGTTCCATTCTCCGTGTTTAGCATTAAGATCTCCAGCTAAGATGACTTTGGGCCCTAAGTTAGCAATGACATCGAAGTCTGTGGGCTCTAGCTGTGTAGCCGGGGACCTGTACCCGGTGACCAATATTAATGGAACGCCTGGAGTTATTAGCTCAACACCAAGTGCCTCCAAAGTTAGTAAGGGTGGTATTGTACCTGACGGGGAATGCCTTTTTGATTATGAGTAGTAATCCTCCCTTCTGTCTGCCTACTCCATCCTGTCGATACACCAATGTAATTGGGTAGTCGCCAAGTAGTGATACGAGCAGTGAAGTGTGTTTCTTGAATAAACATGACATCAACTCTATGGTGTGTGAGAAATCTAATATGCATTTGTTTTTGCCCCTCGAGACCATCTGCATTCCACGTACCAAGGACAAGTGTGTGATGCAATACGCTGGATTTAGAAACAGCCATCATCAACCATTTCCGCTATTCTTTCTATTACTGCTGCAGCCTTGGAAGCTGAGTCTGCTGCTTGACGGAAACGGGTTATACCACGTTTAATATGCGTTATTATTTTGCGTAATTCAAAACCCTTGAGAAATGAAAGAACGGACTTTAAGTCTATTTTTTTTAATGCTAGCTTGATGGCTAGCTCCCCCAAAGGATTATGCCCTTTATATGGGAAGAGAAGGAAGAGGATTGTGGGTAGAAGATATATAATGCTGGTCTATGAGTGCATTCTTTATTAATGGGTTTAATAACAAACATTAAAAAAATAATATACAACAGGTATATTACGAAGATAAATACATGTGAATGTATGATACAACTGCAGGCATTATAGCATTATGCTATAATCATAAGGATGGGGAGTAGGTACTAGTTCTATCGATGGCATTGCCTTTATTTGGTTATGAGATAATATGAAGGACATTATAGCTTTAATGCTATAATCATAAATGAGGGGAATATATGAGATGGAAATGAAGTGCATCGGACATCACAACACGTGGGATATGTTAGTGGACGAATGAGTTTATCTTCCGGTCCTGGGGTGGCTCAGGACCATGATGGAGACAGTGGGAACCCTGTTAGAACAAAAGGACTACTGTGCAACATAGGATGGAAAGATGAGAGGTGAAGAATAATCGGTTTTATAAGCAGCAACGGCATGAAGATCGGGATGATCAGGGGGTAAAGTGTAATGGTGTAATGAAAATAGAAGGGAAAGTGAAGTATGATGAAGGGGGTGAGAAGGGGTATAAGCTATATCAAATTTCATAGTATCTAAGAGGAGGGCATGTCGTTCCTCGAACCGTTTAGTAATATACTTCAGTCGGAGGGTTTCGAGGTTGTATAAAATATAGGGAAAAGTTAGGCGCTCATAAAGTTCATGTGTAGGGCTGGGTAATTTAATGCGGAATGCAATGCGTAAGGTATGTCGTTCAAGAATTTTTACTTTCTCGTAATAAAAGGGAGAGGCGTTAATCCAAGCCACGAACCCATACGTTAGTATTGGCCGGAGAAAAACCTTGTATGTGTTTAGGACGACAGATGATTTGAGGGCCCAAGTCGTTCCAGTTAAGCGTCGTAATAAATTCAATCTATTATAAGCTTTAGCGACAACCGTCTTTAAATGAGGACGCCAGGTAAGGTGTTTGTCGATGGTGAGACCAAGATATTTAACGTAATTAGCGGGTTTCAGGCTAGTGTCGTCCACGGTTAAATTGAGATAAGATGGATTTTTCTGAATTTTACTACGTTTTCTGGGAGGAAGAAGAAATAATGTTTGTGTTTTATCTGGATTTATCTTGAGCCTCCACTGGTTGCACCAGCTGACGAAGGAGTTGATAGCAGACTGCATAGCGGTATTAATTTGCTGTACTGTGTTCCCTAAGGCTAGGAAGGCTGTGCCGTCTGCGTATTGAAAAAGTTGGATGTTGTCTGGAAGTGGCGGTAAGTCTGCAACATATAGAATATATAATAAAGGAGAAAGTGCTGAACCCTGAGGCACGCCGGAATGTAGAAAGATGGGATGTGAAAGAGCACTGTTGATTGAGATATAGGCCAATCTGCAAGAGAGAAAATTATAAATAAAACGGACGTAGGCGAGAGGAAGTTTGAAATTCAACAATTTAGCAATGAGACCTTGGTGCCAAACTTTATCAAATGGTTTCTCAAGATCAAACAATACTAAGCAGGATGGTTTGATGGTATTGTAATGATCAGTTATGATAGTGAGCATTCGTAAAAGTTGGTCGTTGATACAGTAATTTGGACAAAAGCCTGCTTGATGATTCGGGAGAAGGTTTTTAACAGAGAGGTGTTGGTGGAGCCTGTAAACGAGAATACGTTCAAGAATTTTGCTGTAGATGGATGTTAATTGAATTGGTCTGTAAGAAGCAACGCTATTGGCAGGTGTGTCCGGCTTTTGAAACATTAAAACTTTCCAGGTTTTCCAGTGAGACGGTATGTAACCTGTTCTGAGTATAAATGTAAAAATGAGAGCTAAGAGGTGTAGGAGAATATACGGACCTTCTTTGATATGGCGATATGTGATCTCATCTAGTCCAGGGGCAGTATTGCGTTTTCGTGCTATGGTGTCTTGAATTTCGACTGTGGTGATAGGAGCTGTAAGTGGATGGTTAGCGGGAAGAGAGTGGGATGGATTTGGTTGAAGATGAGGGGACTGAAAATTAACTTTTTCGACTGGATGAGTTTTTGACTGAATAGTAGATGGTAGAGGAGTGAAAATGGTTTGTAGGTAATCGGCAAAAGCGTCCGTTTTATCTTTATCGGTATGAAGAGCTTTGTCATGGTGAATTAATGGATATGGCGTATGTGTCTTTTTACCTGTTAGGATGTTGAATCTTTTCCAAAATTTCGTGGGGTGAGCAGTATCTGAAAGTTTATTGCAAGTGTCTATCCAACGCCGTTGTTTATATGCCCGTATGTAATTTCGGACTGTCCGTTGATATTGTCTATGAAGCCTTAAGGATTCGACATTGCCGGTGCGTTGATAATCTCTATAGAGTTCTCTAGAACGACGAATAAGTGGAAGGTAATGGGGTGGGAGTTGAGGATGATGAGGAGAAATAGTTGACTTGGGAATATGGGAGTTTGCGGATGCCTGAATAGATAATGTGATAACGTCAAGCGCATGATATAAACCTTCTTCTGTAGTAGGGGCTTCTAAGTGTTCACGACTGCGTGCAAGAGAAATGCGGTATGCTTCCCAGTCTGCTTTATCAAAACGTGGGACTTCACGTGATGGAATAGAATTGGATAGGTTGGAGACTCGGCGTGTGTTAGAGAGTTTAATGGGAAGGTGATCACTGCCCATCGGATCGAGTACGTGCACAGTGCATCGGTCTATGAGATTATGCGAAACTATGACTACATCTAGTGTAGTGTTGGAAACATGTCGAGTTGGTTTGGGTAGTTGCAGAATAGTGCCGGTAGTGTGAGTGGTGATGAAATCCTGGAAATGGCGTTTCTGACGATCGGTACGGCTGTGAAAATTGATGTCAGCCATGATTACAAACATTCTAAAGTTATTGGAAATATATTGAAAAAAACCCATAAGGAAGCTCATGACCAGGGCGAATGTAGATTGTGGCAATGGTTACATAAAGGCTTGAAAAATAGAGCGTAACAACCAAGTTTCCAGACAGATTTTGTATTGGAGGATGAAAGATGCGATATGGTTAGTGTTGTAAAAAAACGGTTTTTTTTTCTGTGAAGTTTTTTTTCAATAAAAAACATCGTTCTTTTTCATGTTATTTTTCAAATGTCTCTTTTTTTTCTGGCAGCTATTATTTATTGATTTATGTTGAATATTATTGAAATAATCAATAGAACTTGAGTGGAAGCCCTCGTAACTTACAAATCGTTTGTTTCCTTGTACCTATACGAGTAAAATCGTGTGATTATTCTTTTCGGACCCAGATCATTTTTGGCGTTTTCCTACTTTCTCAGTTAGTGACTTATTGCTCAAAAACCATTTACCCTATTGATATGGTTAAAACCTTGTTTTTTAGAAAAGGAATGTGGCTATTTTTTGGTGTACATTACATTGCAGTGTTGCGAGCAGGTGGGAAATTACTGAGAGAAATGTAGGGGTGAAAATTTACAAAAAATCCCTAACCGAATTTCAAGATTTTTTGTATCTAGCTCCACTGTTGCCATATGGGTCTAAGTCACCTAAAAAAATTCTTTGGTGCGTTGACAAGGTACAGTGAAAACCTAAAGTTGCTGGCTTCCATTCAAAGAGAGAAAGAAAAAATTATCTGTTTCCATACACATGAAATTTTGACACTTTTTACGCCTCAGAAGCAAAAACCAACAGATATGCCGGGGCTACAGCTTCTCTAATTATCCTATTGAAACTTTTTATGGTGCGTTCTGTAGGCTAAAGAGAAGGCTTTCATATAGTGGTACATTTGTTGCAACGTAGCGAGCAAGAGGGAAATAATAGAGGGGAAAGGGAAATTTGCAGAATTTTTTACTCAAGTGCGGGAATTAATTGTTTTGGCTGGAAACACTGCCATAAAACAGACGTAAACTATTTGAAAGTAAACCTTCGTACCCCAAGAATACTTTCTACAAGTATCATGGCGATATCTAACAAAGTAAGCATGATTTTTTTAAAAAAAAATCTCATTCTACCTCAGAAATTCACAATTTTCTTAACATTTACAGAACATAGTTTATTATAAGCCTTAACTGTACTTCCTCTAATTATTCTACCGAAACTTTTTATGGTGTGTTATGTAGGCTAAGGACGAGACTTCAGACAGTGGTACGTTTGTTCGAATGTAGCCAACAAGAGGGAAATAATAGAGACAAAAAGGGATTTTTTTTTAAAATTTTCCCCTAAAATCAGAAATTAATTTTTGTTTGTATCTAGCAACAGTGCTGGCAGACACACACAAACTATCTTAAAAGAAGCTTTGGTATCCCTATAATATACCCTACAAGTATTGTGACGATATCTAATAAAGTAAGGAGGTCATTAAAAATATTTCAATCTACCTAAAAAAATCACAGTTATCTTTCCACTTAGAGAACAAGGTCTGCTGTAAACCTTAACCAGTGGTGCCAACCCCCCCGTATGTCCATGACGCACCCCCCCGCAATTATCTATCCATAGGTATTCTTCCATGAAAAAAAATCTTTTTGATTAATTTAACCCCCTCCCCGCCAAACATATTTATATAGATTTTTAACCCCCCCAAATATTTTGATGACGCAGTTTGCGTCATAGCCCCCCTTGTGGGCACCCCTGCCTTAACTGTACTTCCCCTAACTATCCTATTGAAACTTTCTATAGTGCGTTGTGAAGGGTAAAGACAAGACTTTCAGATAGTGGTACTTCTGTTCCTAGGTAGCCAACAAGAGAGATATAATAGACAAAACACGTAATTTTCCCCTAACAACTCGAATTAAAATTTTCCGTAGCTGGCAACACTGCTACCAGACAGACGAAAACTGTCTTAAAATAAACACTGGAACATTACTAATATATCCTACAAGTATCATGACGATATTTAAGAAACAATGCTTTTAATTACCAAAAATATATTTCGATAAACAGAAAAGTAGGGGAAAATCAAGAGTTAGAACCTAAATCCGAATTTTTCGTGCGTCCCCTAATTACCCCACTGTAACGATACGTACCCGAGTTTGTTCAGTAAGAACAAATGTTCGACTGGCGTAAATTGACTTGCATTCGGACATATAGGTACGGTTTATAACAAAAATTTCGAATTTTTTGCCAAAATTTTAGGAGATTTTAATTTCCGTATTTGGCAACACTACGCGCAAGCCCGTCCAATTGATGTCAACAATTAGGTATCCATCCGACGTATCTACTTGACAAGTCTTAAGGAGGTCTCTCTACAGCGAATGAAGCTACAGGGGCAAAGTAATAAAGAAAATTCGAAAATTCTCGAATTTTTGACTGGGGTGAAATTTGTGAGGGAAATTCGACACACAGAAGAAAAAGAAACTAAAATGATAAACTATGGGCCAACTATATTTGGCAAAAAATATATATACCGATATCTTAATTAGTGACCATACAGGAGCGGATTAAAAAATTGACACACCCGTATGTGCCACTTTTGGCCACCTGTGTCCGAAAGGGTTACGAGTGTACATTTAATTGCATTGTTTTGACTACTAACTTGTGTTGTTGTAGTAATTATAGTCTTGACTAATAATAATATCGTTGTTGTAAACAATCACAACCTCTCCTTTTTACATCTTAGTTCCAATACTGATGCTGAGAAATGCAGGTCTTCGTAGTACTTATTACATTTTACGCACAATTATAAATAATACATCAAATAAAAGAACACCTCAAACAGTTTTTCCTTCAAGTGTTCGATGTGAGCTTCATTCATCACATGGCACACATTGAGTCAATAGGTGAGAAAGGCCCATAAACTTTCCGCCATATGGCACAAAACATTCAATTCACACAGACGGTTGCACTGTAACTACAGATTCAGTCTTTGCAAAGTTAAAACACACAAAGCTTTCTGGTCTCTAGTCTCCACCTTTGCTACTTGCTCTTTGTAACGGCAGACAGAGGAAACAATGAATGTGCATGCGTGTGTACAAAACTGTTTGAGTTGCTCTTTTATTTGATAATGCTTATAATTGTAAGTTAATTGTAATAGATACCTACAAAGTTTCAAAACCCTAATATTCATTTTGAAACACCCTGCATTACTTCAAATTATGTCATCCTATATTCATGTCTTGTATGTACACTTATGCCCAAGATTATTGTCGCATGTCTATAAATATGTTGTTGTAGGAACATAATTTGATAACGAATTCGCCCAGTATTTCTTATAATGTTAGTATGTGTATAATCGGCAAAGACATGTACGTGGCAAATTTCGTGTCAAAAGAGCAGTAAATAAGAACAATAAAACGAAAATAAAACTTTCTTGTCCATTTAGCAACAGTTTCTTTTACTCTTTCTCATTTTCGTATTTATAATTCTTTTCCTTTGAAACATACCACAAATATACATTTTCCGATTATACACACATCATCAGTATTAAAAGTACCCTCCAAATCATTATCAAATTATATTCTTACAAGAAGACCGTTATAGATATGCGACAATCATTGTGGACATGAGTGTACATATCATCGGGCCGGCCCTAGGCAATTTGTCGCCCGCGCAATGACGTAATTTGCCGCCTAAATCTTTCTCCAGAAAGAAGAAATCTTAAAAGTCACTATTTTAAGTATGCTACTCCAGCATGAAAAACAAAAGGGAAGGAAACTACACTCGCACTCAGAAAGGCTTAAATACTTACTACAAATACAATATTGTTGTGTCTGTTTTTTTCTTTAAATGTTAATCTATTATGTTAGTGAAAGATAAGCAAATACGTCCTTTTCTTATAGAATTCAATATCGAGTTTCAATCTCAACATATCAGTTTGCAATCATAGTGCAACTAGCTCTTTTACCTTTATTTCTTGATTTTCCTTCTACATTTGTTTTTTTTTAATAGTATTTCCACCTTCAGTGATAACGATCTTACTTGCGACAAAGACAAGAGAAGCTTTCATATCAGAACTTGGATAACTAATCAAAGGGGACAGGCATTCGAGAATTGAGTTCCTGTATTTGACAACAATCAAGCAATTTATGCTGGGATTTATTTTACCATTTGCTTTAGCACTGATCATGTGACTTAAACTAATGTGACCTAAACATAATTTATAAATGTAGTATTCAAATAGGTCAGATTGGTAAATTTAGCTACCATGATCATGAAGTCTGTCTCCAACATGAAATATTTATTTTAAATGAAATACTTATGACAGATATTGCAGCCCAGTGCAAATGCACGTGTTTCACATATGGTAGAGCCAGCAATGCATATCATATATCTAGTCGACAAATTATTTATATATGATATTCAGAAAATATTAGTAGGCAAATTAGTATTAGTTTTTACCTTTAGACAAGTTATTTGCATTTTATACTGTTCGTGATATTATTTTCGTATTTATTAAAGGCTTACTTCCACGAAAAAAACAAATGTTCATTTATACTTTTATTTCTTCGTTGATATTGGTGAAACAGTACAGAAACCCGGATTATTAGTAGGTGCGCTACTCATATAAATTGTAAAATATTTGTACTGTATCAGTATCTAGAGTGTTTAATTTATGTTGCATTTTATGGTAATTATACCTACATAAAAATACTTCAGACTTAAATGACTTAAGATACATTACAAATGACTATTTAAAAAAAACGAAATTTAGAAAAAAAAACGAGAGGCAATGTTTTTTTTCTAAAAAACGTACATTTCTGAAAAAATACGAACTTTTTTTTCTATTTACAACACTAGATATGGTAAGCTTCGAGGGAAACCAATAGCTACCCCACCATTTGCTCTGCGGGCTGGTATGGTGTTGTCATGGCGAAGAACATGATAATTTGAAAACTTTGCTCTTTAAGTCTAGATTTTTTTTGTCCGTCGTAACGTTTAAAGGGATTTGCCCTTTCTTCGGGTAAGTGCTTCATGAATAGAAAGGTTGATTGCACTTTAATGTGGTTGGTCTAAGAGTTGTACATATTTAATATTTATTCATTTATTGAGTACACATACATACAAAGAGGTGATTGAAGGGTGAAAAATAACATATAATGAAAATCAAACATAATATGATGGGAGGCCAAGTGTGCCACAAAAATACTGTAGAAAATAATACATTTATTAGCATGTCGTGATGAATTATGGCGAAGCAAAACTGAATGATTGTAGTGCAGGATGCAGTGGGCAGAGAAGTAGATGAAGACGAAATGCAGTGCTCTGAACGCTACACACACTGACGAATGCAACTTATCTTCAGGTCCTGGGGCGATTCAGGAACTGATGGAAATAGAAGAAGCCCATGTTAATAGGTAGTTACGGTGCATATGATGGGTAGATGAGTGATGAGAGCTCACGTGGTTCATAGAAGGGTGCAGGGGAAAAACCAACTGAGTCAAAAAAATCAAAAAATGAGGTTATGTTGGCAACAGGTAGTGCATAGCTTATATTTTAACATGCCGAAACATGCAGGCAAACAGACAACTCTGTCAAGAGATATAGCAGTCGAAAAGAATGTCATACAGGGGGAGAAACAACTACGTCAGGATGGTACACGCTAAGAAACAACTCAGTCAGCTAAATGCAGACGACTAACGCATGCGCGAACATCTGAGGTCTCCCATTTTGAGGTTATGTTCTGCACTGTGCTGTGTTGTGAGCTTACTGTGTGTTTCGTTACTTGTGATTTAAATGCGTACAGTGTGTCAAAATGATTGATGGTGAATTTCAAAGTGATGTTAATGATTGTGAACATTTAACTCCACTGAGTGAATGTAAATCTACAAAGAAACGTAGGAAGACTGGTAGAATAACTGATGTCATGAAGAAGTTAAGAGCATCATCTTATGAAACTGGAATTGACTGCCGCTGTAAAAGGTACGAGTGCTTTAAAAATGTCAGTATTGAGCAAAGAGAATCTTTGATAAAACAATTCAACGAAATAGGAGCTCAAGTAGGAGCTGATGGTCAAAGTAGCTACCTTGCTGGCCTGATTCCAGTACTGCCTGTTGGTCAAAGGAGGCCTAGGAAGTGTGAAGATGAAGCTAGGCAAAATGGTAGTTCTTTTGCCTACAAAGTTAGGGTCGCACGGGAAGGTTCCGCTGTCGAAGTCCCAGTTTGTTTCAAGGGATTTCAATCCATTTTTGGAGTCAAACCTTTTAAGTTGCACACTATAAAAGATCTTTAATGCTAACAGGCCAGGCCCCTAAAGACCATAGAGGGAAACACGCAAACAGACCACATAAAATTTCCCAGGACACACGTAAATTGGCAATTGATTTTTTAGGATCATTGAAAGGTCGCCAGGCTCA
Source organism: Thermobia domestica (assembly GCF_964235325.1). Taxonomy (NCBI): domain Eukaryota; kingdom Metazoa; phylum Arthropoda; class Insecta; order Zygentoma; family Lepismatidae; genus Thermobia; species Thermobia domestica. Next base: position 65,022,365 of record NC_137467.1, read on the forward strand.
CTACAGTTTAAATGACACCAAGAAAGTATATTTGTCTGAAGATTTAAATGTTAAGGTCTTACTAGGAATGTTTTTGAATAAATATCCGGGTCTTGAGATGTCTTATGAAAGTTTTCGTCAGATATTTGTTTCTGAATTTAATATTGGATTCGGGTATCCTCGCACTGATACCTGTTCTTGGTGTGATGAGCAAAAAGCCAAATTAACTGAAATTGATAGGAAAATAACAGCCAGTGGAAATAATGATGAAAAACTAGCACTACTAAAAAACAGGGAAAAACTGTTAACGGAGAAAGCTCTTCACTTGAAACAAGCCGAATGGTTTTACAAGCTAAAAAATAAAGCTAAGCAAGAATCTAGAAAATCTAATGAAGTGGAAGCTATATGTATTGATTTTGGAAAAAACCTTCCAACCCCAAACATATCAACTGCCGAAGTGCACTTCAGACGCCAGCTGACATTTTACATTTTTAACGTGCATGTACTGTCGAATGATGTTTCTGTGATGTACACATATGACGAAACTACTGCGAAAAAAGGTGCGGATGATGTTGCGTCGATGCTTAGCCATTTCTTTGAAATTTATTTAAGCAAATCTGTCAAGACACTATACATATTTGCAGACTCATGTGGTGGACAAAATAAAAACCATACCATTATTAAGTTTTTGCACTACGTTACTGTTATGCAAAATAAGTTTGACGCTGTTGTTGTAACATTTCCTGTACGAGGCCACTCATACATGGAGACTGACAAAAGTATGGGTCTTATACCAAAAACTGCAAGAGCCGAAACACCAAATGGGTGGAGGACAGTTCTTGAGGGATCACGAATGAAGCCAAGACCTTTTGAAGTCATAAAATGTGAGCAAACCTTATTCAAGGATTCGGGCAACTTTTTGTCTTCTAAATTCTACAAAAATAAATTTTGTTTTCCTGTCAGAACTGTGAAGCAACTGCGATTTACTAAGTCAAAGTCTCTATCAGTTGAGCATAGAAACGCCTACAACGGAGCATTTTACACGTCTAACGTAAGGCAAACCGATGTTGAAATAGAAAAAGAGAAGAAGAGAAAAAGAAAAAAAATGTACTCCCCGTCGAAGTTTTGACTGTATCAGTCCCAAAGTACGTAGCTCCAATAGCCTTGACAAAAGAGAAGTGCAATGATCTTAAAGTGATAATGAAATTCTGTGAGAAGGAAGGTTCAAAGGAATTTTATGAGAGTCCCTTGCTGCCAATGAAACTGCATGCTACAAACAAAGCGCTAATTTCAAGATTTTTTCTAAATTCAAGAATTTTAGTAACTATGGGATCAGTTTTATTTTTAGTTTCATCAGGTAGAAACTTTTACGTGTAATGCTGTATCTTATTCGTTTTTGTATGTTCAATACTTAAAAAGGCTTTAAAAACATAATCTCATTTACAATTTATAAATATACAGGGGAAAAAACAACTCAGTCCCTGTTCACTAATATAAAAGCCATCATAATTATGTTGTTAATATATTTTACGCAGTAATTATTTAAAAACATAATAACAATGAACCAACATGCAAAAATGAACCGTAACCATTTTCGTAAAAATTCTGTGTTTTATGTGAAAACGTTTTAAACTTTGTCTTTGCTCTCCTGTAAAATTTCAGTTTTGTGACTCAGTTGGTTTTTCCCCTGTGCCCTTCAGTGAAAGATTTCGGGATCCACTGCAGCATCATCTAGTTGTAAATGATAGAAAGTCATGAAATGTTGGAGAGGAGTATCGACATAAGTTGGAGGTGCGTCGTGATCCCGATCGTACCGTATTATATCAAGTAACATGGGATGCTGCTGGTCAATTCGCTTGCAAACGTACCGAGTACGAAGCAGTTCGAGATGATGCAATAAAGGTGGAAAATCAATCAGCTCGTAAAGTAACCGTGTCGGATGCGGTAAGGTGATGCAATGCGCTAGGCGTAGAGCATGACGTTCTAGGATTGCCAATTTCTGATAAAATTTTGGCGGGGCGGATGTCCAGGCAGTGTGTCCATATGTTAATGTGCTGCGCATAAAGGCCTTGTAAGTATTAAGTACTGTTAAAGCTTTTAGCCCCCAGGTTGTACCAACTAACCGCTTGAGTAGGTTGAGCCGATTTTGTGCTTGGCGTACGATCTTGGTGAGATGTGGATTCCAGGTAAGTTTGGCGTCAAATATGACACCAAGATAAGTCAGAGTATTTGACGCCAGTACAGGTGTATGATCTACGTGAAGGTTTAATCGACTTGGATTCCTGTATACTCGTGAACGGCGTCTACGTGGCAGGAAAACAATAGCCTGAGTTTTCGTAGAATTAATACTTAACCACCATATATTACACCAGTGAACGAATGCGTCAATTGCCGTTTGCATGGTTTTACTGATTGATTGCACTGTGCGGGCCGCCGTGAAGAAGGCAGTGTCGTCAGCAAACTGAAATATGCTTATGTTGTGTGGGACAACAAGGTCGGCAACATACAATAAGTATAATAGAGGAGACAGTGAGGAACCTTGAGGAACACCGGATTGTAGGAAGATCGGATGAGAGAGTGTTCCGTTAATAGAGATATATGCTAGCCTCCCTAATAAGAAGGAATGTATGAACCTGATATATGAAGATGGTAGGAGATAGTTATGGAGTTTGTAAAGTAAACCAGGGTGCCAGACTTTATCGAATGCTTTCTCTAGATCAAAGGCTACCAGACAAGAAGGAAAACCTGTGTTGTATTGATTATAAATAGCCGTGGATAGTCGTAATAATTGATCCAGCGTACTAAAATGAGGTCGAAAACCGGCTTGGTGAATAGGAAGTAGATTATGAGTTGCAAGGTAATCGTGCATGCGGCGGACTAGAATTCGTTCCAAAATTTTACAGAGGCAACTAGTGAGGTGAATAGGGCGATAAGACTGGACGTCAGACGGAGGTTTCTTAGGTTTCGGGAAGAGAAGAACTTTTGAGTATTTCCAGTCGATTGGAAAAAATCCAGTTCGGAGGATGAAAGTATATATGGTGCTGAGTAAAAGAAGAAGAGAAGGTGGAGCTTGCCTGATGAGTACATACCTAACAGAATCAAATCCTGGGGCAGTGTTGCGTTTACGAAATAATGTTTGGCGAATGTCGTCTGGTTGAATCGGAGTAGTAAGTTGATTATTGGGTTCCAAAGAGTGGTTGATAGATGGGCGCAGAGAAGCAGAAGAGGGATCTGTAAGTCGGTTTATTGACTTTTGTAGGCGTTGCGATGTATGCCAACCTGGGAGAGGTGTAAAAATATCTTGAAAAAATGAAGCAAACGTATTAGCTTTATCCCTATCAGTGATGACTGCCTGATTATTTTGAACAATGGGGTATGATGTGCGAGAAACTGTCCCTGTGAGTTGATGAAATTTGCGCCAATATTTACTAGGGTGTGATTCACTTGCAAGTGTGTTACAAGTCTGAATCCAATGACGTTTCTTATATGCAACAATATAGTTATGCGTAATCCTAAGGTACTGGCGATGAAGCCGAAGCGCTTCAAGATTACCTGTAGCGAGGTACTCGCGATGTGCTCTACGAGAAGCGGATATGAAAGGTAAATAATGGGGAGGCAATTTTGGTTTGTGCAATTGTATTTCTGTTGTTGGAATGGAGCGTTGTGCTGGTTCTTGAATAGATTCAGTAAGATTAGCAATTGTGTGATCAAGATCGTATTGTGTAGTAGGCATGAGCAAGTTATTAACAGCAGTGTCCAGATCGGAGCGATATTGTTCCCAATTGGCTCGTTTGTAACAGAATACTTTCTGAGGAGGTATGGTAGATTGAGAGCGAGGAGAACAGTGAAGTGTAAGTTTGATAGGCACATGATCACTACCAATTGAATCAAGCACATCGATATGAATACTCTGCGAGAGAGATGTTGATGTGATTACAACATCAGGAGTAGTATTGCTGACGGGGCGTGTAGGTTTCGGTAGAACATGGAACTCAGCAACTGTTTCAGTGTGAAGAAAGTCTAAAAAGTTAGTTTTGTCACGCTGTGACCGACTATAAATGTTTAGATCCGCCATGATAATGTAGTGACGAAAGGTAGAATCGATGTAACGAAAGAATTCGTAGTTGATTGGTTTGCCTGGTCGAAAATATATGCTAACGAAGGTAACAGTGCGGCCTCGAAAATAAATAGTCGTGACATTATGCTCAGGAAGGTGGAGTGTGAGCGGAGGTGGAACCGTGACTGCTCTATAAGGAAGGCGTTGGCTAACACCTATAGCTGTACCTCCGTAGACTCTTGGACCAGATGGAGCATCATGTCGGAGCAAGTAATATTTCGGAAAGTAACAGTTCAAATGTGGTGCGAGGTACGTTTCGTTAAGTGCAAAGGCTGCAATTTGTTCTTCTTGAAGAAGTTGTGTAAAGAGCACATGGTGTGTTAAGACTGATCGAATGTTAAGAAAAAGTAAGTTATAAGCCATAATGATACGTATTATTCTAGCGTATACAGAAGTACCCATATTAAACGTAGACTTCGAGTGGTTGAATTTGAAAGTGAACTGTAGGTCCGGAATATGTAGCATGAAGTTGTAAGTTAAACAGTAATTTGGCTGCATACATGATCTGATTCAGGATATGATTGCGATCAAAAGGATGGATATTTTGTAGAGAAATAGTGAGGAAGCGTAATAGGTCTTCAACAGTTATTGGATGGCGCAGCGAATTTGCTGGCGGTGTTGGAGTGTCAACAGAGCATATGGGTACAACGAGTTCTGGCTTAGCTGGATCGGGTTTAGGTTTAGCTTTACACTTGTAGCTATAGGTAGGGTGTCCCTCAGAACATCGAACGCAATGTGGTGGCTCCTTAAGATTAGGGCAGCTTTTTGTGGGATGGTCAAGTGAACAGTAGTCACATTTGATGGTGTTCGGACACTCAGATGTCGGACGGGAATTGTATTGTTGGCATTTCTCGCATCTAACAGGCAGAGGTGCTGGTGTGCGAGATGGTTCCACCTTGTAACGACGCCGGTATATATATGCACCGTGGAGAAGCAGTTGGTCGATCAGTTGTTGTTGATGAGTAAGAACGCGGACTAAGTATGTTGGACCCTGGTTATTCTTGATACGTATACAACGCTTGACAGGTAGTCCTTCTTGGTGTAATTCGGAGTAAATTTCGTCATCAGTGAATTCAGGTTCTACTCCCCGTGTGACGACAGATAACATTGGAGGACGCCGTGGTGGAGGCGGTGTTTTTCGTCCGCTGGAACTTAAAGTTGATATTTTTGCTTTTAACCCAAAAATTTCGAAACTAGCTTTGTTGCGGACATGTGTAGCGAAGTTCGGATTTGTCGATTTCAGAATGATACCCCGGCGCGTCTTGATCATTTCTCGTATTTCTGGACGAGGAACATACTTTACTAGTTGTTGAAAGACAGCGCGCACTGTGTCGTATTTTGGATCGAAATCAGTTAGTAGGAAGTTATAAATTGTTTCTTGGTGTAAAGTTGATTGATTTCCACTGGATGTGGATGAACAATCCATATTGTTGTTGACATTAGTAGCAGTAGGATATGTTATTGGTGTAAGCCGTTGTTTCTTGGGATCTAAGGTTTGTTCGCCGTCAGAAAGAGATCTGGATCGAATTCGTTGTCCGGTAGTGACACAGTTTGCATAAGTGGTAGGAACCGTGGTGGTAGTTGGTACTAGCCGTGTAGTGCCGGTAACAATACGCGGTTGCGTTTTTTGGCGACCATGTGGGCCAATGTTCAATGGAGTTGTTTGAACAAGAGTCGATGGACCGGAAGCATTGCCAGAGTCCGCCATAGGGATGAGAAGTCCTAGGGTCAAAGCCGAAGAGGAAGCACTAATAAAATCGGTATCCGGTGGAGGTGCCAATGTCGTCAATTAGTTTCGGTGATATAGGCCTCCGAAGAGGAGAATATCAAAAACAAATCGTTAGCCCAAGAGAATTGCAAGTTCGTCAACAATAAAGTCAATTAGATGTGTTAGCCTCCGTAGAGGCTTAAACCAATTCGACGGTTGTTTCCTTAATCCTCAGAGAGGTAAGTAATCCAACCGTATTTCAGAAGTTCGCGATTTAACCAATGGGGATGGATAATTCAGTGACTCGCTTATTTTTCTCCGCCAGCTACGGATACCCTATTTTTTTACCTGGTTAGAGATTCCAGGTGGCCAGTTCTTAAGTCTAGACATCACCTTCAAAGTATTTCTCAAGTAGCTAATAATTGTCAGTGAGAATTTTACTTTTGGAGTTTATGATTTGCAACGAGCAAAGATTTAAGTAGTATCTTTGACATGTTTGCGAAGTAAGAAATAACGCAACATATTCCGCTGTAATCGGTCCCGAAAATCATTTTATAAACCTATGAACTGTCTGACAGTAGTTACAACGGTACAGTGCTGCCACCTTTTGATCTTGCATCCTAGCTCAGAGGACGTTATGGAGTTTTTACAATCATAGAGCTGTCATTTGTCGAAAAGTCTCTATAACACTGCCTGAAGGGACACGACACCTGCAAAAATGGAGGTTACTTTAGATTGTTGATGAGAATGAGAGTAAAAGAATGAAAGTAAAAGTATACACCTGCACGATATTATGGACGTCTCATACACACGTGCAGTACCCGTGCAAATGCACATGTGCACACAACGTCTTAAGCACCGGTAATTTATATGTGCTTCATCTACGCAAATGCACATATGTACATGCACTCCTCAAGTATGGGTTATGTACGTGCGCTGCATCCACGCAAATGCACATATGTACATAACGGCTTAAGCACCGGTTATGTATGTGTTCATCATCCACACAAATGCACATGTGCGGCTTATGCATGGATAGGGCACATGTGCCGTACACGTACGTGTTGTCTGGGAAGTTATACGTAAATGTGGTTGAAATAATTAATATAATATAAAATATCAGGGCCGTGCTGGGATACTAATGAGGGCGGTGGACAAGTCTACTAAAAGGGCGCCCATACAAACGGGAATATATATATATATATATATATATATATATATATATATATATATATATAGAGAGAGAGAGAGAGAGAGAGAGAGAGAGGTACCATTTTATATCAAAATCACCACCAAATTTGTTTTAGTATTAACGTAAATAGCTAACCTCGAATCGAAATCCTCTTTACTACGGAAAAACTTTTTAGTTCCTGTAATAACATTTCTGTCAAATAAAAAGAAGCTAAATGTATCAACAACTTAATATAGCACGGCTATGGACGCAGGAGGTTCATTGCCGCGTTTACAAAAGCTCTCCATTGATTTCTGTCCTTAGCTAACTGAACCCAATTTCTACTTTATATTGCAATCTCTGCGAGAACCATTTTAATATTGTCCTCCCAACTGCGCCTCGGTCTTCCAAACGGTCATTGTCCTATTTTCATTTCTAATTACAACTTCGAAAACGTTTCTAATTTCTTCCATTCTCGCTACATAAACCGACCATTTGAGAATCCTAGACTTGATGATCCTACCAATGTTTAGTAAACGGTACAAAAGTTTGCAGTTCCTCCTTATGAAGTTTCCCCCTTTCCCCATTCCCGTTCCTTTTGGAGTTCGAATATTGGTTTAAGAATCTTGTTTTCAAATACTTTCAGTCTGCGATTTTCCCTCAGAGTCAGCGACCATGTTTCGCAACCATACAGCACAACAGGCATGATTATCGTTTTATATTTTGACCTACAAATTCCTCAACAGAATTAGCAACAACAACAGATTTTTAACTGAATAATAGCACGAAATCCCTGCTTTCAGTTGACATCAATTTTTTTAGTGATTCTGGTTTTGGTCTGTTAATAATGATCCTAGATATTTGAAAGTATCCACTTTGTCGAAAGAAGATATTATTTGGTATTTTAACGCATCCATAAAATGCACTATTACGATCCCGACAAACTTCCACTTATTTAATTTTCTCTGCATTTAATTTTAAGCCTATATCCCTGCTAGCGTTAATTAAGATATCTGCATTCCTTTCTACTGTTCTATCATCCCCTATTAAATTTACATCATCAGCATAAATTGGTAAATACAATTCATCTCTAGGACCTGATTGCTGTCTTTCATTTTCCTTATAGTCTTCTCCAGAACAAAGTTAAATAATAATGACGACAACGCATCTCATTGTTTCAGGTCATTCTCAACGTGAAAGCTCGTGAACAAGAATTTCTCTACTCGAACCTTACTTTGAAATTCATTTAAACATATCTTAATTAATCTACGTTTTTCGGTATTGCAAATTCTGTAAGCATTTTGTACAATGTTTCCCTTCTACCAAAGTCTAAAGTCAATAATTGATGTGCCAGGATGTTGTATTCTCTCATTTCTTTTCAAAGTATTAGTCGAATGGTAAATATCTGGTCGATAGTTGATCGATTTTACCTAAATCCGTTCTGATAATCTCCAATAATTTCATCTGCGTATGGAGTCAAAATACAATGTTTAAGAGAATTTATTGGATGTCGACAGAAGAGAAATGCCTCGATAATTATTTAAATCTGTTTTGTTGCTTTTCTTCTGAACTGGAACAATGATTGATTATCTTCGCTCTTGTGGTAATTCCTCCTTGTTCCAGATAAGGAGAATGAGTTTGTGTATCTTGCTATACAATTTTTCCCCTCTAGCTAAAATTCAGTCAACCAGAATTTCGTCTAAACACGGAGATATGTGTTTATTTTTTTAATAGCGATTTCTGTTTCTGTCTGGTTAGGTTCTGGAATATACGGTTATGCTGCAAGCATTTCACTTTCTCCACGCGCATTAGGTTTTGGCTATGTGTTAAGCAAATCGTCAAGGAAATCTGTTTATCTATTTAAGATGCTGTCTGTATCAGTGAGAACTGCTCCTTTAGGTTTTTTTATTATATAAGCACATAGTTGATAGCCTTTCTTAAGTTCGTTGATGCATTTATACATCCGAATGTTTTTATTGATGCATCCGGATGTTTTTGTTTTTACTATTATCTTCAGTTAATTAATTTTAACTTTCAAAAGTCGTGTTTCTTTGTTCTAAAACTTTTAGAAGTTTTCTACCAGATGACAATGAAATTTTACGCAGTTATTTCGTTCGGATTTTGTAGCCAACGTTGTTTCTTCTGTTTTCTCTTCTCTGCTACTTTAGTACATTTCTGGTTGAACCATGGTTTGTTCCTACGTATTTCTGCGTGCCCGAATATTTCTTTTGCTGAAATTTTAATGTTATCTCTAATTTCAACCAAGTATCTTTAACACTAGTGCACTCGAACTTTCTAAAACCTAAATCTATTCGACACTTCAATCTGGCTCCCCTCCCACCTGACTCTCCTCTATTAAATAATAATAATAATAATAATAATAATAATAATAATAATAATAATAATAATAATAATAATAATAATAATAATAATAATAAACCGCTTTCAGATATTGAATATTTCCTTTATTCAACGATAGTCTCTCTCTTACTATCACAATCAACTTCTCTGAACGACCGAACATCAGTTGTGCGAGACTCTTCTTTTCTGTCTACTAAAACATGATCAGTTTGAATATGTTGTTCCATCTGATGAAGTCCAAGTATATTTATGAATTTCGCGATGTTATAATTTTGTAATCTTCACAATAAGGTTTCTGGATATTGCACAGTTCACGAGTGTAACGCCGTTGTCACAACCTTCCTTATGCAAACATTTATTCCCTATAATCGGTTTGAAAATACCATCTCCTCCTACCCTCGTATTGAAACTGCCTAACAGAACTTTCATATGGTATTGCAGGACATGATCAAATACCCGTTCTGTTCTTTCGTAAAAACTGTCTTTTTTTATCGCCATCCTTATTTTCTGTTGGGATATGTGCATTTAAAACAATAATATTATACCACCGACCCTTAGGAGAAGTAAAAGAAAATATATCATTAACAAATTCAACCTATGTAACTGCTGATATTACGTATTCGTTTGTGAACGGAAAGCCCTGTTTCTTGTTGGTAATTTTTAATTTGTTCCCTGTAAAACAACGTAAAATTTCCCTCCTCGACTCCTCCATTTTTTCTCATCTAACTTCCTGATATCCCATTAGGTCCAACCTTAATTTCTAAATACATTCGTTACAATTTTAACGCGCCTTTCCTATAGAGACTTCTAACATTCCATGTTCAAAATCTCATGTCGATTTAACTTTCCTGAGTTCGTGCCAAGTTATCAGTTCTGATCCGAGGATTCTGCGAACTTATCTGAACATTTTTTTTTTTACAGGATGAGGTTGTTAGCCTCACACCAAATTCTCAAGCTGGATTATCATCCCTTGTCTGTCCGCGACTGCTTTCTCAGTATATTCGCAGCTAACCTCTATATCCCAGACGTCTCCTCCTCGATCCACAACCTGAGGACGCGCCGTGCCAAGGTGACAGGAAGACCACATTTTACGGAAATTAATACAGCTATATTTCAGAAATACAACAGGTACTGATTATCCGAACACTGCTTTAAAACACACAATAACAATCAATATGCTGGGATATATGGATGCATATTAAGACTGAAAGCTTCGATGCCGTAAAAATCGTAAATTAGAGACTTGTGTTAGTGTGATATTACATAAATGCATCATACATTTGACTATCCGAACTATTCTTGATGTATCACATTGTTTAGTTTTATAGTTATATAACCTTATAATATTTTTGTAAGTGATTATACTCTTTACCTGTCCTCTGCCAATAGCAACTGTATGAATTCGTAATACAAAACTGAAATACAGAGGAATAAAATTTTAAAAAGTGTGATATTTCGCAGGGCATCTTATGTAAAGGGCGCCTTGTATTTTTCACAGGTTCTGTACTACCAGTCAGTATTTGAATTTATTATACAAAGCTGGTATACAGATAACCAAAACCTCTTATCTATAATGTGATGTTTCGTAGGGCGCCTTATGTATTGGGCGCACTGTAAATTTCACGAGTTCTTTACCAATAGTAACTGTATGTATTTATTGTACAGAACTGTGGTATACAGAAGAGTGAATATAATCGTTCATCTTTGATGTGGTCTCGCAAGGGCGCCTTATGTAAAGGGCGCACTGCACCTTCCACGGGTTCTTTACCAATAAAACTGTAAGACTTTATTACTAAAAACTTGTACCCTTATTTATACTGTGATATTTCAGAGGGCGCACCGGGACATGTACCGGTGTCCCGATGGGCCAGCACGGGCCTGATATATATATCAATTGGCGATTTAAAAAAGTGTCCGTCAACGTGAAGATCTACAAGTATCATTGTACGCGAAGTTGTATAATATATATGGGAAATTAAAATTAAATATTTTTAAATACAGCACTCCAAGTTAAATTGTTTGATTGTAATTGCCGTATTTAAAAAAAGCGCTTAATACTCGTTGATGAGTGTGAAAAGGCGACGTAAATTCGTTTGCGGTTTGATGGCTGAGCTTGAGTTTGTCGTCTCTTTGAGCACTGAGGCTATATGAGACGAAGATCTACAGCTTAAATGGCGTACCGAAACACATGCGCTCTCACGGGGAATCTGAACTGGATCTTTTGCGTCCAACAAGGTGTACGTCCGAAACTTCCAGCGTATAAGGCGGAATTTGAAATTTTCCAGGTTCAGCAAGGGGAAAATGAACATATAGATGCTTATTTTCTTAGGAAATTAAGAGTAATTAGGCAAGTTTTACCTCAGGCCACCGAGGAACAGAAAATCAATTATTTATCATTAGGTTTGCAAAAAAATTTTTTTACAAAAATTGCATTGGAATCCTTTACAACTGTTCAGGCTCTACAGACTCACTTACATAATTTAGAAAAAGCGAATGACTTGATGAAGAAACGTGATTATGTTGATCTTCAGCAGGCCGTTTACTCGCTGTGCGAACAAAATACACCAGTCAGCAATTTACATTCAAGACCAATCGCTGGCGCTTCCTTTCCTGTTCACCAGCAACAACAACAAATCACACATCCGTTATATAATCCAGCGCATAATTGGAGTCAATATCAGCAACCTCCTCCTATGTTCCCTGCACCTTTTGCAACACAATTACAAGCTACACCACAAACTCAAATACCTACAAATTCCTCTCACCAAACCTCAGCCACTTTGCGTGCTTCGGGGCTCTGTTGGCCATCTAACCTACCCACTGCTTGCTTCGGAGCTTTGGGAACCTAATTCCACTCCACTTTGCATGCTTCGGGGCTCTGTTGGAGATCCTGTCTGCGACCTTATGGTCAAAGACTACATTTTACTTACCCTTTAAAATAGAGAACAAATTGTATAGTATTTTGTACAAATACTCTTATAGTGGATTTTTATAATAAAAACTGGTAGTGGGAGTCAATTCCGGACACTCTTTTTATTAACTGCTCTACCTCTTCCTTATATGAGACGAAATTACATAAAGTTTTACAATATGCTTTCTTGGCTAGAGATTCTCAATCTCATTACGCGGAGGCAGGGATACATATTTTTAATATATAGGCCATGGCTGAATTAATAAATATTCTCTTCTCTTTGGTTAATATTTCAGTGCACCTGGATCTTTTGGGCTATCAACTCTATCTAAAATCTTTTAAATAAATAAAACACATAACGCAATCACCATAAATTGATCCCAGATTGAATACAAAAGTGAAGTTAAAATATACTCTTATAAAACATTATACAGCTCAATGAAGACAGTAAATATAAATTATTTATTCTAAATAAACGTTTAAAATAAATGTGAGTACCATATTATATGTATACTGATAATCAAATAATTTCCCTAATTTCAGATATTCAGTTATTCATATAAGGTAAAATATTAGCACGTCCAATCCTTCTAGTTGATGATTTTATAAAGGGTGTTTCAAACAACACCGACAATATTTGGGATGTGATTAATGACTCCAAGATAGGTCAAAAAGTATAGACCAATCTGGGTGCAAAAATGCTTCCTTTCGGAGTTATAGTCTGCCAAAACTATGAAAAATGAACTTCAAAGGTTCATAGGTCCAAAACTGTGGCACCCACCATAGTCAGGTCAGGACTTCACTAAGGAACTATATGTGCTCTCTCCAAATATCCAAGTTACACAATCCTGCGGTACTTCGGGAACAACTTTTATAGAGGTAGTGTGTGAGTACTTCAAATTATATGTCTTTAGCCAAACTCCATGTATAAAAATTGTTGCGTGAGTACCTTAAGATTCTGAAACATGTATTTTTGGATAACGCACATATTAGTTTCTGAGTGAAGTCTTGACCCGACTACGGTAGGTCCCATAGTTTTGAACCTATGAACCAATAAAATTCATTTTTTTCATGTTTTTGGCAGCCTATAACTCCCAAAGGAAACATTTTTGAATCCAGGTTGGTCCATATTTTTTGTATTTTCTTGGTTCAGGAATCATCTCCCAAACGGTATCGGTGTTGTTTTGAAACATTCTGCATATTTGATACCAAATAATAGATATGGTTCAGAAGTATAAAAAAGATAATAATCAAAATTCAGTAAGGGTTATCAAATTTGCTTTGCGAACACGTGAAAATCTAGTTAAGAATTTCAAAAGTACTTTGTAACGAACCAAATTTTAGATTTGTTTTATTACAGAAAGAATAAACTCTGACATCACTTTAAGTAGCTCCGTGCCGGAAAAGTAAAAAAAATGTTGAATTTAGTATTTTATGTCAGAGATTATTTATGCTAAGGAATACCATAAGATGGTCTTTTGTTTAATGTAAAATTTTAAATATTTGTACCATACTATATTGTATCTTTATGATTTATTAATTATTATATTTGAGCGTGTGTAATTCACTGAATGTTCAGAAAATACGTCTTATAAATTTATATCGTTAATTAGAATGATTTTATATGCACAATATGTTAAATTTGTATTGATTTCGACAGAATGTAAACGGAAATTTGATTCATGTAAAGAAGAGGAAAAAGAAAAGTATAGAGATTGTCTTGTGATGTTATACAAAAGTTACGAATTAAGTGATACTGATTTCAGTGATTTGGTAATCTTATGTGAAATATAGATGTGTTGTAAGTTAATTAAAGATCATTAAAACTCTTCCTTTAACAATTTTGAAGTTGTTGCGAAGAATTTAAAGTATAATTTGCAATGTGTACTATAGAAATTATGTACAACTAAAACAAGTTCAGGGTCCCCTCAAATGATTCGATCTCACCTTACAATATGCTATAATCCTTCTTTTATCATTTAAAAGTTCGGTACCGAGTAATTTATTGAGCCAATTATATTTAATCCGCCTGAAAGTTACTGATGATGACGATATGCTTAATAGTTATTCTTCTATAATCTGTTTATTGACAAAGTATGAGTAAATGTGCCTGATAAATTCGCATCTGTACATAACCAGGTAAATGGATAGTTAATACAGAAGGTCGATCCGCGTATATGTGTCCAATTTTGAAATAGCACGAACCTTATGAAAATCCATCGGACCACCATCGGTTGGCCTCAATGTGATGGCCATGTGTTCTGGCAATAGCCCTGCACCGTAACTTCCACTGTAGAAGACTACGACGAAGTACAGGAAGTGGAATTTTCTCCCACTCCTCCCGGTAGGCTTTCCACTGGCCCCCGAGAGTTGTGACACGACGAGAAGAAAGTGCCCTTTTTAGTAGACCAAACCCGCAGGAATCCATGGGACTGGCATCTCGTGATTTCACTGGTATATCATGAAATGGAATAGCACGATACCAGTGTCTGTCTCCATGTGCTTCAGAAAGTTCTGGGTAGAACGAGATGCATGTGAGGAGGCCTTATCCATATGCACAGACACTTGCTGTATGGCATGCCCATACAAACGAGGCAGATCTTCTGTATAAATTGGGGTCAGTATATGTTGCTGAAAGAATGCAGGGTTGATTTTACAGTTGTTAGGGCCTGACGAATTTTGTTAACTTGCCATGATAAGAGTAACCAGCGACAACCATAAATCCTTTCGAGAAAGTTGCTTTGCAGGACAGCTTTTTGCATCTCGCGAAGTGTAAGTTATCGAGCGAATTTGGCACAATCTGATAGATACACCCATTCTTCATCTACTGTGGCCACAAACTTCCACTTTTCCCACACAGATTGCGTTCATAGAGGCGCCTGCTGTTGGTCTTTCTCTCACGGCGATGGGCCGCACTTAGGTAATGTCCATGACTTTTAAAGACCCTCCGGAGGTTTAATTTATCACTCAGGGCACGGTTAACAGTTGACTGTGGTATGTGGAGTCGAGCTGCCATCACACGTTGCGGAGGGAGATTTTCTTGTAAGGCCATTCGCCGCAACTGATGAGCTACTTGTGGAGTCACTGTGGTACACGTTTGCTTCCTCGACCCCTTAGTGGATGAATGCTTACATGGCATGTCTTCTTTTTTATTAGGTTCTTAATAGTCGTCGAACCCAATGCACAACCATTTTCTTTGCACTGCTTTTGAAGTTTAGAAACAGAATATTTGGTGTGGAAAAGTCCGATTACGTAGCCCTTCCAAAAACGGTACATCTTTGGAGCCATGATGCACACGATACACAGTTTCGCTTGGCAGACGATAGAATGGACCTCCAGGTATAGCACACGCGTTCAACCACTTGGTTCGGTCGCTTCTGTGGTCAGGGGTACGGGTGTAAAATTGGACACATATACGCGGGTCGTTCTTCTGTATAATCATGGTGATACTATGGATGAAAACTGATTTGTGAATGGGCAGTTAGAGCGAAGTAAATGCCGAACCCTCTTATATGTAATTATAAGTGAGTTGAATCCTTCATGAGCAATCATGCTTGTGGCGCCAGTGATAAATGTTACCTATGTTGCTAATGTGAAATCCTAGATGCTTTAATGATGTATGGTGTTTCTCACACACTCTAGTCTCCATTGTCTGTATAGTTGTCCTCAGTTTAAGATGAGATTATTTGTTCCTTGAAGTTTGAAATTACGTCAGCCACCATCAGTTGTATATATATATATATATATGTGTGTGTGTCTGTGTGTGTGTGTGTGTGTGTGTTTAAGTATCAAAAAAAGGAAAGAAAAGTATGAAGTGATTACCGTTGACATTCAGGAAACCACATTAAGGGAATCTGGAAAAGCGATATCCTGAACATTAAAAATTTAGTCTACACTTCCTCATCATTCGAAGACGTAATGCGTGAAGTTGTGACAACTTTAAGAAATTTATCTTAATTTTGAGATACGATTCCACTTCATTTTAATGGCGTAGAGCAATAGGATGATATGAAATCTTTAAGTTTTACGTCCCACGTTTTTGCCGGTTAGGCTAAAGGAGTGGGTGATGATGAGAGATGAGTGAAATGGTGGAATGAAGAAAGTGAGAGGAAACGGGAGAACCCCGAGAAAACCCACGACCACATTGTTTGTCCACCACAAAGTTCACTTGGCGGGAGCAGTGTTCGAACCCAGGACCCCAAGCACCAGAGGTGAACGCTCTACCACTGAGCCACCGTGCCCCCCTCGTAGAGCAATAGGATTCGATTCACGGTGGGAGCTAATTTGGTTCGGATTCCACATGAGTTAGTAGGTTCACGTTTAATATAGCCTCGCTGCTGAACGGGACGTTAAACTCAAAATCAACTCAACTCAACCCAACTTCATTTCAAGTTTGGCTATGAATACGAATTTGTATTAAATCACTTGCAAAGAAAATACAATTTTCGACTATTTTATTTCCTTTTCATCAGTCAATAATGAAGCCTTACGTTTTCAATGCAAGAGACGTCTTCTTAATAATGGTAGTAATTAGGTTTCTCTCTTGTATAGAATTTTTAATTACGAAGGAATGTTACGTATGGAATTGTGGCGGCTTGGCAGCAATTGTGCAAGGTATTGGTAGGCAGTAATCGCTAGAGAGAGGCTAGAGTAGAGGTAGCATTTCGGCTTTACGTAGTGAGGGTTGTGAGATCGAATCCCACTCAAAGCACATTTAATTTTTTGAAAATATATTTCGATGATTCCATCACATTTTTTTCTGCGTTGTTAATCACGTATACACATAACATTTTATGGATGAAATGTAGCCCTTAAAAGAGCTGTTTGAAACTAAACACGTTCTTAATATGATGTCCAGTCACCACCTGCTTCAACAACCGCTAACATTCGACGAGGCATTCTTTCTATCATTCGACGGACATAGCCCGTGCCATTCGCAGCAAGATCTTTCCAAGCATTAACGACCGAATCCCAGAGCTCATTGGAAGTTCTAGGAACTTCATTAGCCCATTTGTCCTTCAAACACCTCTTTACCTTTGCCCAGACATTTTCTAATGGGTTAAGATCTGCTCCGCTTGAAGGCCAGTTGATAACTCTACATCATTTTCCTCTGCCAGCCACTCTTGGACAACTCGTGACACATGGACAGGTGACCGATTGTGTTGAGAGTAGATTGCTCCCTCATGATAACGTTCGCGAACAGATGTCACCATAATATTCTCCAAGATGAACTTATGTTGCGCACCTATAAGGCACCCATCAATCCTTTGAAGATACCCAAATCCATCTGCAGTGATCCAGCCTCAGACAGCCACTAATATGAGTCCGTTGGAACGCTTCTGCCATATGTATCGAGGATCAAACCTGAAATCTCTCTCACGAAAGACATAGCCTGGTCCATCATTTGCAGAAGACAATATACATTCATCTCTGAAAATGACACTTGTCCAGTTCCGATGCATATTTTCCTCTGCAAATTGACTTCGACGTCTGATGTGTTCCGCAGAAAGATATTCTTTAATGGCTGCACGCCAAGCGAAGAGATTAGCCTCCTTGAGTCGCCTAATAGCTCTTTGACGTGATCCAGGAAAGTCAGCGGCTTGTTGCACTTGATGCGAATTTGAATGGGGAGTTTCCACGGCTTCTTAAACTAGACAACGGTCTTGCTCGTTTGTGGTAACTCGCCGTATTCCATTATCACGACGACGAATTGTTTCTCCGGTAACACGATATTTATGTGCCCACCGCTGACCGGTTCTAGGGTGAATGCCTACATATTCCGCGGCTTGCTTAGCACTGTAACCTTCGTCAAGAAGCGTTATGAAACAAATTCTTGCTTCCTCCATTACGCCAAACATTCAAATGTAAGTGAATGTTTATCTACAAGAAATCTGATGTATTACGTGGCATTTAGTAGACACGAACTCCCTTTTATCGAATTTTGATTGGTAGTCATATCAGATATTTGGTAGTGTGTATTGAGTCCGTACTTAATATTCCTACAGTATCACACGAAACACAGGGAGAGGCGTTTTCTTTCAGCTTTACCTTTGAATGTGCATAATGTAACTTGGATTTTCCAGGCATTTCAATAACCAAACACACGTAATTTCAGAACTAGTAACAGTATATATGTATATACCTCAGTTTCATTCAGTGACGTCTTGAATACTTCTTACAGCACTGAGGTTATATAAGACGTAGACTTACAGACTAGCGTTTAATTTGAACAAATGCGCATTCACCGATAATCGAATCCAGGGGTCCAGGAGGCCGACCCCCCTAAATTTTTTTGCCTCCTAAAATTTTGACGGTAGGCTTGCAAATGAACTATAATATGGTGAAGAATTATAAAATGGTTCGATCGGGCCTCCCCTAACTTCAGCCGGTCCCGATCCAACCACATTTTTGCGCCGGCTACAGCCTGAATCGAATCCAAAGTGCCTCCAGTTCTTTCACAATAATACCCCTTAGCCGCATGTGAGCGCAACATTCCTTTAAATTATATATACTTGAACCACTTTAAATCACATATAAACCCTATTTGATTCATTATTTACTTCGTAACAATAAATTCTATTTAATGTATGTATACAAGTTACCGGTAAAATAAGTACAACTGAAATAGGAAAGAGCGATAGCCAATTCCAGAATTTTTACTTCCCGGAATCCGGAAAGTAAAATCGGAAACATTCTAGATTTCGGAAAATTTCGATTTTGGAAACAATTCGGAATTCGGAAATATTCCGTATTTCAGTAAAATTCCGATGTCCGAAAAATTCCGTATTTTTTCCGAAGTCCGGAATATTTAAAATTCCGGAGTTGTTCCGACATCGAAATTTTTCCGAAATCCTGAAAGTAAACTTACCGATTCCGGAAAATAAATTTTCTGGATTCCGGATCGCGAAAAATATGGTCATCGCTAGGAAATATGATTTAATCTATATATCAAGGGTGCATTTCGTGCTTGTGTTTTAACCTGCATCTGATGGCTTCAGAGAAAAACGTAAAATTTCTTCATTTATTTCTTTAATAGCAAAGATTTCCGTTCATTGAACAGAAAGAGTAATTTTATTTGAAAAATATCTTGAAGGTTGGTTTGGACCTTCTTCCTCCTCTCAAAATGCATATTTGAATTGAAGTGAACTGATGAATCTAAGCTCGACTCAAGTGCTTACTGTTCTCACAAATTCATTTCAAATGGTTGACTCGTTTTTCGTAGTAAAACAAAAAATATCGATGCAATTTTATACTGTTTATTGAGAAAATCTAGGGGAATAGTTGGGTTTCCTCCTAAAAGGGAAAATTTCGGAAAATTTGGATTTTGTATCCATCGTGTTTTAACAAGAAGTTTATATACCTGATTCCATATTCCAACCATTTGCGGATCATGATATATATATATATATATATATATATATATATATATATATATATATATATATATATATATATATATATTTGCATAATTTTTAAACCGACTATCCCCCTAGAGCATTTTAATTAGATTGACATGACAAAAGCAATGTCGAGTTAACTGTTCCTAACTTCAATTTAAAACTTAAGAAATGTTTGTGTCATGATGAGGCTGTATTGAATTCGAATGCGAAAAAAGTAATGGTAGAAATTGCTCCTTTCCTCCTATGTGAAAACGGAATTGTTCAAAATACTAGAACGAATGCCTATATATTTTAAATTAGGGATATATACGGTGACTTTCATATTCTTAACTTAAAGATCTCGTAAGATACTCTATTTTTTTGTATACTTTGAATCATGTTTCCCTTCTTAGTATATGTGTCCGTCCTTATTAAAGTAAAATAAATAAACAAGTGAATAAAAAATTGAGGTGGAAGACAGTGCTAACTATGCCTAACTATTATCATGTTACCTTCATTAAAATATGTTTGCTAAAAGATTAGAGATATTAAAATTGTATGCAAAAATATATCTTGGAAATCACTCAACTTTAACAGATGAAACTCAGAATATAAGTTCCTTATTAAATCTAAGCTGGTATGAGTCCAAGCGCTTTCGAACATTTCGATTTATGGGTATGAGGATATCAATTTCCACATTATTCTAGTTTCCCATAATCTATTCATAAAATAACCAAAATGTGAAAATGGTTACATCGTTTAAATTGAGTTTGTGACTTGCGTCTACCTGAGCTTTTATCATCTCACTTCCATTCTGTAACGATTGCAAAATCGTTACATTTTTGTAATAGTTTCATTATGGAAATTACTTTTTTTGTTTTTTTTTTTAAAAAATAAGAAGTTTATTGTTTTTGTTTTTGAAGAATTGTTTTGTTATATGCTTTGTTATATTGAAATGAGAATACTTTCATTGAAAAGAGCGTGAAAAAAGCTTTAAAACTATATATATATGTCTATATGTTAAACTGGTAATACTTGTAATACGGCAGAGAATCAATTATTTTTTTTTTTTTTTTTAAATACACAACCACTTCAGTTTAGCGCAGTATTCAGGAATGACGTATGTAATGAGTTGGGCGCTGCGCAGTAGCGAGAGTCTTGCTCCTATATATGGCATTCTGATCCGCTGCGCTTCATAACTGTATTGTAGTTTATTGAGCCAACACGGGTTGGACTCAAGTATTAGACATCATTACTTCGCGCCGAAATTTGCTCTTTTTAGTAAACGTGGTCGAGAGTTCGTTATAGCTGTGCCTCGTTTAACTATGTGAAGTGTGTCTTAATTACAACTGTGATTCTAAAACTCAGTTCTAAATTACTAAGAGTTTCAGAAATATAAAATTAAATTGTGTCTAAATAAGTTCTGTAAAGTTAAATAAGTTAAAAGTGAAAAAGTTACTTGTGTTTCTAGTGTGTGAAGTAGTGTTAAAAGAAGACGTATCTTGCAAGTGAATGAAATTAATAAGGTCTAAATTTTCTCTTAATAATAATTCCGTGTTAAACCCTTTTTAAAGAAGCTGAAAACTACGTTAAATTCCTAAAGCTGTTTTGTGAGAGACGGAACACGTGTGTTACTTCATCGAGTCTAGTGCGTTTCTTGCTTTCGTTGTGCCACTGAAGGTCGAGTAAGAAATTTAACTGGGTAACTTTAAATGGGGGAAGAAAAATAAAAAGTAAAATCAAGTATTAAAATTCCACTTTTAAATTGCATACTCGCGTGTTAACTAATATAAGAAGGCTTTCCATAACTTCTTTTCATTCATTACTAAACTTTGTCGGTAATTAATAGTAATTTAATTTTCCTAATTACTTTTGTTTTCGTTCTTTTAAACTTTAAAATCTAAAACAGTCTCTAATAACGTGCATAAAGTGTTGAAGAACTAAAGTAAAACATAAATTGGTATTTCCTGCTGTGGAAATAGGTTAACTAATTTACAGTGCTGTTAATGAAAACGTCACTAATTACCTAATTCATTAATTAACTGCTGTTAAACGCATATATTGCTATTTTAGTTCTCTTGAATATCTCGGTTAGGTTTCAAACATAAATTTGAAGTAAAATGAATAATTTTGATTAAATCTAGAACGTGCTTTCCGACCGAATAAATTTTTTTTGCTTAATTTTTAAATGCTTGAAATATTCGCGTGCACTGTATTGTATGGAATGGTATTGTAAGGAACAGTCTCTAAACCCAAGAGGATCTGGAGTTGAGAAATGGTAACTACCTCTGCTATACTGTCACTATTATTTCCTGCTGTATTACGGTAAGTTTGAAGTAGTAATGCTAGTTAAAAGTATTGTAGTTAGTTTAAAAGTTCATAGTAGCACAAGCACTGCGAACATTCCTTAATTAAGAAATACTGAGAGAATTAAAGAGATAAATAGTTCAAAGGTTAATTGTTAATAATTATACGAGGCTACTTCGAAAGTCACGATATCTTTTTGTTACAGTTAGATTAAATTGATTGACGTGGTTGTTACCTTGCTGTTTATGAATTATAGAATTCAATTTAGCGTTTAATATTTAATGAATTGAGAGTTTTGATTGTGTTCTCTTCATTCAAAATCTAATTACTGTAAATGATCTCTGCCTTTCAAAAATTAACTGTAGTTGTTAGAGTAAAGTTTTTTTTTTCAATTAAAATATTGAACACCTCCTTCGAAAATAAGAACCTATTAAGAATTTGTTTAATTGTTATAACTGCTCTGAAGGAATCTGAATTGCATTAAATATTTTAAATTAACACTTCTGGAATTTCATTAAATAAAATCTGTAATTCTAATCACCCACCTTAACTCAGTTTAGGGAGTAAGATTGTGTGCTGGTGTGAATGGTACTAGTTGTTATTTACTTGCTATAATAATATCTTTTTTACAGGATTTGTCCAATCAGGTGTGGTTAAGTCACTCGGGGTCACATTTAGTTTCCTTTTTAACTATTTCAGCTAATAGATGCAGGAAACATTCTGACCGCGATACCGAGAATTGTGACAAAAAAGATAAACTACAATACAGTTATATATATTTTGGTTTCGGTGATTCATAAATTAGCCTATAGATTAAGCCTATTGTAAGGTCACCGACTATAGTAAATAGGATTACAGTAATTGTTAATATTTTCCTGATTGAAGTTAAATTTCGGATTTACGAAGTTAAGGATTTAAAAGTTAAGGTGTGTAGGATCTTTCATTGTGGGTGTCATTATCGGAATTTTGATTGGGGGATAGGATTTTTAGGTCCTAAATTAATATTAATCTCCGCGTTTGCTTTTTTGAAGTCATTGTTGGTTAAACACAGTTCAGTTGATGATTGCATTTATATTTTTGCTAAAAATTTGGTTTGCTTATATAGAGTTTGAAAATTTCAGAGAAATTACTTGGAATTTATTAAAAATTATCAGAGTTAGATCCTTTGAGAAACAGTTTGAAGTTTCATAGCTCCATTAATAATAAAAACACGAGTGACTTGCATCTACACAAGCTGTCAGCTGTGGATGCTTTCTATTTACAATTGTTGTTCAATAAAGTGAAATTTAATAAAAATTTTGTCAACCTTTATTTGTATTGGCTTGCGTGCTAGAGATTGAATGAATGAGTTTCATTGTAGAAGTAGTTGTAGTGTAGCTAAATTGGAGTATTTATATATTGTCATAATTGAATTTATTTTTGTGTTACTACTTCCTTATTTAATTTGTATTGTGTGTTTAATTTAAATTTTGTTTATTTATTGTTGTTTAAACATGGAATTTGACAATCGGTCTGATGTTTCAAATGCTAATTCAGTTAACATTGAAGATCCTATGATAGAAGTAGTTGAGGTTGCTGACATGTCGACTCAGTTTTTACAGGAGAATATTGTAGCGCCACCTAGGTTCGAAAATGATATTGTTTACCAACTAAGCGATGAATTGGATAAACTGGAAATAGAAAATGGGGGTAATAGTAAAGGCGCAAACAGGTGCTTTGCAGGATTAGGTGCTTCTAGTAAATTACCGCAAAATTCTGAACCTTTTAGTCGAGTTGTCGATTCTCATCGCTATGCGAATAGAAATTTTACAGTACAACCTAACTTTATTGATAAATATCTTAGTCATAGAAGCGAACAGGCGGTAAGGTTTGAGCCTGGTAGGTCGTTTGAAGTTAATCATCAAGAACCATTTGATGAAGGTCATAATTTAGATAATCCTAATATACCAGTGGCGTTTAGTGGTTTAGGAGTAAATGATTATTGTCACATGCCAGATCAGAATCAACATTTAAATAAGAAGGAAATAAAATTTGATAATTTAAATCAAGAAAGTCAGGGAAATGATAGAAAATTTTTTGTTCCGCCTCCTCCCTTGTATTATAAGGGTGCTATCCCTAAGGTAAGAGACGTTAGGTCTCAAATGAAGTCTAGTGGTCACAATATTTGTAAAAACGACTTTGAAATAGAAACCGAAGTAAAACAAAGGGTACTTAACCAACAAAATTCAGGGAACCTTGAACAACCGCCTCAGTATGTAGATAGTGTGGGAGCTCAAGTGTTTGATGGTATTCCTAATACGTATAGACATAGTCAAGAATCAGTAAGGTCTCAATATTGTGAACCTCCTAGAGCCTTTATGCCTTTAAACACATACAGTGTTCCTGAGAGATTTCCGGTAGTAACAAATTGTGGGGATAATTGGAAATCTTTTGATCCTTTAATTGATAAGTATGTTTTCAATAAGATTAGTGTTCTTATTGACACTAAACTTAGTTCTTTGAAAAAGATTGATGGTAATGATAGTTTTCAAGTATTTGAATTGATGTTTATTTTAAACGATCTTGTTTTAAATTACAATTTCCCTTTAAGAATGATTTTGTATGCAGTTTCTGTTAAAACTTCAGGGTTGTTGTATACAGAAATAATGAATAGTCTTACATTAAATAAAACTTGGCCCGAATTAAGGATGACTTTGTTGAATAAATTTATTTCTTTAAATGTTAGGGGATATTTAATAGGAGTTAAAGTATATAGGCCAATGAAACCTAGTGAACATGTGATGCAATTTATAGATGACGTGTATAATTCAGCCAAGGTCTTAAATGTAGGGTCAAGCGAGTTTGAAATCTTGGAAATTATCATTCATGGTTTGAATCCTGTGTATAGGTATAAATGTTTTTCAGATAGGATTCCACGAAACCTTACTGAAATGAAAAATATAATTGAGCAACTTGATTTGTACAAAAGATCAAAAAGGGAATACTTAGAAATTAATTCATCTAAAAACAGAAACTTAAAAACTTGTTTTGTTGCAAATGAAGATCAGGAGGTAAGGGTGGCCAGTAGTGGTCCATCAGCTGAGAATGCTTATAAAGGCAATAGATTTAAGCTTAATTGTCCTAATGGAGGGAATAGGTTTAAGGATACCATGAATTATAGATCTAATAATAATTCTAAAAAAGTTTCTGAAAATAATTTTTCAAATAATGTCAATAAGAAAAACTTTGAATCTGAACAGGGTATAACATGTGTAAGTGGTAATAATGTGAGGTTGTACTCAGGTAAGTCAAACCAACTCAGTCCCAACACAGGAAGTCCTGGGAAATCCATAAATGACAAAAAGTGTGTAAATGCTTCTCCTACGTACAGAGTGCCTTCTAGTGGAGATAATTGTTCTGCAACCTTTGTGATTGGGTCCATTAGTGATAAGAGACTTCCTCTTTGTATTGACAGCGGGAGTTCTGTAAATTTAGCATCGTCGACTCTAATTAATCAAATTAGTCATCTGATTAAGAGGCAACGGACGATTCCGTCGATGAAAATGAATTCAATGATGTGTTCTAATGTGACAGAACCTAGAGAAGTCACTGTGGACTTAAACTTAGGTGGATTCAGATTTGAAGTGGACTTCGTAGTGATAGCTTCTTTACCCTGTGATGCGATCTTGGGTACTCCGTTTTTGCGTTCAACTGGTGCCATGCTTGACGTACTTGGAAATAAACTTTATTTTCGAAACCAAAGAAGATACGTTCCTCTGAGATCAATGGAGACTTTAAAAAATTTCTTTGAAGTAGATGACATCCATGGTTCGAGCGGCTTGAAGGATGAGGGTCTGAAGCCTGTTTGTATTTATCTACATGGCTTCCGTCGTCGAAACAACTTCATCCCTTCCGTTTCTTCAGTGGTGTCTGGTGCTAGGGAGATTGGAATCCAGTGTGAACCAGTTCCTAATTTGGACTATCCGGAACCTGAAGATACAATAGTTAACACTTTTCCAACATCAGTTTCTGGTCTTGTGGATCAACTTGGACGTGTTAATGGACTTCGTGATCATGCTAGAAAGAACCAAATAGCTAAAATCGTCTTAGCAACTGGTGAAGTGTACGCCGACAAGGATGGAGTGTTAGAACTGGTAGATTCAGGTGAAACCAAGAATACTAACGAATGGAGTGAATCCTTTGAAGAAGAATTTAGTGAAAGATTTAAGAAGTTAAAACAACAACTTGGACTGGAATCTTCGAGTGACATAATAGTTTGTGAGAAACCACCACTTGAAGAAACTGAAATTAACTTGGATAACAAAGAACTTCATGAACCTGAGGATGAATCTCCTATTGGTAGTTCTTCGGAAGATGATAGTGATTATTGGATTGATCCAGATATAGAGTCATTTGTGCGATCTCTCAAACAGGATTTTCCTGATGTTGTGAGTGAGAAGGTGGGCTGCCTCAAAGATTTTAAATGTAAATTGTACCTTCGGGAACAAAAATATTTTCGAGAAAAACCTTTTCCCATACCCAGGGAAAAGAGACAGATTTTTGAGAATGTTATTAAAGAATTAGTTGAACAAGATGTGTTAGTTGAAACAGATCATTCAAATTTTGGTAGCACATGTTTCATTGTGAAAAACCGAGATGGTTCATATCGATTAGTTGCCAACTTTGTAAAATTGAATAGTATGTTGTCAGATTATGTTTTTCCGACACCTCACATGGAAGAATGTTTAAGTAACCTATCTGGGTGCCCCTATATATCATTGTGTGACCTAAAGAAGGCTTATTTTCAGCTGGAGCTTGATGAAGCGAGTCGAGATTTAACTACGATAGTCACTCCGATTGGTACCTTCCAATATAAGAAGCTCCCAGCTGGAATTAAGGTTGGAAGTAGTGTATTATCTAAATGTATGAAAGATGTACTTGGTGACCTTGAACCATATGGTGTTCATGTATACTTTGATGACATTTTAATCGCAAATAGGGATAAGGAGTCACATAAAAAGGCGATTAGAATGGTGTTAAATAGGTTTAGAGAATATGGTTTGACTATATCTCCTGATAAGTGTTTTTTCTTTAAAAAACGGATTAAATATTTAGGTTTTATAGTCGATGGGGATAATATCGCCATGGATCCTAAACGAGTTGAGTCTATTCTTAATCTTCCACCTCCTAAGACCAGAAAGGCTGTGCAGCGATTCTGTGGAGTAGTTAATTTTTATTCAAGGTTTATACCAGGATTTCAAGAAATTATAGGTCCTATATCTGAGTTAAGATCTATTAAAAAGAAGTTTGAGTGGGGGGAAGCCCAAAATAACGCCTTTTTAGAAATAAAAAGAATTTTCTCAGAAGAGCTTATTCTAAAAACACCTGATCTTTCAAAGAGGTTTGTAGTACACGTCGATGGGTCCTCGCGAGGCTTAGGAGGCGTGATTTCACAGAAAAATGATAAAGGTGACTTAATTCCTGTGGGTTTCTTTTCGAAGAAACTAAGTGAGGCAGACCGGCATAGATCAATCTACGAGATTGAATTTTTAAGCCTAGTTAAAACCATAGTAAGATTCAAACATTTTTTGTTTAATGAGTTTGATTTGTATACTGATAACAAGGCCCTAAGTTGGATAATTAATAACTCTAAAAGACTTCTAAAGTACGGCTCACTTATAGAACAACTTTCTCAGTTCTCATTTAAAATCCACCATTTAAAAACTAATGAGAATAAAGTAGCAGATTTCCTTTCTAGGCAGTATGATATGTTTAATTTTGACAATAGTGTTAAAGTCAAAGAAGGTAATGATAAATCATATTTAGTTTTGACAAATCTTTGGAAATTACCTTTTCTAAGTGAACCATTGATCGAATTACAACGTAAAGATCCTGAAATAAATGAGTTAATCGGTAAGGTAGAAGGTGGTGAAAATAGTAATGAGTATCAAATCAAACATGGGTTTTTGTTAAAAAAGACTAGGGCAAAGAACAATGAGTGGAAAATCGTTGTTCCAAAAGATCTTAGAAGAAGTCTGGTCGAATACTACCATTTAGAATATCTTACAGGTGGTCATTCTGGAATATATAAAACCTTACGTAAAATTATGAAGAGATTTACATTTGATGGTTTAGTAGAGTACGTAAAGGAATTTGTTAGGTCTTGTCCAGAATGTCAAAAGGCTAAACCCTTAAACACTAAAAAATATGGTAGACTAGGGTCTCATGTAAATAATAGAATAAATTCAAACTGGATGATTGATACTATTGGGCCTTTACCTTCTTCTGAAGGGTATACTTATCTTCTAATAGCAGTAGATAATTGTTCTAGATATTGTATGCTTGAAAAACTAAGGAGATTATCTTCTAAATTAATTTGTGACAAATTGTATGATTTGTTCTCCCGTTACGGTTTTGTAGAATCAATATCTAGTGATAACGCCTCAGTATTTACATCTGAGTATTTTCAGGGATTTATGTATAGTTTGGGTATTAAGCATATAAAACTGAGTCCATACCATCCGGAGGCAAACATTGCAGAAAGGTTCATAAAAACTCTGAAATACTCTTTGAAATCTTACTTTGCTGAAAGACAAAACAAATGGAGTAAGGTTATTCGTGAGCTCCAGTTTAATCTTAATTTGTGTGAGCACGAAGGACTAAAAGCTGTACCTTCAGAATTATTTTTTGGTAGAGAGTTAAATAGTCCATTAGAGATCAAATGGAAGGTTATGGATGCTGATCTTAAAGGTTTGAATAGTCAAGATCTTTGGAAAAATGCAATGGACAACATGGTAAAATCTTGGGAGAAACGTCGTAAACTATTTGAGGGTAAACGAAAGGATGTAAATTTAGTAGTAGATGATCTTGTGTTAGTTAAAAACCACGAAAAATCATCTCTGAAAGATAACGTAACTAAGAGTTTAACGTATCATTGGATTGGTCCATTCAAAATTGTGAAATTCTTAACTTATAACTCCGTGTTATTAGAAGATGTAAACAATGCTAATAATACTAAAAGAGCTCATGTAAGTGATATTAAAAAATACTTTGTGAGAAGGAATGGAGCAAACACCAACTGAACAGATGAAAATGAGAATCCTACACATGTAGAGTTAAACTAGAAGAAATTAAACTTTCATTAGTTATGTAAGGTTAGGTTAAGAAAAATTTAGATTTAAGTTAGGTTTAGAAGTAGGTTAAGGTAGGAATTAAGATGTCATGTAGATTTAAGATATGATCATAATCGTTTCACGTTCATTTTTTTCATGTTCATTAAAAATTTTCACTTGTAAATCATGCATTAGGGTAGATTTATATCATTTATAGTGTTAATAATTTAAATGTATAACATCTGAATAAAATATAATCTACATGTGAAAGGGAAAATGTCGAAGATCTTTTTCTCATTTTGAAATTAAATCCTTTGTTACCTTACAGGACTAACATCTTGTAATTGCCTGAATTTAACGTTTCTATTTATATTTGTAGATTGCCTTTTGTTTTCCTTGCATTGATGTATTTTTATGGAGACATGTCAAAATGGTCAACGCATCCTGTAGAATGGCATATGGTCTCGAATGGAACCTAAGCTGTAAATTTGGAAGTTTGGAAATCTCTTATCTGGCTGGATGTTCTTAAACCCAGACATGGAAAATTGGTCTACATTTGAGTGGAATGTTTCATCAATCTGAAATGGAAATTCTACAGAAATGACAAAAATTTCAGAAAGGACATTTTGAGAGAATTTCGTTAAATGGAATGATAAAATGAAATATTAAAATGAAAATTGTATATTGTATATAAATTTTTTTTTCCTTAAAATTTTATATTTAACAAGGAGGTGGTGTTTGTAACGATTGCAAAATCGTTACATTTTTGTAATAGTTTCATTATGGAAATTACTTTTTTTGTTTTTTTTTAAAAAAAATAAGAAGTTTATTGTTTTTGTTTTTGAAGAATTGTTTTGTTATATGCTTTGTTATATTGAAATGAGAATACTTTCATTGAAAAGAGCGTGAAAAAAGCTTTAAAACTATATATATATGTGTATATGTTAAACTGGTAATACTTGTAATACGGCAGAGAATCAATTATTTTTTTTTTTTTTAAATACACAACCACTTCAGTTTAGCGCAGTATTCAGGAATGACGTATGTAATGAGTTGGGCGCTGCGCAGTAGCGAGAGTCTTGCTCCTATATATGGCATTCTGATCCGCTGCGCTTCATAACTGTATTGTAGTTTATTGAGCCAACACGGGTTGGACTCAAGTATTAGACATCATTACTTCGCGCCGAAATTTGCTCTTTTTAGTAAACGTGGTCGAGAGTTCGTTATAGCTGTGCCTCGTTTAACTATGTGAAGTGTGTCTTAATTACAACTGTGATTCTAAAACTCAGTTCTAAATTACTAAGAGTTTCAGAAATATAAAATTAAATTGTGTCTAAATAAGTTCTGTAAAGTTAAATAAGTTAAAAGTGAAAAAGTTACTTGTGTTTCTAGTGTGTGAAGTAGTGTTAAAAGAAGACGTATCTTGCAAGTGAATGAAATTAATAAGGTCTAAATTTTCTCTTAATAATAATTCCGTGTTAAACCCTTTTTAAAGAAGCTGAAAACTACGTTAAATTCCTAAAGCTGTTTTGTGAGAGACGGAACACGTGTGTTACTTCATCGAGTCTAGTGCGTTTCTTGCTTTCGTTGTGCCACTGAAGGTCGAGTAAGAAATTTAACTGGGTAACTTTAAATGGGGGAAGAAAAATAAAAAGTAAAATCAAGTATTAAAATTCCACTTTTAAATTGCATACTCGCGTGTTAACTAATATAAGAAGGCTTTCCATAACTTCTTTTCATTCATTACTAAACTTTGTCGGTAATTAATAGTAATTTAATTTTCTTAATTACTTTTGTTTTCGTTCTTTTAAACTTTAAAATCTAAAACAGTCTCTAATAACGTGCATAAAGTGTTGAAGAACTAAAGTAAAACATAAATTGGTATTTCCTGCTGTGGAAATAGGTTAACTAATTTACAGTGCTGTTAATGAAAACGTCACTAATTACCTAATTCATTAATTAACTGCTGTTAAACGCATATATTGCTATTTTAGTTCTCTTGAATATCTCGGTTAGGTTTCAAACATAAATTTGAAGTAAAATGAATAATTTTGATTAAATCTAGAACGTGCTTTCCGACCGAATAAATTTTTTTTGCTTAATTTTTAAATGCTTGAAATATTCGCGTGCACTGTATTGTATGGAATGGTATTGTAAGGAACAGTCTCTAAACCCAAGAGGATCTGGAGTTGAGAAATGGTAACTACCTCTGCTATACTGTCACTATTATTTCCTGCTGTATTACGGTAAGTTTGAAGTAGTAATGCTAGTTAAAAGTATTGTAGTTAGTTTAAAAGTTCATAGTAGCACAAGCACTGCGAACATTCCTTAATTAAGAAATACTGAGAGAATTAAAGAGATAAATAGTTCAAAGGTTAATTGTTAATAATTATACGAGGCTACTTCGAAAGTCACGATATCTTTTTGTTACAGTTAGATTAAATTGATTGACGTGGTTGTTACCTTGCTGTTTATGAATTATAGAATTCAATTTAGCGTTTAATATTTAATGAATTGAGAGTTTTGATTGTGTTCTCTTCATTCAAAATCTAATTACTGTAAATGATCTCTGCCTTTCAAAAATTAACTGTAGTTGTTAGAGTAAAGTTTTTTTTTCAATTAAAATATTGAACACCTCCTTCGAAAATAAGAACCTATTAAGAATTTGTTTAATTGTTATAACTGCTCTGAAGGAATCTGAATTGCATTAAATATTTTAAATTAACACTTCTGGAATTTCATTAAATAAAATCTGTAATTCTAATCACCCACCTTAACTCAGTTTAGGGAGTAAGATTGTGTGCTGGTGTGAATGGTACTAGTTGTTATTTACTTGCTATAATAATATCTTTTTTACAGGATTTGTCCAATCAGGTGTGGTTAAGTCACTCGGGGTCACATTTAGTTTCCTTTTTAACTATTTCAGCTAATAGATGCAGGAAACATTCTGACCGCGATACCGAGAATTGTGACAATTCATACTAGCATCCTCAAGGGGAAAGAGTGCCCAAATATACCTTTCAAATATGTTCCATACATCTAATCTTCCCGTGAAGAGAACCGGCATTTCCACTAGTATATTGAGTAAATGAAATAAACCTTGACAATATAGTCGAAACGTAAAAAAAGAAGAATTTTAGGAATGATCAAAAACATGAATCAAAAGATTGCGATCTTGGCCAAGAATTTTATTAATGATAAAAAAAATTATCAAAAGATTGCGATCTTGGCCAATAATTAGTTTCTGAATCAGGCACAAAATTTGTGAATGGTCCCTAAATCAAGTGTTCGTATTTTCGAAGGAATAATCGCATTACGCCGAGTTATGTGATAGTTTGGGTTTGGCTACACTATATGTAGAACTCAAGATATAAGGAGTAGAAGAAAAATTTTTGATTGAATGAAATATATTAGATTTCTTTCATCAAGGGTCACAACATTTATAATCGGCCCCTAAATCGAGTTTTTTTTTTTTTTGCGAAGTAAGCAAATGATAATGAGTTAAATGATAGTATGAGTTTGGCTACACTACATGTAGTTCTCCAGGTATAAGGCGTAGAAGAAAATTTTGCCTAAAATATACTCAACTTTTTGATCCAATAAAACAAAAATATTAAGATAGGTAATTTTTAACTATGTTCTGTATTTTTTACTTTAATTAACGCGCGTATATTAAATTTGATTAAGAATTAAAATAAATAGGCCAATAATAAAATACATCACAGCCTCTCAAATCACGCCCGTGAAACTCGATACAAATGTCTTATTACAAATAAGTAGACATATATCCTAACATTTTCGAAAATTCCACCTGTAAGAAGTAGTACAGGAGATTTTTTCAATTCTTTTACTCATATATTTTTTTTATCTATTGCATCATCACACAAAAAAAAATTCAACCGTCTCAAGTTTGTTTTTAAACACAATTATCACCGTTTTCGAACGAAGGCTTTATTAAGTTACTTTCGTCTAAAGTCCTTAGAGAAAGAGGGTGTAAAAATGTATGCTTAAAAACAGTTGCTCACGAGACTAATAAGGGGAAAGCAGACTTTCGTAAATGAACTTCGGGTTCAACTTCCGCAAGGTAGTAATGCACATTTAAATGTATATATTACAAACTGGGATAGCGTCTTAAAGATTCCGACCCTCGCATACATGATGCGACGCGTAAAGTTATCAAGTGACGACGTGGCAGAGTTAAGAGGATCTACGTCCCAGTGCAAATGGTTCCGGGTTGGTTTATCGCTGGATTAAACTTTTTTTCTTTTTTGCTTTAACCAATAAAGTAGCAATAAAATATTAATTCACCATATGCTTTTAATACATAAAACAATAGAAATAATCAAATCAGTTGTAAAATCCAATTTTTCGGAGGGAAGTCGGAAGTGTTAGAAACCGGCAGCTCCATGTTTTTTTGTATTCGCAATAATGTGTGATGCAATGTATTTCGTCACGGTATATTTCACGTTCTTTTCACTTATAAGCGTGAATGAAAACATTGCAGCATGCGTTTTCCCGATACGATAAACCGTGCTGCTGACGATCCTTAACACTTCCGACATCGCGCTAAAGATTTTTGTGTTCACTGCTATCAAGTCTTATCATTTGCTTACGTTGGACCGATCATGAAGTCAGAGCGTATCTCAAAATTCGGTTGATGGTATGTCTGGGAATTTCACCCTGTATGGAATACTCTGTACACCCACTGAAAATTAATGAAATATGCATTTCTGGATTGCGTATGCGTGACTTCCTTTACCTGATAACGACCACCATCCACAATTTCTGGAATTCGAAATAGGACATATTGAAGGTCTGCTTTTTCGCGATTTTTGACAGTCCTAGCTCTGAAACTATGCACTTTTTGCCATAGGTCCATATGAACTTTTTCTCTTATTTTGATATAAGGAATCACCTCTTAGAGTTGATTCTCGGTATAGTTCATTACATCCTGTATAAAACTCTAATAATACAAGTAACGGCTGTTCCTCTGACGAAAAGATAAAAAGTAAATATTACAAGTAATGTCTGTTCCTTCGGCGAGAAAAAACCACCGGATCACCGGATCTACCATGGATCACCTGACTGGTAGGATAGAACGTTGTCTACTATGCCACATACTCAGGTGCTTTTTTTTTACTATACACTCTAAACATCCAGTTTGTGATTTTTTTCTGTTGTCTTACCATATAACAGTTTCTCTACTTTCCCTGTTTATCACACTATTCGTGTTATTTGTTGTGGGAATTGAATCTCCAAACGTAATTTACATTATATAATTATACGTATTACATTATATAATTTATTATGTTTATTTACCAGCATCCGCTGCTTTTAAAAATTATTATGGTCAATTACATTAACTGAACCGATTTTCTCGTATCTTCCATCGCGCCAAAAAGCAACAGATACTATCCTGCGAAGAACATGTGACAAGCTATACCTATCAGGCTCTGAGTGTCATTACTTCTTTCTACAACCTTTCCCTTGGTTCGTATCAACTTCGTGTCCCTTCGTGTGCTACGAAGAAAGCCGAAGGATCGCGCCGACACAGTGTCTCTTCAAGCTATCGAGTCACAGTGATTGAATTATATAATTGTATTTTATTTATTTATTTACTAAACAAATTTCAGATACAGCAAAAATACCATTATTTTTGTAAAATGTTTAATATTTTCATGAAGCAGAGATAATTTTCTACTTGGCTTAAGAACTACCCTTACTAATTTTTAATCGACTTCTAATAGTTTACGTTTATTATTTCTGTCTATTTCCTACATATTACTTGTAGGAACTATGGGGAGTAAATGTTTTATTTAATTACTGTTTTATAAAAGTTTAGTCATATCTTAATTAAATTCCACTATTTTCAAGTTTCTCATTTCGGTTTTGAAAATGATTATAAATGAAGCTTCCGCTTTTTATAAAATTCTTGTCAATTTTAATGTTTTTAAAGACATAATTTTAAATTATAAATTGTTTTTCTGTTTATTTCCAAGAAGAAATGTTACATTTTCTATCAGAAGAAAGAGAGATTTCTATTTATGTTATTTCTAAAGGCATGTGATAACAATTTTGGACATAAGTGAAAATTTTACATTCGTTGGAAATCTCACATCTTTACTCATACGAAGTAAAGTTTTCCTGTGAAATTTACAGGTTGAAACGTGGAAGTTACGTACGTCCAGGAAACACATATTTCGAAGAATTGAAATTTTGACCCCTCATCCTGCACCATCCCCGCGAATAGAAGCTTTGTGGCAGTTTTTCACAGACACAGATCTGGAAATAATTGTATGCATATAATTGGTATATAAAAAGAAAATAAACTTGAACTACAGTCTCATTTGCAAACGAAAAAGAGAGAGAGAAGAAATAAATGTTACTATTAAAACAAATCTCCCAGCGTGATCTTAAAACTTGCGAAAAGTCCACTAGAGGCATTATTCCACCTGGCTGCAATTGGTGCAGGAAGCGAACTTCGCAGAACAATCTCCCAGTCCTCCTTGAAGTCCAGATAATGGGACGTAGCACACTATAAAAGAAGGTTGATTTGGACTTGAAACGGTTCTTCGATCACTTCAACTACTGTGCTCAAAAAGCAGGTGCGCAGCAGCCACAGAGGCCGAAACAGAAAGAACATACCAATAGCTTACAAATCACCTCAATGAATTCATATTCCAATCCCTGTTGTTCGCAGTAAAGGGTGTACAAATCGAGTAGATACTAGTACCGAATTTTCGGGAATCTCATTTCTGATACTTCTATCCCCTTGAGACTTCTCTTCAATTGGGGTACCAGATATCTCAGATCAATTTCAAACCTGCGAACTAATGAAGGTGTTCTTGTCTGAAACTACGCTGCCCGTCATGAATTAAGCAACAAAGACAAAATTTGTAATAAAAATAAATGACGAGGTAGGGGATGATGAAATGCAGGGAGATTGGATGTCATAATATAACGAGCATAGACGATGATTAGGGAAAGATTATGTGGAAGAACTTTCAATTATGCTGTCTTGACACGACTTCTTAAAGTATTAGATACGGGCAAGGACTGCATGAACTCACGGACTTGTTGGCTGACAGTGTGTGTAGAGTGCAGAGGCAAGTCTAGTGGAGTGAAACACGCGAATATGACAACGAGGCATCATTTGCCGAATGAATTACCCTACCGTACCATAGCTCGATTGGAAGCAGAGCAGCATCAGGCCGGCGTGGCCCGGTGGCTCACTATCGATCGAGCTGTGTTCACCAGGTTATGGAGCAAGTTTCAAAGGAAGCAAATTGCTCCGATACGTTGCAGTGTTGGTCGTGTGACATCAGAAAGGATGATCGAAATATCCGTTTGTCAACAATGTCCCTTGTGAACAATGCACCCAGACACCAAATGCACTGGTACAAACACTAATTGCCGGCATAAGACAACGTTGTGAATCCTGTATTGCTATGCACGGTGAGTATATACCTTATTGGTGTCAGTAAACTTCTTTTTTGTGGCTTCAGTGTTTTTGAGTTTGAGTGCCACCTACGTCGAATATCATTTTTTCTCCACGAGCGTATTTTCGTTTGGTAATTTTCCTTGCTGTATGGCGTAAAATAATAGTTTGTTCACCACCATGCGTTTCCTTTCCTTACACTCCTGAGTATCCATTTGTTCCTTAATTTATGACGGTCAGTCTAATAGAGTCTTATTCAAACCCGTCAGCTGCAAGGAAGAGACGGAAAAGGAGTTGCCGTACTAGCATTTCTTGTGCAAAAGAGCTATACAGACATAGAAAGTTATTCTTCACTCGAAATCCTTTCTAAGTGAAATAGTGTAGTTTTCGAAGTAATGATCCCATACTGTTTGATAAGATCACAGATAGTACGTCATAACTATTTTGGTGGATTGGCACCGAGTAACAGCGGAGCCAAAGGTCTATACTACATACACCTAGTTTTT
The DNA here is from genome assembly GCF_964235325.1 of Thermobia domestica. Taxonomy (NCBI): domain Eukaryota; kingdom Metazoa; phylum Arthropoda; class Insecta; order Zygentoma; family Lepismatidae; genus Thermobia; species Thermobia domestica. Next base: position 65,059,333 of record NC_137467.1, read on the forward strand.
GTAACAAAACTTGTGGGATTACGCCGCATAAAAGCTGCAAAAAAAAATCCCTATACACATATGTTGTTAGTATAGTACTATATGTACTATATCTTGTTGAGAACCAAAATTTTTCATTTGTTTTATTCCAAAAATGCGAATTGGGTCATACATTAGCTTCAGTAATTTCCATTTATCTCACGTCAGAGCATGTAAAACTATATATAATCATTAAAAACGTTGCTCTTTTTATTTCATGCATTTCTTTTTCCTATATTGGCTTGCTTCTCTGGATCATAATTGTTTTCAAATAAAAATTATAATGTGTACATACTTGAAAAAGTCAATAGAATAAGTTATTGTCTATTTGAATTCCAAATACATATCGTTCTTTTCATATTGTGATAAGTAGACATTAGCATTGTCAGTTTCAGAAAACATACAGTTCCCAACTGTGTAAACCATGTATTGTACCAACTGGTTAATATGTAACTATTCTTCATATTTACAATGTTTGTATCAAAATAATGTTTTGCCCTTCTATTGTTTCAGCCTTACGTGAATTAAACATTTACACAGCTTTACACTTCAATTATTAACACATACGTTATTTAAGGACGAGAATTCAGCGTTCGAGCTCATCTTCAAATAGGATTTTTATATATATTGGTGAAAAAATACCTGAATACAACAAATTTTTCAGGTAAAGTATTAATGAGAATTTTTCATTACATACTGAGAATTAAATAAGGTATTATTTTACAACTAGAATAACTCAATTCAAGTTATTGCAAAATATCCATTTTGATGTGTCGTTCACATACGGATTAACTATTGCACCACTTTCTTTTAGAACTGAAGCATTTTGTAGATAGAAGACAGTTGTGCTATTCAATTAATATTTCCTCATCATTCACATATGTCATTTCGAAATATCATTCAGCAATTTATTTCTTATTATATCTTATAGCATAAACCAAGACACGAAAATACCCGACATCAAAGTTAAAGTATCAAATCTTTTTTTCTTTTAACAGTTTTCACAAATAAAATGTCGTATAGATATTATCAGTTTTCTCAAAATATAATAAACGTAAATTTCAATGTGTAGTCTTCAATTATTAAAAGGGTTAATGAGATAACTGTTAATTACAATGCAGAATTAGACTTATATTTACTTGTAGTATTCACAAGAAGAAGCAAAATCGCACTAATTTCTTCAAGTATACCGTGTAAAACATTTTCTCACATTCCACTATCTCATTTCATGCAGTTTTGAAAACATTTCCCTCTATTTCTAGTCCTTGAAGGATGTCGTACGAGTAATCAGACATCTTACTCCTTTCGGCAATTAAACAAAATATTATTCATTAGAAAGCACGTAATTTATCTGCCAACAGATTACTAATATACGACATTTTTAAATAGTTAATTTCAATTGTTTATCAATTAATAAAAATAACCTACTAGAGCCCTGAAATTAGAAACCAAAGGCGACGAGATTGAAATTCTGCCGTAGATATTTGAATGGATAAATACAAGTTTAAACAGCGTAGCTAAGAAATATCATATCAAAATATACGAAGATGCTCCTGATAGTATTGTTTTGTTTTCAAATATTTTGTTTTAAATACACTTGATAAATATGAAATTTAATTATATTTTTTCTTTCAATTTCCCTCACAGTTAATCAATACATAATTACTTCTACCTTATATATATGCAATTCAAAACCGTCATTTCAGGCTTCGTTTGAGTGTGCCGAGAGCATCATCGGCATAAGACTTTCACGTTTTGTACCAGTACGTTAGTAGTCAATCGATTAAAGTATATGTATTCCTTACCTCTTGGGAAGCAGTTGCCCCCTCCTGCCCTCCCTAAATGACATCCATGATGCAAGTTTGTTTCAACTCACTTACTTACATTTTCTTTAATGTTATTGCCCGTAAGGGATCTAATATGCATGTCAGTAAGTAATACATATGTATTAATTAACCTTATAATACATAATTTCAAAAGAGATAAGTCCAAGAATATAATTATTAATTATACTTTAGAGTTGCACAATAATAAATAAGACAAATTACAGAAAATATGAATTAACATGAAGCCACATACCAAGAAACATTTTCTATTGGACTCTCCAATGAAGTAATACATTAGCAAAAATCCTCAGAATATAGTTTACCCTAGTTTAACGTTCTTCTTGAAATATATATACATATAGGCTGTACGATAAGTCTAGGACGGTTCAAAAGCGGTATCCTCTTTATGGTAGAAGGAGTTAGAAAATTTTCAAGGGCGCTGATATAATGCCAAATATATCAACGCAGAAGTATATTTGTGTCGGGTCTAAATACTATACATAAAGTGAACTGCGATAAATGAAACGATAAAAAGGAGTGGTTACTCCTTTATGCGCACCCATAAAAACAGATGGAACATTCAGACATATTCCCTTCAGTGGTAATCCTTTAGTTCAACGACTTCTCCGCTTCTATCGATACATCATTGGATTAGTCTAGATCGACTTTCTTGTGTAATATTTTCACCCGACAGTGTTGCCATTTCCCTTAACAAGATACTGGATATTATACCAGTGATTTCGTCATTTTCTGAGGGTCTCCCACGGTAAATATGTTACTCCTTCAGATCCTTGTCCATAAGACACTATTCCCTAATTTCATTCATTAGCTCATTAAGTTTGTCGATCCATTATCCTAAAAATATGTATATACGGTAGTTACGCCTAATATCATTGTACCACTTATTTTCAATGGTTCGTGTAAATTTGAGTGTAAGATGATTTTGTATAACATCACGTCGTTATATAACTGCAGTTCTAGTTAGTATGACCTTCGTATTTCTTTTACCACGATTAGCTCCTTCGTGGATAAGCAGTTAGCGTACGCACCTTTGGGTGTGGGAGACCCGGATTCCATTTTCGGAGGCTCCTCATGTAGATCGTATTCCACGTGAATCAGTAGATCAAATCTCATTTAGTCTCGCTGTAGAAAGGGATATTAAACTCAAAGTCAAGTCAACTCTTTTACCGCGGCCGAATTGCTTTATGTATCATGTGTTGTGTCAAGAGTGGAAACGAGATGAATCGAAGAAAGCGGTAATGAGCTCCTTTTATTTTGATTTTATCAAGTTGAATGCTGTGAGAGTTTTATACTCTCGCCTGCCTATTACTAAAATTGTGAAACAATTGCATGAAACTTTACTATGTTAACGGGAGTGACGAATAGAATATGTGAATAGTTTATATCTTCCTAATTTGGTCATGTATGACTGCAATTGGTATTTATAATAGATTGTATTTCATGTTAAGCATATATTTTATTCTGGTTGTATACACAAGTTTGTTTCGAATACGTGAATACTTTCCAAAGGATATAATACGGTTGAAGTCTGTTATACTGTGCATAACGTCCAATGAGCACAGCTATTAATTAGCGAACATTGCTTTACTTATTATGCATATTCAATAGTTAATTAAACACACTGGAAACAGGAGCAAAATTTATTGAATGATTTTGTATGTGTCAACTATAAGTACCAATGATTTGTTTAGTACTATGTATATCTTCATACGTAGTAATTACATTATTTTATTACGTTGCAAATTAGCAATGTGCTGGTAAAGAACTAAACACATTGTAATACCCAGATAAAGTATGGAAAAGTATCGATATTTTTAAGGTGCTTCTCGAATGACTTGGTCCAACGAAATAAACAGAAAGGTTCGGAAAAAATACAATTGGACAATCAAAGAATTCTTATTATTACTTCTTTATTTATAATAGGTTTCATATACAGTACTAGGCCATTTTACACTGAAACGTTTTAACGATTATGTAACGTAACAATAGAATAACAATTTGAAATCAAGACGGCACATTACAATGGCAACTTACAAAGATCTGAAGGTATGCTCATTTGAAAAACGTCTACAATTTCTGGTATCTGATTATACGTGCTTACAAATCGTTTTGAAAGAGACCTTTGGACAATATTAACTCTTACAGCTTGAGTGTGAAAGAGATCACTAGACCGGTTCTAGCGGGTACGGAAAAATTGATCTAACTTAGTAACTCCTCACATGATATATGGCCATTTACAATTTTTTGCCAAAAATATTAAATCAGAAATTTTGTTTCTCAGTAGGGGAGGTTTGATATTGAGAAAGGTTAAAACATCATTTTTTGGAAGTGTTCGGAGGTGAGGTACTCGGTAGGATACAATGGCTAAAAAGAATTAAATTACAGAATATAATTTTTTTCAGATGAGTAGGGCAGGCCATAGACCAGATAGGAGAACAGTACTCAATAGTGGGAGCAACATATTACTTATAGAACAAGCTTAAGGAATTAGGATTTTTTATGTCCGTGAAGCGATAAAGGAGTCCTAGTTTTCTCATAGCAGTACAAGATATTGTGCTTATATGATCCGCAAAAGTAAGCTTACTGTCAATAATAACACCAAGATCCCTGAACGAGGTAACAGGATTTATGTTCTGATGACCAATTTTGTAGATGTGGTTTATAGGTTCCTTTTTTAGAGAAATCGTACGAAAAGCGCATTTTTCGATGTTTAAACTAAGTTTCCAAGAGTTACACTAGTTGAGAAGAATAGAAGGATCATGCTGAAGAGCAAGAGCATCGTACTCTGATTTAATTTGTATTTAGAGTTTGCAATCATCCGCAATAGAAGAATATTGGTAGAGCTGTTTGTGAACGAAGAAGACTGATCGTCCATGTATAATAAAAATAGAAGTGAACCCAGAACACTGCCTTGCAGAACTCCAGAAGTTACTAGAATAAAGCCAGAAAAGTAACCTGAAACTGGAACTCGTTGTGTCCTATTACTGAAATGTGTTTCTAGAAGATTAAGTAATTTACCATGTATATTGAATTTAGAACTGAGTTTGTATAAAAGAAAATGGTGTTGAAGAGAATCGAAAGCCTTAGACAGGTCCAAATTCAAAAAGTCGAGTTGAGAATTTTCTGAGAAGCTGTCCACAGCTTCGGACAGAAGAACTGACAAATTAGTATGACAAGATTTTCGTGACAAAATGCCGTGTTGTGGGGAATTTTTTGATTATCTTCTCCTGTTTTTAACCTGTTTTTGATTATCTTTTCACAAACAAGTGAGAGTGGAGATAATAAGGAAACAGGTCGGTAGGAGGACACATCATTTTTATTTTTACCAGACGTATGAACAGGAGTGATAGTAGGAAGGAAATATAGATTGTATCTGGTCCTAATGGGCGCTGTTGGGGCAACGACCAAAGAAGACAGAGAACTTCAGTCGGTGTGATACTGATAGAAGACAAAGACTCACAACAAGGACAAGGAAGGGTCACGCAGTTGCTCCGCTGAGATCCGAACGAGACAATTGTGTTTGCATTTGATATGTTATATGTAGACGAATTCCAAAGTTATAAGTGCCACCGGGCAGAATATCGTGAGTGAGCAGAATACTTTGAACCGAGTCATTTGTTCAGAAGCAGCTGGGTAAATGGAAAGCTCGGCCAACACGTATCTGATCATTTTCAAGGACAAACTTTTTGGGATAACAAAGTTTGCTCCAGGGTCCCCAGCAGGGTCCCAGACGGCATCGAACTCAAAATTTTCAAATGACAAGTAGGGATAAGTGGCACTTCCTTTGAAAGCTATTGTAAGATGATACAAATGGGGCAAGTCTCGACTCTACGACAGCCCTGTGCAAAATGGCGGCGGGTCAAAATGTAAACAAAAGCAACTGAAAAGTCCATGGCCACCCCTACAAACCGGAAACGGTGAGATAAATGTGAAAACAGGAAAGGAAGTGTGGCATTATTTTCAAAGCATAGCGATTTGTTTTAATAGTCTTTCCCCAGACTCCCAAAGGGTCCCAGGTGAGGTCCAACTAAAAAGTTTCCGATGGCAAGATGGGTTAAGTAGCACATCGTTTGAAAGCTCTTGCTAAATGAAAGAATATGGAGCACGTCTGGACTTTCTACGATAATCCTGTGCAAAATTGCAGCGGGTCAAAAACTAAATTGAAAATCTATTGACACCTTGAATCCAAGATGTCTGCTTAAAACCTATATAGAAAGGATAGGCATACCAAACTGCTGAAGCTAGCAAAACCAAATTTGGCATTAGTGTTGATTAGTAGTTGACGAAAATATGCGAAATGTTCAAAAACACGACATCTTGAGTTCAAAATGCCGGACTAGGTATCGAACGCATGCCCAGCTCAAACCACTGTTGCTGGAGAAACAAAATTGGTATTTACATTCAAAATATATCAAAGAGTATCATCTGTAATCCAATATGGTTGCCAGCGTGAAAAATGAGGTTGCGTATATAAATATGCTTTTTCTCGCAATATTGTGACCAAACCAACAAAGTTTGATGCAGCTCGATGTAGTGAAATGATATACGCATGGTTTGGTATTGCTCGCCAATCTTGTAAATGTGTGTGTTTTTTTTTGTATATTTGGTATTGCTTGAAATATTGAGATCAAACCAATGAATGACATACAAATGTAACCATCACGAGCACGTACAATAGAGCCCCCAACCTGACTGGTGCAGCAAGTCCTTTATGTATGAATTACGTACGAAAAAATTGGAAAAATACCCGACGGTATTCAATTTTTATTTATGAATAGAAGGTCAGAGTTGTGTGTTTGTCTCATATTCGTTATATTCACGTAAATAATAGCGAGGGAATCATGACGAACGTGCATTAGGAACAAAACATATGTGTGTTGTTGCCGAATGAAATAATAATTGAAGCGAATAGAAATCCAATTGTTCTTTAGTCTTCCTATTGTTTCTAAATTCATAATACTACTACTGTCTACTACTACAGTACTACTTGACCCCAATTGTCATTTGAAAATTTTGAGTTCGACCCGCCTGGGACTCTGCGGGGGACCCTGGGGCAAACTTTTTTATCCCAAAAAATTTGTACTTGAAAGTGATGGGATATGTGTTGGCCAGGCTTTCCATTTACCCAACCGTTTCCGACAAATGACTCGGTTCAAATTATAATGCCAGCTTTTGTAGCTTTTACATTACAAAATATGTTGTAACTCACGATATTCTTCCTGGTGGCACGTATAACTTTGGGATTCGTCTAGTTATAACATAGCAAATGCAAACACGATTGTCTCGATCGGATCTCAACGGAGCCATAGCGTGACCCTCCCTTGTCAGAAAAAAAAGGTTGGAGAGGATAGGGGAAGGAAGGAGAGGTGGGAGGGGATGAAGCAAAACTGCTAGCAAAATATTCATTAAATTCTTTCACCGTAAGAGAAAGACAGTGGTTTGGTCAGTGGTGGTTTGATTAATTTAGTGAATCCTGATTTTAAATAAATATATTTTACGTATTAGATATAGATAAGAAGAGATATGCACAGCTATCTTTAGTTGCTATTATTGTTCACGTACACCATTGTACCAGGAGATAAGAAACGATACCAAATCGCTTTCATTCTGTGAAGCAACGTTTCAGGAATAGCGTAACAGACATGAAGACACTTCCAGGAGGGGACATTGATTCGGATCACAATATCCTAGTGGTGGAAGTGCAAACTTGGTTAAAGTCGATTAAGAAAAATAGGAGTAGAAATCGAAAATGGAACTTAGAGCGACCAAGAAACATCGACGATGATGTAAAAGAAGGGACTGGAGAATAATTTTGTACAATGGTAGATATGGTCGACAATATAGAAAATAGCTAGGGAAAAGTTAGATTCTACTTGACACACTCCACAATAACATTGGCAGGATGAAAGGGCACCGAGAAAATCATGGATAACGGAAACAATGCTTAAAAAGATGGAGGAACGCAGAAGGGCGGAAAACACGGACATCAAAGAATACAGAAGGCTGAATAATGAATTGAGAAGAGAAACGGACAAAGCCAAAGAAACGTGTATGGAGAAGATATGTAAAAAAGTAATGGAACTTCAACGAAGCGGCAGATACGATAGATCTGATGTACCAGAAAGCACAACAATTAAGAAGGAAGGCTAACAAAAATATACGAAGTTTTGGCATCGAAGATCGACAAGATAATGTAATCCCTGACTGTCAAAGAATCCTTAGAATTTGGAAGAAATACATAAGAGATCTTTATGATCAGAAGAACAGCCCCACAGATATTGCGATTGAAGCAGAGGAAGAGGTGGATGATGGTGAAAAACGACTCAGTATATTTAAAAGTGAAGTAATACATGCAATCAAAGACGTGCAAAGCAGAAAAGTCACTGGAGACGACGACGTACCAGTAGATTTGATCAAGGGATTAGTAGACAATGCAGAGAAAATACTGACTTTCCTGAATGGAGAACGGCCAAAGAATTGTCTTGATAATACAATAATTTAATTACTAAAAGAAAAAGCAAGTACAGGCGTGCAGCGATTACAGAACCATTAGCCTGATTTCCCACACTGGAAAGATTATTGTACGCATATTGAATAGGAGGTTGGAAAATAAAATAGATGAGAGGTTAGAAGATCAATTTGGAATTCGCAAAGGAAAAGGCACCAGAAATGCTTTTGGATTGATAAGAATTATATCAGAAAGAATGCTTGATGTAAAGGAAGAGTTAGTTGTGTTTGTGTTTCATCGACTGGCGAAAACATTTCCACCAATTAAATTGGAGGAAACTTCTAAAAATACTTACAGAAATTGCAGTCAACTGGAGAGATCGACGAATCATTCAAAACCTGTACATAGAACAACGAGTGAAGTTGTGTTTGTATGAAGCAGAAACCAATACCGTTAAGATTGAAAGAGAAGTCAGACAAGGATGTAGTATGTCGCCCCAATTATTCAACATTTACGGTGAATGTTTAATGGAGGAAGCATTAATGGGAATTGGAGATTCAAGATTGGAGGGCAGATCATTAACAAGATCAGGTATGCAGATGATACGGTTATAATAGCTAAAACCGATGAAGAACTACAGGTGATGATTGACAAACTATTTGACACACGAAAACTATATGGAATGGAATGAACATCGTAAAGTCGAAAGCAGTGACGACGCCAGATTTAAGTTCTTAGGGGGAAAGGAGGGGGAGATACATTTTCGAGGGGCTGCTATTTACATACCAAAAATGACATATTTGTTACGTTTGACTTATTTTACATTACATTGTGTATTTCGTTGCTGTTTTTATATTAGACCTATATGATTATAAATTAAACTTATCTCAAGTAAAATTTGTAACTAACAAATAAGTAACGTCTGCACATGAAATATTTTTTCAATGAAACTTTTGAAGCCTAAACATAAATTGAATTACTTCGCGTCTGCTAAAGTAACACATTCGTCTAGTAGTATATGATACGTAGATCTCTCTGTCTTTCTTTCTTTCTCTCTCTCTCTCTCTCTCTCTCTACACATACATACATACATAGAGAGAGAGATAATTTACGAGGAGCTGCTGAAAATGTCCTAGTTCAATCCAGAAGGAGTGTAGGTACTAGGTAGGAAAATGAAACCGTAGTTTAGAAAAACATATCTCTGTATGTACAAATACAAATTTTCATAATAATGAAATTCTTATTGTTTGTCAGGCCTCTGAAGTGATTATGTGTGCCCAAACAGCGAATTTCACGAACATCAGATTCTAACTGTTATAACATTTTTGTTCCAGCAAGGAAAGTCACCGAAGTAAATAAAGTAGGAAATCAGTGAAACATCACGGGACTCTCCTCCGTTATATACAGTGGTGAAGATGTAAGTGGCTTAGTATAAACGTGGCGATTTCTCAACAAATTATGCTTTACATCCAAGGTGATTAAAAGCAATGAATCTTCCCGAAATCATGGATGCAATTTCTGACATTATTTTTGAAAATTGCAGCATTTCAGCCAGTGGTGGATATAGCCCGGTGCCGGAGGGCCTAGGCCACCCCAGTTTTTGAATGACAAAAATAATTTAAGATATTATTTACATAGTTTTTAAAATGTATAGTAAACTCACGATATACTTAGTATAGGCTGAGGTCTGGCTGCAGCCTGCTTTCTCAGTTTTTACCTTGTCAGCAAAACTTGTGTCAGGGATACTGGGCATTTCTTTGGAACTCGTCGATAGCATAATTCAGAATGGCATAGGTGTGCGCCAATTCTAGGCATAATGGGTTCACAAAATGTCTGTCAGGAGAATAAAAGAGTGACGGCATTAAGAGAATTCTTCCAATTTGACCGTAATGCTGATCAATTTCGCTCACAAATAGTAACCATAGACGAAACATGGTTGTACCACTATAATTCTGAATCGAAACAACAGTCAATGGAGTAATAACACTCATTTCTCCATCACCTCAAAAAGTTCAAGTACAGAAGTAGGTTGAAAAACTGTTTGCAATGTTCTTCTGGGATAAGTGTGGAGTCGTACTCATAGACTACCTCTTCAACGGTCAGATATTTAATCCAGAATCTCTACGTTACTTACAAAACTGGAAGAAGAATTCAAAGTTCAACGCCGCGGAAAATGAAAAGGAAGGAATTCTGTTCCTTCAGGATAATAACCTGTCCATCAAGCCCCTGCGAACACAACTGACATTGCATAATCTAGGATTTCAATGTCTAGATAATCATTCTTACTCCGCAGATTTAGCTCCTTCTAACTATTACGTGTACTTATATCCCAAACTTAAATAGCACTTGAAAGGACGCCATTTTAGATCTGATAGAGGTAGTGCTACGAACAGTGGTTCGAGGAAATCTTCAGATTTTTTAACTTTTCTGCAAAAACTGGAGCACTGCACAATGTAGTATATTGACTCTCTGGGGAAGTGTAGAAGTACAACTTCACCATTCCACGTGCACTCCTTCTGGGTTGGGCTACGAATTTTTCAGCGGTTCCTAGTCAATATGGTAAACGTCACGCCAATACTTTGAAACAAAATAAGTAAGGGAGCACTAGTATATACTAATTACTAACCAAAGATCAGCACTCTGACAATACGTGTCATTGGGAATCAATTTAATTCCATAAATTTATTATTATCATTTGCAGGAAGGGAAAACAACTCTTTTTATCCCCTACAAAAAATTAAACCCTGGTAATTGCAAACTAAGCTGTTATAAGAGCATCCTCTGAATATTGAAAGCCGAGAATGTTTCAGAAAAAAGAAGTATAGAACCTGTAAATAAAACAAAATATGAAACTGAAAACTTCAAACCTGGATAAATACAAACAAGATACGTAACTGGTTTTACCTTTCTATTGTTTCCAATCGAAGTTGATCCAATGAGAAGAAAACAAGTCGATCAAATCTACTATTGTTCGCTAGGCACACTAATTAAAAATTATAAAAAAGAAGTATAACTAAAAATTACCTGAAAAGGCGGTAAATTAGAAAACAGAAATATGGGTGCATACCCAGACGCTCAAAGAAGTAAGCTTGAGGACTGATCTGCCACATAGTAAAAGCATGGAAAGTATACTACAATTTGACAATGAGATTGCTTATGACATTGATATAAAATACTACACGTAGAATGTTTAAAGATTGTAGGAGTCTGTGGGGCAGTCTAGGTGGCAGTCAGCGGGACAGAAGTAGCAACTAGGGGGGGCACTAGCGCCCCTTGCCTCCCCTCTGGTGTCGTCACTGGTCGAAAGTCATGAGAATACTTCCATGAGAATACTCGTGGAAACATGCCATTATGGATCAGAGTAGAACAAAGAGAGCTTGAAGAGTTCGATAATTTCAAATATCTGGGGAGTATTTTGACGAGAAATGCTTACTGCACCAAAGAGATCAGGTACGCAATTCCCATGGCTAAAGAGGCATTCAACAACAAAAGATCACTCTTAACTAGCAGGCTCAATATTGGACTTAAGAAGAAATCGGTCAAGTCCCATATATGGAGCATTGGAATTCTATGGTTCAGAGACTTGCATATTACGGAAGTTAGAGAAGAAATATTTGGAGAGCTTCGAAATGTGGTGTTAGAGGTAAATGTAAAAGATAAAATGGACAGAGAGAGTAACAAACTTTGATGTTTTAAACCAGAGAGGAGAGAAGATGACACTTCTATGAAGTATCCTTGATAGGAAAGCCAATTAGATTGGACACATCTTGCGAAGAAATTGTCTTCTTCACACCGCCATAGAAGGAAAGATGGAAGGGAAGCGAGGTATAGGAAGAGGAAGAACACAGCTGGTGTGATTGAAAAATGGAAGAAAATATTGGAAGTTAAGAGATGAAGCTGAAAATCGAGAAACATGGAAGAAATATTTCCAGGGCCAAATCGAAAAAATTAAAAAATAACTCTCATTATTCCTTGACCTGCCGAAAGGCATGCTTAATAATAGTAATACACCATTGTTATATTGTTCTCATTATACAGTAATAAATTATTTGGTAAGAACATCATTTTTTTAAAAAAAATATAATAAGTAAAGGTCTCCTATTATTGTTTAATATATTTCATATTCAGAAATCATGGAACCTGAAAATGTATTCAGTAATATTATCAGATAAATTTTATCACAAATCAATAGAAAATGGTGGAATTGTCGTTACTATATGCAGGAAAAGTATATATGAAGACTTTCAACGAAGCGGAAACGATATCATAATTCTTAAATGCTTCTTTACTACTGTCCTTGAAGTAATATTAGAGCTTACTGAATACCCTCCCACTCGAACCCATCTATTGTTTTAATCATGTCTTAACCAATCCTAGCTAATAGGTATCTCACAGTAGTAAGAGAGATCTTAATGCATTTTTGAGTGCATAGCAAATGATTTTCCCCATATTTGAGAGAATCTAATGCATTGCTTCCTTATACGTTCGACGGATATTGGTCACATGATAAAGGGATCTGATTTCTGTATGAGAAGTGTGTCGATATCGCAGTCATAACATCCAAACGTGAATCGTATGCTGCAACCAACAGATGTTCGTGTTCATACGGTCATTAAAGGACACTGGAAGAAGTTACAGAGATACTTTATTTTCAGGCCAGTCCGAAAGGTAACGTTAAGAATATAGAATTGCCACTTGTAATAAAAGTTATGAAGCTAAAAGCTACTCTCGAAAGCATTTAAAATATTTTCGAGTGTTTGATCTTTCCTTCTTGATCTAAAGGCTGTAGATTAAAATAAGAGCCTGAAACAATATGTGAATGAAATGGAAATAGACAATATTAATCAACAGATAAGTGGTATAAGCCTACTCCGAATACGAAAAGGAGTGTGATGTGAAATTATTATTTTCTTTTTCTACAACAAGTAAATCCAACACCAGAAATGCTAGAAAGTTCATACAAGTCCAACTGTCAAAATTAGACGTGTGCTAAGTGTGAATAACTACTTAAATAAAATCAAAATACCACTTGTTTCAAGTAAAAAAAAATGTGTAGATAAATTGCGAAGTGGAAACAATAACAGAGCGTCTTCTGCCTTAATGATTGTATTTCAACAGAATAGTTTTCGTACAAGATATACTTCGGTATGCGGGACAGTTATTCAGTTACTTTACATATCTTTTGAAAACATACACTTTAGTAAACATTTCTAAATATATACACATGCTACAGTTTATTTAACACAAAAATGATGATAAACCATCTTTAATTAATTTATTTTGACCTTGCTTTGTTACATATCAAGACAATCCGATTTACATTATTCGGTAATTAAACATTATAGAAACTTGTTTAAAATAGACCAAAATTTAGTGACATTTCAACTCTAATCATTTATGAAAATATAATTTATTGGAATATAATTAAAATTATTTAATAGTTTTATTTATGTTTAAACAAATAAATAAATAATCGTAGCAATCATGCTACTATTTATATTGTCAGGGACATTGTGAAGGTATTCTGCCGTCACAACGAAGTGTTTATAACAATAGCAATAATAATTATAAATGTTGGGCACGACAGGTTGGACTTAAATTTTGCAAAATTGATAAATATTATTTACTTCAAATTATGGACAGAAATGATCAGATTAATATTGAAGTTATATTTTAGTTTCCACTTGCTTCCAGTGCGACAGAGTTGATTTATATTGCAGAGAAAGAAGAATTTGTATTTTCTCTTAACTGGTTGTTGTGTATGTATTTCTCAGTCAATAATATTGTACATTGTTTCCTTTGTTCACGCGTTAGCAATCACCTAATATAACGTTAATCTACATAACTTGGATTTTCATCAACCACATAGAGATCCATTGAACTGTAAGCCGAATAACCAAAGAGACCAAACAAAATCGACTGAATGATGTGGAGACAAGAGAGTTAAAGACTAGATTTGCTACGACAGGATATAGTCTTGCCGTCCACGATTTAGAGTTTAGAACTCCCAATCTTACCCCTGTCAAGAAGGGGTAATATCTGTTTCTTACGTAGTTGAATGTCTTACAAGGATGTGTCAAAACTGGGGAGAGTGTTCGTATTTCGATAAAGTTCATCGTCGATGAAACGCCAGTTTTTCTATATATCAGTGTTTGACTTCTATTCGAGTCTTCTGACGAACAACTATGTAGACGAGATGTGTCAAAGGGAGAATAATAACCCATCAGATGAGTCATTATTTAAGGACTGCCGAGAACGCCATGCAAGTGCCGAGAGGATTAATCCTATCCTATCCTTACTTTGTCTTTCTCTTTATCGCTCCTAAACGTCACATTGTGCTTATAATTTAAGTGTTCTGTTTCACTTACAAAGCAACCCAGGTCTCCATTTCACAACTTTTGCTCTACCAATTTTAGTTTACAAAACTCCTGGAACAGCTCGTCAGTTCTAGTCCCCAAAATTGGTAATTTGAGCTACCCGAACTGACTACTGTACTGCACAGTAACTGCGAGTTTCGGAGTAAAACGAGTTTTAAAAATGTCTATGTATTGTGATAAGAACTGACATTTTACGCACAAATTTATATTTCAAGTTGTAAAATCTATATTATTAATAAATTATTATTATTATATTTGCTGGAAATAAAGCACATATTTTACTTTTGGTCAGGACAGTGTCAGTAATTAGATTCAAGTAGGTAACAACTCATGATGAAAACAATAAACACGATATGAAAGTTATAAATATAATAGTTTGTGCTCTGCAATATGAATTTTCTTTCATGTATGAGAATAACACATTTAAAACCTCGTTTTCATTTAATATTTTGCTCTACAAGAGTTTTTTCAATCTAATCTTTTAAATTGTTCCAAATCAGAACCGAAAATCTCATGAGAAACTTGCTACAATTACATAATATTAAACGGTAACTCAAGTTTCTTTATAGAATAGTTAACAGTATATAATATGAGAAAAAGACACCAATAAAAATTTGTAAGTTTTGACCGGCTGACACGATTTAATAAGTTAATTTGAATGTGAGTAATTGAGGTATCATTATGATGTTATCTTCAAGTCCATTATCTTTAATACAGGTTCACTTTTTTGATAGGAAGAAGTCATGTTAAACATTATTTTGGAATGACCCAAATTATAAGGACGCTTTTGGCCATGGCCGTACGCAAGGGGGCCCTCACGTATACATCTGTTCGCATAGAATTAGTTCTACTTTAGTGGTAGTATGTGATAATAATAATAGTAATAATAATAATAATAATAATAAGTTATATTTGTAATAATAATGATTATTATTACTAACTCAAGGGATTCAGGCTGGAATCCCCGCCTTTCCGCCCGGGCCAGTCCGCTCATGGCACTCAGAACTTCATTTTGGCCGCACTCCTTCGATTCATCTCGAAGAATCAAGAGGGGCCAAAACGAATTATTGCCAGTCATGCGCATGCGGTTATTGTTATATATTATTTTTTACAGACGACTTGTTTCTAAAGTCAGCTCCGTGGGTCAAGAGTAACCCCTGCCTCTACATCTTGAAGTCAAAGATCTTGAGATGAGTACGTATAATTCTATGAATTTGGATGGCGACTGTCCCCGATCATTAGAAAGTGAATATGGGAGAACAATGAAATAAGCTAAATAGATTCCCGTAATTTAATTACAAAATTACAAGGCAAACGCATTTTACCTGATCCCAAACAGATAGCGACGAATATAGAGGATAAGAGGAGCACACTGATGGGCCAAATTATAAAGACCTTCACTATTTATCCCTGTATGAGCAACGTTTCCTTCATTGGCTCCCTGGCGAAGTCGGAAGAACACGAGCCTACGGATCATAAGATTGGTGGTTCACGCTCACCGTAGGATATTTTTTTAGTGTTTCTTAGACTCAAATAAGACACTGTTCTGACCAGAGCAGAATGAAATATATTAAAAACTATACTTACAATGTGTTACAGCTTCAAGGACCTAACGTCCTTTTCATCAGACACACCGTTAGGTCCTTGAAACTGTAACAAATTGTAAGTATAGTTTTTAATATATTTCATTCTGCTCTGGTCAGAACAGTGTTTTATTTGTTACTCTACTTATCCAGAGCCATGGAGTTTGTTCTTAGACTCACTTTAATGTAAACAAATCGCACATGCAAGGACGCAGATCCTGGGGGGCCGAAGGGTCCCGGGCCGCCCATAGCTCATGTCGGCCCCCCTAGTTTATTTGTGAATATACAATATTTGGCATAATTTGAGTGCATTTTGTCTTAAAATCTTCATATATATATATATATATATATATATAGTATTAGGTTGGTCTTTAATTTTCCACTTCCAAATTTATTTGGACGAAGCCCCCAGAATGGTTCCGTATGGGACTAAATTAAGCCAGGAGAAAAATTAAATCCATTGAATAATATTAAATGGTGGCTCAAGCGACATAAATTTTGAATCCGATTACAATACATAGTATGTGGGAAAAATCTGGAAGAAACTTATGTAATTTAGAAACGCCTTAAGGGAATGCGAAGATACCATGGATAGTCATTTAGAGGAAGACACATGCCTAATGTTGTATATTATTGGTATGGCGGCCATCTTGAAGTCCGCCATCCTGGATTCAGATCAACATTTTTAAATAAGAAGAGAGTAGTAGTACTGTCCCCGTATATTGAGCCGAGTCAGCAAAAAATTTGTGACGTCATAGGTCAAAGGTCAATGACCTTGGCCGGGGTCAATGACCTAGGACCACTCCCTTAGATTTTGGAAATTGCCAAATCTAAAAATTTGATGTAGTAGCCTAGGACCATGGTATGTACCTCTATCAGTGTTGGGGCTCTATGTCGTTCCCTTTTATGGGTAAAAAATTGCCGAAAAGTCAAATTTTTGGGCGTTTTGACCAAATTTATCCTCTTTGATGAGGTTTAAATACCTTATATAGTTATATGGGCGTATACAGGAGTTCATTCTCTTTCATAAGACATGGGTATATTAATGCACGCTTTTAAAATAATGGGAGGGGTAATTTGGCCCACCCCTTCAATTTTGGAAATTGATCAATTTAAGCATTTGGTATAATAGCACAGGACATCAATATGTATCATGATAAATTTTGGTGGTCCATATCATTCGCTTTCATGGGTACAAAATTGTCGAAAATTAGTACGACCACGTGTTTAGTTTTTGGCCCAATTTATCTCCTTTGATGAGTTCCTATTACCTTATATGATTATATGGATATGTATACGTGTCCATTTTTTACATACGATATGGTTATATTGGTGCACCCCTTTAAAAATTTGGGAGGAGTACCTTGTTCTACTCTTTCAATTTTGGAAATTATTTAATTTAAACTTTTGGTATAATAGTATTGGACCTTAATATGTATCACTACTAATTAGATAGTCCATCTCCTTTCCTTTCATAGGTAAAAAATTGCCAAAATACAGCGGACTCTTTTTAATTCGAACTTGGATAATTCGAATTATTCGATAATTCGAACATAAGCTTATTCCCCTTGAAAACTGTATTAAAAACAATGGTTAAAAAATCGTGGGTAAATCGAACATTTGAACTTTCTGTTTGGATAATTCGAAGTATTTACAGTGGAAAATTTGCAGTGTTCGACAAACTGCAAATAGAACAATGTAATTTCAACTTGTTTTTATTTATATGTTATTTTATCCAGAAGTGACCATGGAAAAGATACATTTTTTTGATACCACCTCAGCTGGACTCCGTCCCGCTATAGAGAATCCGGCAGAAGATGGTACGCATCTCTCCACCTCCTCAATAACCTGGAAGTGTCCATCCCTTCTGTATAAATGTCAATGACCTTAAGCCCTGTCCTCCAGCAGCAAATGACTTGCAAGAACGAGATATTTGTGATATTATTTTTAACTGAACTAAAAGAGTGACAAAAAGGTATGTAGATTCGTTTGTGATCTACCGGTGTGCATTATGGTAAATGTCAAATAGCGGCGCCTATCCTTACGAAAATGTGGTGCTTTATAGGTAAGGTGCATTGCATGTTAAGTAGTTTTTCATATACAGTACAGTTATTTTGTTCCCTTGATTTTACTTTAAAATGAGAGTTTTTTGTTCATTCGAAGTTTTGATAATTCGAATTTTTTCTTGTCCCCTTGGACTTCAAATTGAAGAGACTCCACTGTATAAAGGTAAGTAATACGTTGTACCACGTGTTTGGTTTTGACCTAAGTTATTCCCTTTTATTTGGTTTTATTATCTTATATGATTATACGAGTATGCAAAGGGGTCTATTCTATTTCTTAAGATATAGATACATTGGTGCATCCGTTGAAACATTTGAAGGAGTACATTGACCCCACCTAAAATTTGGACCCTAATAATATTAGTATAAATTTGGGTGGTACATTTTGTTCCCTTTTTCGGATAAAAAATGATACAATTCAAATTTCGGACCTCTTTGAAGCGGTTTTACTATTTCTTATGAATATATGAATGTTTTTAGGGATTTATTTTCTTTACAAGACATGAGTACATTGATGCTTTCATCTTAAAATTTGGTAGAGGTATATTGGCTTACCCTTAACGTTAGGAAACTGCCAGGTTTGATATAATGATATAGGTTCTTAATATATACCATTATAAATCTCGCACCCTTTCATGGGTAAAAATTACCAGAAATTAGTATGACCACGTGTTCGATTATTGACTCAATTTATTCCCTTTGATAAGGATTTAGCACGTTTTGTGGTTATGTACATAGGTTTATTACTTTTATATTCTTATGTTCCTTTTAAGTTTTGTTAGGGTTTATAGGATATTCTTTTATTTGGGAATTACCAAATAAGATTCGTAATTGAGATCTAGGACCCATTGTAAATTTTTGTGACCCTCTTATGGCCAAAGATTTAAATTAGAAGGTCATTGACCTTTCTTTTGATACGGCTTTATTGTTGAACGAGTACATGATTTATTACTTTTTCATAAGACACAAGTGTATTAGTTTACCAATTTTAAATTTTGGGAGGGGCACATTTCTTATTGTTAAATCAAAAATTTTTAATTGTTTTTAGAATTGGGTGGTATCTCATTCTTTGGGTAAATTATTTGTCAAATATTAGTATGTTCATCTGATCAGTTATTGACATATGAAAGGATTATGGGTCCAGGACATTGGTACATTTAAACTCTGTAGGATAATTTGAGAATTGTCAAAATGAAATTACATGATTGGTCTCTAATATTCTCGCCTATGGGCCAAAATAAAAACGTAAGCAATACGTTGCACCATGTGATTGTTCTTCATGAGATAGTGAACAGCGAAACCGTATATTTGTTAATCGAATAGTAAGAAACCGGATAAAGTTTGAGGGTTAACCGTGAAAATTTTGTTTTCAAAAATATTAGTTTGAAATTTGAAACTTTGTTTTTTTTTTCAAAACCGAAAATGTTTACGTTTGAAATTTTTGTTTCGAATTTTTTTGAAATTTTTAGATTGAAAAATCTCGTTTGAATTTTTTTGAAACTTTTTGTTTGAAAATTTTTTCGTTTCAAAAATTCCAAAGTTTGTTTGAAAATTTTTTGTGGAAAATTTTTCTTAAAATTTTTAGTTTGAAAATTTTTTGTTTAATATTTGCTTGGAAAATTTGGGTTTGAATTTTTTTAAAATTTGTGGACTCTTTGGTAAAGAACCGGAAATGTTTAGAATAAAAACATCTGGGAACGCTGTTTATCATGATGCAATAATACACGTTAGAACATGGGGTTGTACTTGAAATGAAAAACACAAATCATTGAAATGGATCATTTTATTACACTTTACTGGATAATCGCATACGTCCATATCAGATAAAAGATCTGGACATTGTCGATGTAATGTACTTATAACTTCTTGTACTAGTTTGTTTTTATCGTATACTTTTAATTCCAATTGAAGTCTTCTAAGGTCTATTGCAATATCGATATAATGAAATGGTTAATTCTAAGATTTAGGTATAACGAGAGACGTACGTAGAACCATTCTTTTAAATTTGGGAGTTGTGATAAACAGAATTTTAGTATGGGGCTCGAAATTTGAACGTTCAATAATCAATCGATATAAAACAATACTTTGAACAGTAGTCACAACTCACAGTCTAAGGTCATTGTTGGTGGTTGGCTTTTACCTTGAGCTTTCAGAAATCTGATAGGTAACGTTACTGAATCTTATGACTCATAGACTGAATCAATGACTCATAGACTCATAGACATAATACATGCTACAACACTTTGAAATTTAATCATAACTACTAAAGTGTCGTAGTCTGACCACTAGTAAAGTTATTGTTCATGCAATTAGATTGGCTGATCACTCTCCTTCATGCAATCTGATTGGTTGATAGGTATCTTTCATGCAATCTGATTGACGGATGATTTTCAAATCTTTGCTGCATTCAGTTTTAAGTTTTGTTTAACATTTATTGATTACTGTTTAAAAATCTTGGTTTGAACACTCGTTCAACATTTTGCATTCACTGATAAATATGATCAAAACCTATAAACCCTAACAAAACTTAAAAGGAACATAAGAATATAAAAGTAATAAACCTATGTACATAACCACAAAACGTGCTAAATCCTTATCAAAGGGAATAAATTGAGTCAATAATCGAACACGTGGTCATACTAATTTCTGGTAATTTTTACCCATGAAAGGGTGCGAGATTTATAATGGTATATATTAAGAACCTATATCATTATATCAAACCTGGCAGTTTCCTAACGTTAAGGGTAAGCCAATATACCTCTACCAAATTTTAAGATGAAAGCATCAATGTACTCATGTCTTGTAAAGAAAATAAATCCCTAAAAACATTCATATATTCATAAGAAATAGTAAAACCGCTTCAAAGAGGTCCGAAATTTGAATTGTATCATTTTTTATCCGAAAAAGGGAACAAAATGTACCACCCAAATTTATACTAATATTATTAGGGTCCAAATTTTAGGTGGGGTCAATGTACTCCTTCAAATGTTTCAACGGATGCACCAATGTATCTATATCTTAAGAAATAGAATAGACCCCTTTGCATACTCGTATAATCATATAAGATAATAAAACCAAATAAAAGGGAATAACTTAGGTCAAAACCAAACACGTGGTACAACGTATTACTTACCTTTATACAGTGGAGTCTCTTCAATTTGAAGTTCAAGGGGACAAGAAAAAATTCGAATTATCAAAACTTCGAATGAACAAAAAACTCTCATTTTAAAGTAAAATCAAGGGAACAAAATAACTGTACTGTATATGAAAAACTACTTAACATGCAATGCACCTTACCTATAAAGCACCACATTTTCGTAAGGATAGGCGCCGCTATTTGACATTTACCATAATGCACACCGGTAGATCACAAACGAATCTACATACCTTTTTGTCACTCTTTTAGTTCAGTTAAAAATAATATCACAAATATCTCGTTCTTGCAAGTCATTTGCTGCTGGAGGACAGGGCTTAAGGTCATTGACATTTATACAGAAGGGATGGACACTTCCAGGTTATTGAGGAGGTGGAGAGATGCGTACCATCTTCTGCCGGATTCTCTATAGCGGGACGGAGTCCAGCTGAGGTGGTATCAAAAAAATGTATCTTTTCCATGGTCACTTCTGGATAAAATAACATATAAATAAAAACAAGTTGAAATTACATTGTTCTATTTGCAGTTTGTCGAACACTGCAAATTTTCCACTGTAAATACTTCGAATTATCCAAACAGAAAGTTCAAATGTTCGATTTACCCACGATTTTTTAACCATTGTTTTTAATACAGTTTTCAAGGGGAATAAGCTTATGTTCGAATTATCGAATAATTCGAATTATCCAAGTTCGAATTAAAAAGAGTCCGCTGTATTTTGGCAATTTTTTACCTATGAAAGGAAAGGAGATGGACTATCTAATTAGTAGTGATACATATTAAGGTCCAATACTATTATACCAAAAGTTTAAATTAAATAATTTCCAAAATTGAAAGAGTAGAACAAGGTACTCCTCCCAAATTTTTAAAGGGGTGCACCAATATAACCATATCGTATGTAAAAAATGGACACGTATACATATCCATATAATCATATAAGGTAATAGGAACTCATCAAAGGAGATAAATTGGGCCAAAAACTAAACACGTTGTCGTACTAATTTTCGACAATTTTGTACCCATGAAAGCGAATGATATGGACCACCAAAATTTATCATGATACATATTGATGTCCTGTGCTATTATACCAAATGCTTAAATTGATCAATTTCCAAAATTGAAGGGGTGGGCCAAATTACCCCTCCCATTATTTTAAAAGCGTGCATTAATATACCCATGTCTTATGAAAGAGAATGAACTCCTGTATACGCCCATATAACTATATAAGGTATTTAAACCTCATCAAAGAGGATAAATTTGGTCAAAACGCCCAAAAATTTGACTTTTCGGCAATTTTTTACCCATAAAAGGGAACGACATAGAGCCCCAACACTGATAGAGGTACATACCATGGTCCTAGGCTACCACATCAAATTTTTAGATTTGGCAATTTCCAAAATCTAAGGGAGTGGTCCTAGGTCATTGACCCCGGCCAAGGTCATTGACCTTTGACCTATGACGTCACAAATTTTTTGCTGACTCGGCTCAATATACGGGGACAGTACTACTACTCTCTTCTTATTTAAAAATGTTGATCTGAATCCAGGATGGCGGACTTCAAGATGGCCGCCATACCAATAATATACAACATTAGGCATGTGTCTTCCTCTAAATGACTATCCATGGTATCTTCGCATTCCCTTAAGGCGTTTCTAAATTACATAAGTTTCTTCCAGATTTTTCCCACATACTATGTATTGTAATCGGATTCAAAATTTATGTCGCTTGAGCCACCATTTAATATTATTCAATGGATTTAATTTTTCTCCTGGCTTAATTTAGTCCCATACGGAACCATTCTGGGGGCTTCGTCCAAATAAATTTGGAAGTGGAAAATTAAAGACCAACCTAATACTATATATATATATATATATATATATATATATATATATATATATATATATATATATATATATATATGAAGATTTTAAGACAAAATGCACTCAAATTATGCCAAATATTGTATATTCACAAATAAACTAGGGGGGCCGACATGAGCTATGGGCGGCCCGGGACCCTTCGGCCCCCCAGGATCTGCGTCCTTGCATGTGCGATTTGTTTACATTAAAGTGAGTCTAAGAACAAACTCCATGGCTCTGGATAAGTAGAGTAACAAATAAAACACTGTTCTGACCAGAGCAGAATGAAATATATTAAAAACTATACTTACAATGTGTTACAGTTTCAAGGACCTAACGGTGTGTCTGATGAAAAGGACGTTAGGTCCTTGAAGCTGTAACACATTGTAAGTATAGTTTTTAATATATTTCATTCTGCTCTGGTCAGAACAGTGTCTTATTTGAGTCTAAGAAACACTAAAAAAATATCCTACGGTGAGCGTGAACCACCAATCTTATGATCCGTAGGCTCGTGTTCTTCCGACTTCGCCAGGGAGCCAATGAAGGAAACGTTGCTCATACAGGGATAAATAGTGAAGGTCTTTATAATTTGGCCCATCAGTGTGCTCCTCTTATCCTCTATATTCGTCGCTATCTGTTTGGGATCAGGTAAAATGCGTTTGCCTTGTAATTTTGTAATTAAATTACGGGAAACTATTTAGCTTATTTCATTGTTCTCCCATATTCACTTTCTAATGATCGGGGACAGTCGCCATCCAAATTCATAGAATTATACGTACTCATCTCAAGATCTTTGACTTCAAGATGTAGAGGCAGGGGTTACTCTTGACCCACGGAGCTGACTTTAGAAACAAGTCGTCTGTAAAAAATAATATATAACAATAACCGCATGCGCATGACTGGCAATAATTCGTTTTGGCCCCTCTTGATTCTTCGAGATGAATCGAAGGAGTGCGGCCAAAATGAAGTTCTGAGTGCCATGAGCGGACTGGCCCGGGCGGAAAGGCGGGGATTCCAGCCTGAATCCCTTGAGTTAGTAATAATAATCATTATTATTACAAATATAACTTATTATTATTATTATTATTATTACTATTATTATTATCACATACTACCACTAAAGTAGAACTAATTCTATGCGAACAGATGTATACGTGAGGGCCCCCTTGCGTACGGCCATGGCCAAAAGCGTCCTTATAATTTGGGTCATTCCAAAATAATGTTTAACATGACTTCTTCCTATCAAAAAAGTGAACCTGTATTAAAAATAATGGACTTGAAGATAACATCATAATGATACCTCAATTACTCACATTCAAATTAACTTATTAAATCGTGTCAGCCGGTCAAAACTTACAAATTTTTATTGGTGTCTTTTTCTCATATTATATACTGTTAACTATTCTATAAAGAAACTTGAGTTACCGTTTAATATTATGTAATTGTAGCAAGTTTCTCATGAGGTTTTCGGTTCTGATTTGGAACAATTTAAAAGATGAGATTGAAAAAACTCTTGTAGAGCAAAATATTAAATGAAAACGAGGTTTTAAATGTGTTATTCTCATACATGAAAGAAAATTCATATTGCAGAGCACAAACTATTATATTTATAACTTTCATATCGTGTTTATTGTTTTCATCATGAGTTGTTACCTACTTGAATCTAATTACTGACACTGTCCTGACCAAAAGTAAAATATGTGCTTTATTTCCAGCAAATATAATAATAATAATTTATTAATAATATAGATTTTACAACTTGAAATATAAATTTGTGCGTAAAATGTCAGTTCTTATCACAATACATAGACATTTTTAAAACTCGTTTTACTCCGAAACTCGCAGTTACTGTGCAGTACAGTAGTCAGTTCGGGTAGCTCAAATTACCAATGTTGGGGACTAGAACTGACGAGCTGTTCCAGGAGTTTTCTAAACTAAAATTGGTAGAGCAAAAGTTGTGAAATGGAGACCTGGGTTGCTTTGTAAGTGAAACAGAACACTTAAATTATAAGCACAATGTGACGTTTAGGAGCGATAAAGAGAAAGACAAAGTAAGGATAGGATAGGATTAATCCTCTCGGCACTTGCATGGCGTTCTCGGCAGTCCTTAAATAATGACTCATCTGATGGGTTATTATTCTCCCTTTGACACATCTCGTCTACATAGTTGTTCGTCAGAAGACTCGAATAGAAGTCAAACGCTGATATATAGAAAAACTGGCGTTTCATCGACGATGAACTTTATCGAAATACGAACACTCTCCCCAGTTTTGACACATCCTTGTAAGACATTCAACTACGTAAGAAACAGATATTACCCCTTCTTGACAGGGGTAAGATTGGGAGTTCTAAACTCTAAATCGTGGACGGCAAGACTATATCCTGTCGTAGCAAATCTAGTCTTTAACTCTCTTGTCTCCACATCATTCAGTCGATTTTGTTTGGTCTCTTTGGTTATTCGGCTTACAGTTCAATGGATCTCTATGTGGTTGATGAAAATCCAAGTTATGTAGATTAACGTTATATTAGGTGATTGCTAACGCGTGAACAAAGGAAACAATGTACAATATTATTGACTGAGAAATACATACACAACAACCAGTTAAGAGAAAATACAAATTCTTCTTTCTCTGCAATATAAATCAACTCTGTCGCACTGGAAGCAAGTGGAAACTAAAATATAACTTCAATATTAATCTGATCATTTCTGTCCATAATTTGAAGTAAATAATATTTATCAATTTTGCAAAATTTAAGTCCAACCTGTCGTGCCCAACATTTATAATTATTATTGCTATTGTTATAAACACTTCGTTGTGACGGCAGAATACCTTCACAATGTCCCTGACAATATAAATAGTAGCATGATTGCTACGATTATTTATTTATTTGTTTAAACATAAATAAAACTATTAAATAATTTTAATTATATTCCAATAAATTATATTTTCATAAATGATTAGAGTTGAAATGTCACTAAATTTTGGTCTATTTTAAACAAGTTTCTATAATGTTTAATTACCGAATAATGTAAATCGGATTGTCTTGATATGTAACAAAGCAAGGTCAAAATAAATTAATTAAAGATGGTTTATCATCATTTTTGTGTTAAATAAACTGTAGCATGTGTATATATTTAGAAATGTTTACTAAAGTGTATGTTTTCAAAAGATATGTAAAGTAACTGAATAACTGTCCCGCATACCGAAGTATATCTTGTACGAAAACTATTCTGTTGAAATACAATCATTAAGGCAGAAGACGCTCTGTTATTGTTTCCACTTCGCAATTTATCTACACATTTTTTTTTTACTTGAAACAAGTGGTATTTTGATTTTATTTAAGTAGTTATTCACACTTAGCACACGTCTAATTTTGACAGTTGGACTTGTATGAACTTTCTAGCATTTCTGGTGTTGGATTTACTTGTTGTAGAAAAAGAAAATAATAATTTCACATCACACTCCTTTTCGTATTCGGAGTAGGCTTATACCACTTATCTGTTGATTAATATTGTCTATTTCCATTTCATTCACATATTGTTTCAGGCTCTTATTTTAATCTACAGCCTTTAGATCAAGAAGGAAAGATCAAACACTCGAAAATATTTTAAATGCTTTCGAGAGTAGCTTTTAGCTTCATAACTTTTATTACAAGTGGCAATTCTATATTCTAAACGTTACCTTTCGGACTGGCCTGAAAATAAAGTATCTCTGTAACTTCTTCCAGTGTCCTTTAATGACCGTATGAACACGAACATCTGTTGGTTGCAGCATACGATTCACGTTTGGATGTTAT
Organism: Thermobia domestica; assembly: GCF_964235325.1. Taxonomy (NCBI): domain Eukaryota; kingdom Metazoa; phylum Arthropoda; class Insecta; order Zygentoma; family Lepismatidae; genus Thermobia; species Thermobia domestica. The sequence continues at coordinate 65,086,477 of NC_137467.1, forward strand.
GACTGCGATATCGACACACTTCTCATACAGAAATCAGATCCCTTTATCATGTGACCAATATCCGTCGAACGTATAAGGAAGCAATGCATTAGATTCTCTCAAATATGGGGAAAATCATTTGCTATGCACTCAAAAATGCATTAAGATCTCTCTTACTACTGTGAGATACCTATTAGCTAGGATTGGTTAAGACATGATTAAAACAATAGATGGGTTCGAGTGGGAGGGTATTCAGTAAGCTCTAATATTACTTCAAGGACAGTAGTAAAGAAGCATTTAAGAATTATGATATCGTTTCCGCTTCGTTGAAAGTCTTCATATATACTTTTCCTGCATATAGTAACGACAATTCCACCATTTTCTATTGATTTGTGATAAAATTTATCTGATAATATTACTGAATACATTTTCAGGTTCCATGATTTCTGAATATGAAATATATTAAACAATAATAGGAGACCTTTACTTATTATATTTTTTTTAAAAAAATGATGTTCTTACCAAATAATTTATTACTGTATAATGAGAACAATATAACAATGGTGTATTACTATTATTAAGCATGCCTTTCGGCAGGTCAAGGAATAATGAGAGTTATTTTTTAATTTTTTCGATTTGGCCCTGGAAATATTTCTTCCATGTTTCTCGATTTTCAGCTTCATCTCTTAACTTCCAATATTTTCTTCCATTTTTCAATCACACCAGCTGTGTTCTTCCTCTTCCTATACCTCGCTTCCCTTCCATCTTTCCTTCTATGGCGGTGTGAAGAAGACAATTTCTTCGCAAGATGTGTCCAATCTAATTGGCTTTCCTATCAAGGATACTTCATAGAAGTGTCATCTTCTCTCCTCTCTGGTTTAAAACATCAAAGTTTGTTACTCTCTCTGTCCATTTTATCTTTTACATTTACCTCTAACACCACATTTCGAAGCTCTCCAAATATTTCTTCTCTAACTTCCGTAATATGCAAGTCTCTGAACCATAGAATTCCAATGCTCCATATATGGGACTTGACCGATTTCTTCTTAAGTCCAATATTGAGCCTGCTAGTTAAGAGTGATCTTTTGTTGTTGAATGCCTCTTTAGCCATGGGAATTGCGTACCTGATCTCTTTGGTGCAGTAAGCATTTCTCGTCAAAATACTCCCCAGATATTTGAAATTATCGAACTCTTCAAGCTCTCTTTGTTCTACTCTGATCCATAATGGCATGTTTCCACGAGTATTCTCATGGAAGTATTCTCATGACTTTCGACCAGTGACGACACCAGAGGGGAGGCAAGGGGCGCTAGTGCCCCCCCTAGTTGCTACTTCTGTCCCGCTGACTGCCACCTAGACTGCCCCACAGACTCCTACAATCTTTAAACATTCTACGTGTAGTATTTTATATCAATGTCATAAGCAATCTCATTGTCAAATTGTAGTATACTTTCCATGCTTTTACTATGTGGCAGATCAGTCCTCAAGCTTACTTCTTTGAGCGTCTGGGTATGCACCCATATTTCTGTTTTCTAATTTACCGCCTTTTCAGGTAATTTTTAGTTATACTTCTTTTTTATAATTTTTAATTAGTGTGCCTAGCGAACAATAGTAGATTTGATCGACTTGTTTTCTTCTCATTGGATCAACTTCGATTGGAAACAATAGAAAGGTAAAACCAGTTACGTATCTTGTTTGTATTTATCCAGGTTTGAAGTTTTCAGTTTCATATTTTGTTTTATTTACAGGTTCTATACTTCTTTTTTCTGAAACATTCTCGGCTTTCAATATTCAGAGGATGCTCTTATAACAGCTTAGTTTGCAATTACCAGGGTTTAATTTTTTGAAGGGGATAAAAAGAGTTGTTTTCCCTTCCTGGAAATGATAATAATAAATTTATGGAATTAAATTGATTCCCAATGACACGTATTGTCAGAGTGCTGATCTTTGGTTAGTAATTAGTATATACTAGTGCTCCCTTACTTATTTTGTTTCAAAGTATTGGCGTGACGTTTACCATATTGACTAGGAACCGCTGAAAAATTCGTAGCCCAACCCAGAAGGAGTGCACGTGGAATGGTGAAGTTGTACTTCTACACTTCCCCAGAGAGTCAATATACTACATTGTGCAGTGCTCCAGTTTTTGCAGAAAAGTTAAAAAATCTGAAGATTTCCTCGAACCACTGTTCGTAGCACTACCTCTATCAGATCTAAAATGGCGTCCTTTCAAGTGCTATTTAAGTTTGGGATATAAGTACACGTAATAGTTAGAAGGAGCTAAATCTGCGGAATAAGAATGGTTATCTAGACATTGAAATCCTAGATTATGCAATGTCAGTTGTGTTCGCAGGGGCTTGATGGACAGGTTATTATCCTGAAGGAACAGAATTCCTTCCTTTTCATTTTCCGCGGCGTTGAACTTTGAATTCTTCTTCCAGTTTTGTAAGTAATGTAGAGATTCTGGATTAAATATCTGACCGTTGAAGAGGTAGTCTATGAGTACGACTCCACACTTATCCCAGAAGAACATTGCAAACAGTTTTTCAACCTACTTCTGTACTTGAACTTTTTGAGGTGATGGAGAAATGAGTGTTATTACTCCATTGACTGTTGTTTCGATTCAGAATTATAGTGGTACAACCATGTTTCGTCTATGGTTACTATTTGTGAGCGAAATTGATCAGCATTACGGTCAAATTGGAAGAATTCTCTTAATGCCGTCACTCTTTTATTCTCCTGACAGACATTTTGTGAACCCATTATGCCTAGAATTGGCGCACACCTATGCCATTCTGAATTATGCTATCGACGAGTTCCAAAGAAATGCCCAGTATCCCTGACACAAGTTTTGCTGACAAGGTAAAAACTGAGAAAGCAGGCTGCAGCCAGACCTCAGCCTATACTAAGTATATCGTGAGTTTACTATACATTTTAAAAACTATGTAAATAATATCTTAAATTATTTTTGTCATTCAAAAACTGGGGTGGCCTAGGCCTTCCGGCACCGGGCTATATCCACCACTGGCTGAAATGCTGCAATTTTCAAAAATAATGTCAGAAATTGCATCCATGATTTCGGGAAGATTCATTGCTTTTAATCACCTTGGATGTAAAGCATAATTTGTTGAGAAATCGCCACGTTTATACTAAGCCACTTACATCTTCACCACTGTATATAACGGAGGAGAGTCCCGTGATGTTTCACTGATTTCCTACTTTATTTACTTCGGTGACTTTCCTTGCTGGAACAAAAATGTTATAACAGTTAGAATCTGATGTTCGTGAAATTCGCTGTTTGGGCACACATAATCACTTCAGAGGCCTGACAAACAATAAGAATTTCATTATTATGAAAATTTGTATTTGTACATACAGAGATATGTTTTTCTAAACTACGGTTTCATTTTCCTACCTAGTACCTACACTCCTTCTGGATTGAACTAGGACATTTTCAGCAGCTCCTCGTAAATTATCTCTCTCTCTCTCTCTATGTATGTATGTATGTGTAGAGAGAGAGAGAGAGAGAGAGAGAGAAAGAAAGACAGAGAGATCTACGTATCATATACTACTAGACGAATGTGTTACTTTAGCAGACGCGAAGTAATTCAATTTATGTTTAGGCTTCAAAAGTTTCATTGAAAAAATATTTCATGTGCAGACGTTACTTATTTGTTAGTTACAAATTTTACTTGAGATAAGTTTAATTTATAATCATATAGGTCTAATATAAAAACAGCAACGAAATACACAATGTAATGTAAAATAAGTCAAACGTAACAAATATGTCATTTTTGGTATGCAAATAGCAGCCCCTCGAAAATGTATCTCCCCCTCCTTTCCCCCTAAGAACTTAAATCTGGCGTCGTCACTGCTTTCGACTTTACGATGTTGATTCCATTCCATATAGTTTTCATGTGTCAAATAGTTTGTCAATCATCACCTGTAGTTCTTCATCGGTTTTAGCTATTATAACCGTATCATCTGCATACCTGATCTTGTTAATGATCTGCCCTCCAATCTTGAATCTCCAATTCCCATTAATGCTTCCTCCATTAAACATTCACCGTAAATGTTGAATAATTGGGGCGACATACTACATCCTTGTCTGACTTCTCTTTCAATCTTAACGGTATTGGTTTCTGCTTCATACAAACACAACTTCACTCGTTGTTCTATGTACAGGTTTTGAATGATTCGTCGATCTCTCCAGTTGACTGCAATTTCTGTAAGTATTTTCAGAAGTTTCCTCCAATTTAATTGGTGGAAATGTTTTCGCCAGTCGATGAAACACAAACACAACTAACTCTTCCTTTACATCAAGCATTCTTTCTGATATAATTCTTATCAATCCAAAAGCATTTCTGGTGCCTTTTCCTTTGCGAATTCCAAATTGATCTTCTAACCTCTCATCTATTTTATTTTCCAACCTCCTATTCAGTATGCGTACAATAATCTTTCCAGTGTGGGAAATCAGGCTAATGGTTCTGTAATCGCTGCACGCCTGTACTTGCTTTTTCTTTTAGTAATTAAATTATTGTATTATCAAGAAAATTCTTTGGCCGTTCTCCATTCAGGAAAGTCAGTATTTTCTCTGCATTCTCTACTAATCCCTTGATCAAATCTACTGGTACGTCGTCGTCTCCAGTGACTTTTCTGCTTTGCACGTCTTTGATTGCATGTATTACTTCACTTTTAAATATACTGAGTCGTTAATATACCAAATTTTCAAAGGAAAACATTACCAAACGAAAGTTTTCAAACAATATTTTAAAAAAATAAAAATACAAAAAAGTTCAAGCAAAAAATTTTCAAACAAAATTTTTCAAACTAAAATTTTTGAAAACAAAATGTTCAAACTTAAAAATTTCACGGTTAACCGTCAAACTTTATGCCGTTTTTAACTATTCGATTAACAATTATACGGTTTTGCTGTACACTACTTTATCAAGGACAATCACGTGGTACAACGTATTGCTTACGATTATATTTTAGTCCATAGGCGGGAATATTCAAGACCAATCACGTAATTTCATTTTGACAATTCTCAAATTATCCTACAAAGAATAAATGTACTAATGTCCTGGACCCATAATCCTATCATGGGTTAATAACTGATCACATCACCAGACTAATATTTGACAATAATTTACCCAAAGAATGAGATACCACTGAGTTCTAAGAACAATTACCAATTATTGATTTAACAATAAGAAATGTGCCCCTCCCAAAATTTAAGATTAGTACACTAATACATCTGTGTCTTATGAAAAAGTAATAGATCCTGTACTCATTCAATAATAAAGTCGTATCAAGAAAGGTCAATAACCTTCTAACTTAAATCTTTGGCCATAAGAGGGACACAAAAATTTACAATGGGTCCTAGAGAACGATTACCGAATTTTATTTGGTAATTTCCACATAGAAAATCGTCCTATGAACCCCAACCAAATTTAGAAGAGAACATAAAAATATAAAGGTAACAAACCTCTGTACGTACCCATATAACGTGCTAAATCCCTATCAAAGAGAATAAATTGAGTCAATAATCTAACACGTGGTCATACTAATTTCTGGTAATTTTTACCCATGAAAGGGTACGAGATTTATAATGGTATATATTAAGAACCTATATCATTATACCAAATTGGGCAATTTCCTAATCTTAAGGGTGAGCCAATGTTCCTCTACTAAATTTTAAGATGCAAGCATCAATGTACTCATGTCTTGTAAAGAAAATAAACCCCTAAAACATTCATATATTTATAAGAGATAATTAAACCGCATCAAAGGGTCAATAACCTCGGAAATTTGAAGTTTTAACATTTTTATCCATAAAAGGGAAGAAAATGTACCACCCAAATTTATACTAATATTATTAGTGTCCAAATTTTAGGTGGGGCCAATGTACTCCTTCAAATGTTTCAACGGATGCACCAAGGTATCTATTGCATCTTAAGAAATATTCTTAAGAAATTCTTAAGAAATAGAATAGACTCCTATACATTTCCATATAATTATATAAGGTAATAAGACCTCATCAAAGGGCATCAATAACCTCCGAAATTTGATTTTTAGCAATTTTTCTTACCATAAAAGAGAACGGACTGGATTACCCAGATTTATAGTAATTCATATTGAGGTCCTATACTATGATACCGAATTTTTAAATTAAACAAATTCGAAAATTTAAGGAGTGGCTCAAGGTACCCCTCAAAATTTTAAGAAGTGTGCACTAATATACCTATGTCTTATGTAAGTTAATTGACCCCTATACATACCCATATAAACATATACAATAATAAAACCGCATAAAAGGTGATAACTTAGGACAAAACCAAAAACGTGGTACAACGTATTGCTTACGTTTATATTTTACCAATTTTTTATCCATGAAAGGTAAGGAGGTGGACCACGTAATTAATAGTGATACATATTACTGTCCAGTACTATTATACCAAAAGTTTAAATTAAACAACTTCCAAAATTGAAGGGGTGGGACAAGGTACCCCTCCCAAATTTTAAAAGGGGTGCACCAAGGTACCTATGTTTTATGATAGAGAATGGACCCCTAGACATGACCATATAACCTTATAAGGTAGTACGACCTCATCAAGGGTGATAAAATGGGCCGTAAACGAAACACGTGGTGCAACGTATTGCTTAAGTTTATATTTTGGCAGTTTTGTACCCCTAAAAGGGAACGAGGTTGACCACTCAAATTTATAACATATATTAAGGTCCTGTACTATGACACCAATCGTTTAAATTGGGCAATTTGCGAAACTGAAGGGGTGGGACAAATTAACCCTCCCAAAATTTTAAAGGGGTGCATTAATATTTCCATGTCTTATGAACGGGAATGACCCCCTTATTCGCCCATATAACTTTATAAGTTCATTATACCTAATCAAATTGGATAAATTGTCAAAAAATGACTTTTTTTGCAATTTTTCTACGCACAAAAGAGAACGAGATAGAGCTCCAATACTGATAGAGGTACAAGCCATGGTCATAGGCTACCACACCAAAGTTTTAGATTTTTTGCAGTTTCCAAAATCTGTGTGGTGGTCCTATGTACTCATGACAAAATTTAGAGAATGGGCCAAAAAAAACCTGCCAAAACTTAGAGGGGTGGTCTAAGTACCCCGGGGTCATTGACCTTTGACTTATGACGTCACAAAAATTTTGCTGAGTCGGTTTAATATACGGGGGAATACTACTGGGGTCATGTCACATGACGCATGTGACATGTCATTTTGAGGTAGCGTTTCAACACAAGCACAAATCTGGCACTATTTTAAAGATAGCTTTAGTCCTGTAAGAATTATTACCAATGAAAAGATTTCTCCTTTTCACAGATAATTGCCAAAGTTGTGCTTCTGGCACTATTATTCAATCTTATATTAATTTTAGTAAATACCGTAACAATCATAATTGGATTCATGCATTTAATTATTGGACTAGCATATTTGTTTCCGTCATATCAAATACAATGTAATTACTTCCTACTTAATTTGGTTTTTTAGTTGGTCAATATATGGCAGTAGCAAATGATGTGTTTGTATTTTGTAAGTTTTTTAAAATGCAAATGCATAAATATAGAAAATATTTTAATTATAATTTTGTACTCAAAAAGTTTAGTTTGCCCGCAGTAGTTTTGCTGCCTGACATTCGATTTTTAATATTAAATTGAAGCTCATCAAAATATTTTATATCTATTTTAGTATTTGTAAGCTACAGAGGAAAGGATTGAACTCTGGTCACAGAGAAGGTATTGCCTTTTACGGCCCACCCATGTTCGGATGGGAATGAAACTTGTTTTTTTCTTAAAGTTATTTTAGTTCAAATGTCAGGATTAACAGTTGGATATTTCAATTTTCTAGCGAATTTTAATGGAAAAATGCAAGCTGCGGATACAATATGTATCGGAAGAGAATTTATTTAATTCGTAGTGCCAATGAACAGATTCTGGAAAGTAAATTACCGTCAATCAAGTAAGTGTTGATGGCCCTTTTGTACAACTTGTGAACAGTAAATCTGACAGTTAGGGAAAGTGCACGATAAGCTGTTAAAGAAACTGAGGTACTTTTGTAAAAGTCAAGGATCCCAGTAAAGAATACCCAACGCAGTGCTGACAAACTGATTGTATTGTATGAGAAATAGTGAGCATTACAGAAGAACAATGAAATATCGAGTGAAGTGCAAAGGCAAAAAATAAGAAGCTTTGTCAAAAATCTTGCTTGATTTATTTGATATAGTACACGCTAATGCTCTAGGCATTATTGAAATCAAGACAGATAGAGAGTTATCAAAGACAGGAGGGACGAAATGGTAACATATTTGGTAAAGACATGAGTTTGGCACGAAAAGAACCAAAGAGATATGCACGGCTTTAAAAGAAAGAGAAACGCAAAACAAAAGCCACTTCTGAAAATGATTTGTTTGAACTTTACACACCAAAAGACATGGAGGTGAACAGTTCAAGTAATGAAGAGAAAAACCCACCTGAGAATGTTAGAGAAGATATAAAAATGGATGCATGTGTGCCCGGACCCTCTAAGAGATGTAAAAGGGAAAAACTAATTTTATTACTCCAAGACTGGTTGCTGTTCTTGATGGATACAAGGTCACTGATAGATCTGACGGTGGTGGCAGAAGCATTTGGCCATGATGTATAGAAGCTAAAATAAATACGTCTTCCATTCACTAATGCCGATAGAAAATCCGTAGCGAGTTGCACATGACTACAAGAAACAATTTCAGAGTGCACAAAGTGCGTTATTTGTGCATTGGGACGGAAAACTACTACCGAAATTGACTACAAAAGACACTGTCGAAAGGTTATCAATAATTATTACAGCATCGTCATGAGAGTCTAATTACTGTTCCCATTTTGTCATCATCAAGAGAACACATTGTTTCTATTATAGTTCATTCACTTGAAGAATGGAACTTGGTAAAGTTCATGCAGACAGTTTGTTGTCACACTACTCCGTGCAATATGGGTCATGTCAACGGTGCTTGCGTTCTGCTAGAGAAGAAGCTCCAAAAAAAATATATTCCTTCCCTGAAGACACCCCATTTATGAATTGGTTTGATAAGTGTTGTGTTTGGTTTGTAGCTGGACCAGGCGTTCCTCTATTTAAGCGTTTTCAGAGAGAGTGGTCTAAAATAGATTGCACTAACTTTATTCCAGGAATTGGTGATGATGATGTAAGGAACAATATTTCCTATGTAAGAAATGAAGTGTTGAATTTTGCTATCAAACTTGTAGAAGCAGGACACCGCAAAGAAGATTACAGGGATTTTTTTAGGACTGGTCATCATATTCTTGAGTGGCATACGTTGCGGAGGCGTTTTCTTTCGTTTGTCTGGAGCAATTCACCATGCACGGTTAATGGGAAAAGCAATCTACTGTTTAGAAACATTTCCCTTTCGCCAACAATTTTGTTATCAAAGCAAATAGAAACGGATCTTCGGAGAGTATGCATTTTTCTGATATATGTGGAAGGTTGGTTTAAATGTGATCCAGCATTCCATTCACCATTACAAGACCTGTAATTTTTGAAAGGTTTGTACAGTTATAGACAAATAGATGTTAAATTGTCTGAAGTGGCTCTTTCTAAATTTTCTCGCCATCTCTGGTACTTGGTGGAGGAACACGTAGCGTTTGTTTTATGAAGTTAGCATTATGGAAAAAAAATAATCGAAAGAATTAAAACTGTAACGGGAGACCTTGAAACAGCAAAGAAGCTTGACGCAAGAGGTGATATGATAAAAAGTCTTGTGAAAAGAGAAATCAGTGATTTCGTTACAACAAACACAGAAATTTTAATCGAGAAACTTAAAATACCCAAAGGGTTTCTTAAGTTTGAATCAATTTCCTTTTCAGTTAATAATGACTATCTTCAAGGAAAGGCAATAGTTAAATTTATTCACGTAACAAACGATGCAGCAGAAATAGGAGTGAAACTAATATATTACAACGTTCTTACAAAAAATGAGGAGCAGAAACCGTTTCTTTTGCAGATAGTGAAGGCCAACAGACAATATTTTCCTAAATGTTACAAAAGTGAACTATGTAGCAAATAAGATTGAAAATTTACCATAAACCTAGAACACAAATAAGAGATATTTCAATTTCTTCCAAGTTATAATTCTTCTCTTATGTTATAATGGACTATGAAGTGGATTGCGCACGAGACAAGATTTATGGCTGTCTCTTCTCCAAAATGTGCTGTAAAAGTGATGTATCGACTTGAAAAATGTATATTTCTCTATTGGAAGAGCCGTATCTCGACTCGATTTTGTCAGAAAAAATCCTATCTCGACTCGTCTCGTGTGCATCCCTAGCTGTGAATCATCTTGATGAAAACTTATTTGCAGTTCATAGCGAAACAAAGATTTAGCTTTCTCTAGCAGTTTCTTTCAGTTCATGTATAAAACTTCATACATTCTTACAAAACTGATGTTCATAACAACAATAAAATAACATTAAAGCGAAGGAATTCGTTTTTCTCAAGTAATAACTATTACATGATTATAGGTAACTTGAAAACAAGGCCAGATTTATGCTGCTGGTGAAATGCTACGTCAAAACGATATGCCACATCAACCTCTCCTTATGTGAAAATTTTTACCTGAATTTAAGATTGCGAACTTCAAGATGGCCGCCATGATAACGTTATACAAGATTACATTGGTCTCTTTATCTAGTTCCATTATCCAATGTATTCCCCCATTTTCTTAAGCCATTTCTAAATTACAAAGGTTTCTTCCAGATTTTCCCCTTTACTATGTATTGTAATCGAATTCAAAATTTTAGGTCGCTTCAGGCACCATTTAAAATTATTTAATGGATCTAATTTTTCTTCTGGCTTAATTTATTCCCATATAGAATCATTTAACCATTTTAGGGGGCTCGTCCAAGGAAATTCTTAAATTTATTTTTCCCCATATAAGTAAGGACCACCCTAATATATATATATATATATATATATATATATATATATATATATATATGTCTTCTGCATCTGAATGGCCCTCCCCAAATTTACAGAGAAATCGGCGCCCTTGCACACATGTAGCCAATTTAACATTTTGGGGGAGTAATTTTATGGGACATTAGTGTTTCGTCGCCTCTCTGCCGCTGGTAGAAACCTAGTGGTGTACTTTTCAACACGGAAGTGAGTCTACAGATGATAGTCGCTCCGCGGCATCCAATTTTTGCCGAGAGGTCGCGGGTTGCTCATCGTTGGTCCACCGACGCTTTCGACATGAGCTTGTGTTTCAGGTTGTTTACATTATTAGTTTTCTTTTTCTACCTTTAACAAAAACAAAACTTCCATAGAAAATAACCTAATAAACAGAAAATATATGTATATATAGAAAGTACGTTTGAGTGCTCGGCCCACACATCATATCTTCACAGCCAATGGTTAGAGACTTCTATTTTCGCAATATCGAGTAAACTGGATAAAATGTTGACTCGACATCTACAATGTATATTAATGGCTCGTAAAAGAATATAATTTTAAAGAAATACTCCAAGAGATACATTTAAACTGTAGTTTAATATAACATTAGCCTCTATGCTCAAGCAAAGCGTTAAACTTCGTCATGTCTAAATGTTACAACAACATCCACTAATATTACTTCTATCATTCATTTCAAACAATTTACTTTGACAATTTAGAATAAAACGTTCTTGACTATTGTTTGTGCATAACATTTTTCACTTTATTATGACCGAAACATGGGTTTTACGACGTTAAAATAGTAAAAGTGTTCAATTTGCTGAAAACACTTCAATCCGTCTCCCCCCCCCTTAACTGCGATATCTTAGAGTGGTAGAATAAGCGTTGGTTTTATATCCCGGAGGTCCTAGGTTCGATTCCCGTTCGGTAATTAATGGAAATTTTTATCATTTGTAATGTTGATACTTGCAATGTAAGATAACATGAAAATTATTCAATTTCTCTCGGTCTTAGTGTTGAGACAACTTTCTTCAGTCCACGTGCAATAAAAGAGTGGACTACGTAAGATGGCGTCAGCCTTATCAACTTTGATTCACACTGTTTGGAAACATAACGTGCTTACCGAAAAATTGATGAATACGTGAGGCATATCGTTAGTATGGGTAAAAAATATGACTGATCAAAAACAAAAGTTACTGTTTGGCAGCAATTCCTTATGTTTCTACTATTTCTTATTCTACTACTAGTGCTTGAAATATTAATATTTAAAGCAATTCATTATTTCAGATAAATTCTATATTATAAAAAGACTTGGAATTGAATAATCAAAGACTCCATATAATATAAAATATGTAGTCCCCTCTACTTTCTATTATTAAAATAATAGTAATATAATAATAATAATAATAATAATAAACAAATAACACAATACCAATTACGTAAACAGTACCTTGCAATAAAGAAACAATAATTCCCACAATGGGATTCGAACCCGTGTCTCTGCCTTACGAGTTTAATGCTTTGTTATTTTTTAAATTCGTCCCTATCGTTGTATTGTTCACCAGTGGCACCTCAGGTCCTTTCGACTTATTCCAAACACGACAGGGATACAAACACAGAAATATCAAGCATATTTTAAGTTCGGACCTTGCTCTTCAGAGTGATTCGAACCCCAAAGGGCTTCACCTCTCAATCGTCAGTAATATGCCACGAATTCGTCATACAAAGATGAGAAATTAAGCTAGTAGTTACGGAAGATACAAATAGAACGTTCTATTTCTACACGTTTTGATACAATTCAATGAATGCGAAAATAATGTCTGCTGTCTTTCCTTCTTTGGAAATTAGAAGTTACAGTGACAAAGAATAGTAATGCAAATCGATACCATCGTTAAAAACGATGAGGTAGCTTCAATTTGAAAAATGTTTTGATATATTCCTGATTCACGAATGGCTATATAACTTGTTTTTGAGTTAAAGAAGGAAATTTCGAGTAAGGAACCTCTTCTTATGCGAGCATTAGTATTTTGTATAGTATTACATGCAACAATTTTAACTAGCTAAAAGTTTAGATAATAGATACAATGACGCGGTAGGTAAGTGGTTAGCGCATTGAACTTCTATTCGGCGGACCCAGGTTTAAATCCTTGTCAGGTTCAACTTTTTAAAATGCTTTAAATTCAATTTCAATACATATTTAATGTGACAATGAATATCAGAAAGAAAAATATTTTGGGATAGGTGAGAATTGAAATTCTGTTAATGGAAACATTGATTTACAAATTTATTTTCAGCAGTTGCTCTAGATTTGATATTTTTACCGACTTTCAAGCAGTTTTTGATTCATGCGTAGTCAGTGTTTTTATTTCTTTGAACATACAGTATATAATGAAATAATACATTAATACACAGTAATATTGAGATGAGAATAATATATGGTGTTCATTGTAAAACACGCTCTGAACCATGGAGATTCATCTCAGAATGGAGAAATGTTTCATGCGACGTCTACTCACAATTTTGCATGCATAAAGACCTGATTCAGTGGTACCAACTGCTGTCAATGCCGAGAAAATTTTCGTGTAATTTGGTTTGCATCTGCCCAGGCGTTTTGCAAACTGAAAAATTTCTGGACCCAAGTAATGGAATTAGAGCACTTAGGGGGACATACTTTGCTGATGGCTGTACGAGTAATAATATAGTACAAATGTCACAATTTATATTTACCTTGACTAATAGGCTATTTGTGTTACATTTAAACTCTATGTCATTACACATATAATAATGTTAATAACCACCAATTGGCCTCCTTAGTCCTATCCATCCTTATATGTCCATAAGACACTTAACTAATCACCGATACGACTCCCTAACCCTATTCATTCTCACATCTCTATAAAAAAGTAAATTCGACGACTATGAACATAACTATGCTGACAACTTTGTATCATTATCATACATAGCACCGACACTATTAACATAAAATTCGTTTAATTTGTTCTTAGTCCCCTAATATTTTGGAAGTATATTAAAATACTACTATCGTTTTTTTCATTAGTATGTGTTACCAAACTCGTGTCTGAGAAGTGTGCATTTTAAAATTAAAAAAAAATCCACTGTCTTTAATAATACAATATCTCTATCACTGTATCTTTTCTTTAATTTTGCCACTCCAGCATTATCAACCTTAAAAAACGCAAAATCTTTTTCTTGTTTACTTTCCTTGCTTGTCCCAAAATAGTCCAAATTAGTTATACTATGTGTGCATAACGGGGGCGCGGTGGCTCAGTGGTAGAGCGTTCACATCTGGTGCTTGAGGTCCCAGGTTCGATCCCAGCCCCCGCTAAGTGAACTTTGTGGTGGACAAACATCGTGCTCGTGGGTTTTCTCGGGGTTCTCCCGTTTCCTCCCACTTTCTTCATTCCACCATTTCACTCATCTCTCATCATCACCGTCTCCTTTAGCCTAACCGGAATAACCGTGGGATGTAAAACTTAAAGATTTCATTTCATTTTATGTGTGCATAACATTGTGTTCATCAAAATATAACATAGATTTTCTGCATAACATTCAAACCAAAACGAGTTGTGTTTAAATCTCTCTTTACCTTAAGCCTTTGAATAACTTTTTATTAAATTTTCTTCCGAACAAATATAGCAATTATACCTCTCTTTTAGATTCGGCACTTTTGCATTCAAAATCTGAGATGTTCCTCCCTGACATCAATCTCCGAAGCTTTGCAGACGTTCCTAACAACTGCAACAGTATTTTAAGAATAGGATTTTGGTACGCTATAAATTTCAATAGAATTATGTCTATTGTGTTAACCAATCTAATCTAATTGTTAATGGGTTTCAGATAATTGCTTCTTTAATATTGCGACTTCACTCCCTAAACTTATTTTTTTTCTACACATAAATTCAACTTTCTCTCATTGTTTCTTCATTAAGTTTCTAATGGGAAGATTCATCTAACTTCCCATGAGAAATATTCAGCGATTCCTAAGATACGTTCAGTTTCTCTTTTCTGTCTTCCTAAATATGCTATTTCTTCATTTAACCCTCGAGAAGTCGCGCTGAAAAAGTAAGTGAGGAGTCGCGCGCGGTCAAAAGGACCGCACCATCATAATGTGTTGCAAATATCGTTCTTAACATTTTTCTTGTATTAGAAACGTAATTTTGTATATTTTCTGATTAAGAGGGAATATTTTTTTTATTATTATTATAAGTTTTACAGTAATAACTATTAGCGGAACCTACAATTAGACATGTACTGTTTTTTTATTTCTTATTTGGAATAAAATGTTTTTTTTTCGTTACATATCTCTTTAGATAGATAACTACGCACTGGTTTTATTGAAAATTCTAAATCTGATGACGATCTTTTGTTTTTTCAACTCTTTGGTTCGTCTAAAACTAAAAATGCAATAGTAAATTAGTAAAATAAATACTATATAAACATAACAATAAAACAAAGCTTCACATTGCATTTTACATTCAATTCGAGCTCATTCGTAGCTAAGCGGTTAGCATAAGCGCTTTTGGCGTGGGATTTTCGGGTTCGATTCCCGGTGGGAGGTCATGTGGTTCGGATCTCACGTTAAGCAGTAAGTCCACGTCTTACATAGGCTTGATGCTGAAAGGGGCGTTAAATTGAAATCAAATCAAATCAAATTTACATTGAATTATTTTACTTTCCTGGTATTTTGAAACTTCAACATCTGTACAGCACTACATTGAATTATTGTAGGTTATCTTCAAATTTACACTGATCTTCGCTTCGTCGTCGTTTATTACGTCCTCTCCTGCTCTGACTACATTCGGGGAATCGCTGGTCATTTCTGGGTTTAAGATCTTATGACTCGCTCGCAGACTCCTCATTTCATCTTTCGTGTTCACTTACTTCTACATTTTCTTTGTTATGATCTTCCTCAGACAAAGCTTCCACGAGATCATCTCAGGTGATTTATCCAAATAGTCCCTTCCTATCATTTCCCTCCGTTCTTTTAAGCTGTTCATTTCTAATTTCCTCTTTTTTCACACTTGGTATCAGTTTGTTAACTCTGTCGATCTCTCTTCCGTCCATTAAAATAATATTTATGTTTATAAAGCTTAAAACATTTCCAAACCAAAGGTCACATGCAGAGCGAAACACTGAGAGAAAACATTACACGGTTAGTCTTGTGCGGTGGAAAGCACCGCAGAGTCACTAAACAATCACTAGTAGTTAAACTAAACGGATAACGGAGTGATTGAGCAGGAATATTTGGGAAAGTGAGGGGTAAGATTAGCTAGACGGTGGAGTCTGCCGCACAAACAGAATGGGCACACAATAAAAAATAATTTCCCTGCGGTGCTTTTGACCGCGGCGCGACTACTCGAAGGTTAACTCGTGCAGTAAGTTCAGAAGCTTTCGATCTCCTATTTAAATCTTGGATACAGTTTTTTCTAACAGTCTTACGTCTTAATTTCGAACAATTATTACATCGCCATTTCTCATTAACATCACATCTTCTTTCAAATTAACACACTTTAAGTTCGCATAATTAGGTACTTCACATACTGTATTTTCAACACATCCTGTTGCGTAACTGATTTATTACACTCTAAAAACAAACACTCATGATTATTTAATGTTATTACTTAGATTCTTCCTCTACCAGAACTGGCAATTATGAAACTTCTAGCTTCCTTAACTATATTTCTTGTCGATTTCAATTAAATCAAATTATCTAGTGTTTATATCCCAATTAATTTTACATATAAATTGTCAACTCCGAATATACTAAGGTGACTGGTACTATTGCTAATACATCTTTCTTGGTGAAATTCTACTTTGATTACGTTACCACTAGTCCACAATTTGCAATAAACAATTTGTTTCATTATTTTATATTCAACAAACTCAATTCTAATAACAAAATATATACCACTGTTACTTACTGTCTGTTATACATCCCTTGCAATATCTCCTGTTTACGTTAACAGATATAAAACACAGATAATACGGAGCACATTTGCTTAACATCTTTCACATCATCAGTTTATTAGTCGTACCTACACTATATTCTGCGTATGATATCAATTCGATGTTGTTATTTCCTTCAATGTTTATTTGGTTTCTGAAGCTGAGACAGAATATATCTTATCCTGTTGCGCAAGAGCACACTCACGGCTTACCACTATAAGATACTAAAGCATACATTCACGGCAACTACTCGAAGGAAAGTCACCATTGATCTAGAACCATCAGGAACGAAATGAAGTGGGTGTTCGTTATTTCACCACGCACACACTTCTCACTCAAAACGCTTCTCTTTGACGACTGGTTCTCTACGTTGACCCTTGCTCAACCACTCTTTATGTGCATTTTGATTTCGAAAAAAACACCTAGTTTTCATCGCATTTTATAAGGTGTATCAAGAAACAAACATTCCACTAATGATGCAGCACTTGCCTCTATATATCCATTCTCCTCTGTACCTGAGCTGGGGTCAACAACTCATGTGGCTCAATACGATATTTCCTTCTGGTTTACCGAAGTTTGCGAAGGCGACGAAATAGAGTGGACTGGGATTTCCGAATTGGCACGACAATTTGAAAATTATAACTTTGCAAGCAATACACGACTTATTTAGGTAGCACTACTAAAATAGAAGCAGTGAACTAATACCTACAATTTCATATAAATAACGATTTGCAAAACACCAGTAGCTGGTTCCATATTAAGAAGAACGTGAATAAACATGTTTCCTTCCTTCCACTTCCCTCTCTATCTTTCTGATACATCAGTTCGATCTAGATATGACTTTAGTAACGTGAGCCACTATGTTCCATTTGGTGTAACTAGTAATATATACTACAATAATGAAAGCTCACCAAGCCAGGACTCTGCTTTCTCAACCTAAAACCGAAACATACCCGTTTTATGTCAGATACACTAATAGACTTGTAGAGCGTACAGCTTACTGTTAGATCAAAAAGCGGAATTTGTTATCGGATATCAATTACTTACCTGTTATATTATGTTGCGAGATTTTAGGTTGACATCTTAAATTTCATAGGATCCTCGTGGAGTAGACAGCACCAAAAACCACTGGTATCATAAGCCTTATTTGCTTCAGAATCCTTTTATTATCCTCACGAGATGTCAAATTAGTTTACTACCTAACTCTGAAAATGCAAAGTAATACTAATAATAATAATAATAATAATAATAATTCTCCAAGTAAATTCTTATTCTCAATCAGTCATTATTAAGTCACCAAACAATGTTGAGAACTGGTCTTTAGAACAACATAAGGTGTTAATATTGCGAGAATATTTCAAGATAAAGAAAGTGCCTCAAATGTGAAAAAAAAAACAAACGTTACTTGAAGCTAGAAATGAAGCGGAACCACATGAATATATCTCTTTATACCAATAATATCTGAGGTTAAGTTGACTCCAAACAATATATTTTTTCTTCTGACATGAACCATTACTACAATACCACAAACTGAATAAAAGATTGGAGTAATCCGTAAATCCAGAAAACCATTTAAATACAGGTAACACGTGTTCCACAAACCGAATTACGACACAGTGTTGACGTAAAAAGCATGACTGTCCAATGAACAACAGGATCTTTAAACACATTGCAAAAAGGTTACATTTTAACACAGCACTAAACTAAAAAAACACATTACTCTTTTCTTTGTAAATAGTTTACCATAAAAAATTAAGAACATAGAAAATATAATTACTTGTATTATAAATTTGTAGTCAATGTGTTGGTCCTCTAAATTATAAATGGTTTCCTAAATTCAATAGAATTAACATTATATCAAACAAACATTGTAAAGAAACTGACTCAGTATTCAACCAAAAGACTCACTTGTAATGAATGAAAAATATGAAACTCTGTCTTCTGCTCAGAAGGGAGGTACCAAATCTGTCCTTGTCCTAAACGACGCGTAGTTCTTCCCCAGTGAGTGGATGTGCTTCAAATTAGAAGACACTAACAACAAATAATTAAATATTTACAAGGAAAATTAGTTGATAATCAATGTAAAATCCCATAGCAATTTTCATTGATCCGTAAGCTTCGTCATATTTCTCTTTACAAAACACTGAGTTGTGAAAAATGTAACATGTTGAAAGGAAAAATAATATATTGTTGAAATGAGAAGCATTATATATATATATGTCATCACTTCTTCGTGTTTTTTTTAGTTTTAATAATTTAGCTTTAGGTTTTATTAAAATTGGATTTTTATTGAACAATGCCAAGATTGTTTAATTTGCGTTAGTTACTTAATGTATAATCATTGCAGCTATAATGAATTGTCTAGCAATGAGGTATAAACTGACTTACGTATTATTTGTTTGTAGTTTAAATATACAGTGAAACAACTTGCTTCGTTCATTAACTACAGTTTAATATTTTATAATGACCTATTGTAACTAAGAATGCGAAATGTTATCAAGTGTTGTTCACAATAACTTGTAGTAACTATATAATATTTAACATACTTGTGCTTAGAGTAATGAGGGTGTCATACGATTTTATTATCGTGAAATTTTTAGTCTATGTAAGACATATCCTCAAGAGTCCTCCTCATGAAAAGTTAATAGTCAAGGCTACTTGTGAAGAGTCAAGTGTACACTAAGAAATATTGTTCACGATACAGTGATGGTGTCATACTCCTTTTACAACCACCATAGTTTCGTCTATGACATTTTTAGAAATTATCATTCTTATTGTTGCCTCAACAGAGATGAATCACTCAGAAAAAGTATAATAATTTGTTGCTTTCAAAAAAAAACTTAGTCATAAAGAGTTTTCTACAATTAAAATGAAGAGTGTCCTTACATATTTCTTGTAATTTGTAATGAGTATAGGCCATTCATATTGAAAAGTGGTACAACATATTTTTAAGCTTATATTCGTAGCATTAAGAAAAATATGAAATATTTTGTGTTGAATTCCGGATGTTTAAAGTAAGATACAATACTCAGGTTATAGCGTACAGCTCTGTCGTCACTTGTGAAATGTCCATCGTTCAACGTGATCATTTGTAGTAAATTCAGTATGATTGCCTTCACGTTACAAATGTTCCGAACTTCAATACGTATTCTCTTACTTTAAAATTAAGAATCGTATATCCTTAGTCATCATCAATAAAAGTATAATTAACTATTTACACTTTCCTGCTACTAAATATAATTCAAAATACCAATATATATATATATATATATATATATATATATATATATATATATATATATATATATATGTGTGTGTGTGTGTGTGTGTGTGTAAGAGTTGTAATAAAATAGTTCTAATTATATACTGTAATTTCGTTTCATACTTATTCCAGCAAGGATGAATCGAATGTTTTTTGTGCAAATTTTATTGGTATACTACATACTTACGAATGCGGAATGTGGAGGAAGAAAGTCTAGAAATAGGAGGTTTGTACAGGACGATGAAAGGTTAAAAGGTAAATATATTTTTAAATAATTGTTGCTGAAAGTAATACATTACAGATACGTTGTTGATAATATATTTTAGAAACATTACAAGTATACATGTCTACGAACATTTTATTTACGTACACTATAGAATCTTATAGAAATTCAAATTTCTAAAACTGTAAATGTCCATCGATTTATACCAAAGCAGTTACTGAGAATATAACCAGTGAGTTTTCTATTACATATCAGAATAAAACGAATAACCGAAACATTTTGTACAACTATTCCAAAAAGAATGACTACACTGATTATAGTTGTCTTGAACTAAAAATCCTCTAAGTCCAACTTCGAGTATCTTAGGAAATAGTAAACCAAAAGTGCCAGGTTCGAGTTTTCAACAAAAGCTTTGTAATTGGGAATGGATTTGTGCAAATATAGTTTATATATTTTAAACGTAATAAGACATATTGAAATGTTAATTGTAGAAGAAATAACATTCATTGAAAGAAGTAATGATACAGTATTTCGAAATTATACATACTCTTAATACTTATTGGTTTTGTCACCTAGGCTTCCATACATGAACGGACATATCTACTGGAAAGGAATACAGGGACATAAGTCTCGCATCCATAGTAGAATGAAAAAGACCAAAAAGAAAACCACAGCATTTACGACGGTTATAAATGTCATTCTTTTTTTCAAAAGGAATGCCGAAGTGATGTTCATGTTACTCAGGGATTTCTAATTGTAAGATCATGACTTCGATTCACTGACTTCTATCCTTAGGCAACTAGGTCCAGTTTCTACTTTCTATTCCTATTTCTCAGAGAAACATGTTAATAATGTCCTCCCATCTGCGCCTAGGTCTTGCTAATGGTTGTTTCTCGATTGATCTTCCAGATAAGACTTTGAAAGTGTTAATACTTCCTTCTAGTGGGGGCGCGGTGGCTCAGTGGTAGAGCGTTCACCTCTGGTGCTTGGGGTCCCGGGTTCGATCTCAGCCCCCGCCACGTGAACTTTGTGGTGGACAAACACCGTGCTCGTGGGTTTTCTCGGGGTTCTCCCGTTTCCTCCCACTTTCTTCATTCCACCATTTCACTCATCTCTCATCATCACCGTCTCCTTCAGCCTAACCGGCATAACCGTGGGACGTAAAACTCAAAGATTTCATTTCATTTCTACTTCCTTCTATGATGGCTACATGATCTGCAAAACTGAGCCTCCTAGACTTAGTGATTCTAACAATGTTTGGAAAACCGTATAAATTATATAGTTCCTCGTTATGAAGTTTCCACCTCATTCCCGTTCCTCTTGGGTCCCAATATTCGCCTCAAGAACTTGTTCTCAAATACTTTCAGTCTATGTTCTCCCCTCAGAATAAGCGAACACGTTTTGCAACTATACGGAACAACAGGAATGATTATCATAATACATAATTTAAGCTTCAAATGTCTCGACAGAAATCGCAACTAAAAGAAATTTTGGATTGAATAATAACTGAATTTCCTGATTTTAGTCGACAGTTAATTTTTTGCCGTATTATGATCCCGACGACCTTCCATGTATTTAGTTTTATCTACATTTAGTTCTAAACCCATGTTCCTGCAAGAGTTTATTAAAACCTATGCATTTATTTCTATTATTCTCTTATCATCCCTTATTAAATTTACATTATCAGATTACGCTTAAATATTGGATACTGGCTGTTTTTGCTACCTTTGATTTTCCATATGGGGTATTCCAGGACTAAGTTGAATAACAAGGGTGATCATACATCTCATTGTTTTAGGCCATTCTCGACGTGAATGCTCATGGACAAAAATTTCTCTACCCAGACATTACCTTGGGATTCATTTAAACATATCTTAATTAATCTAATTGGGTTTTTCGGTATTCCAAATTCTGTAAGAATGCTGTACAATGTTCCTCTCCTAACTGAGTCGTAAGCATTTCTAAAATAAATAAATAGTTTATGTATCGGGGTATTGTATCACCACTTCTTTTCGAATATTTGTCGAATGGTAATATTTGATCAATAATTGATCGGTTTCATCTAAATCAACAATGCGTCATCCTTGCTAATAGAATGTTTGAAAGGATCTTATAGAACGTTGACAGAAGAGAAAGGCCTCGATAATTATTACAGTCTCTTTTGTCTCCTTTCTTGTGAATTGGAACATTGATTGATTCTTTCCACTCTTGTGGCAATTCTTCCTTGTTTTGTATGAGGAGAATGAGTGTGTATCTTTTTCCAGAAAATTTCGTCTCCAGCTAAAATTATCGTTTAAATACATAAGTGATTGTTAGGTTTAAAATACATATGAGATGTGGCAGGTTTTAACACATCTCAGTATATTATTTGTGAACATTAAATACAAATTGAGTAAAACATATAATTTTAATACGTAAGTGTATGTAGTGTATTTGTCTGTACCCATTTACTTCTCAATATTCCCATTACAGTATGGGAGTTACGTTCTTATAGATAATATTATAATCTGTAAATAGGAGACATTTGCATCTGGCGTTTATTTAAGTTACTATTAAAGTTAAGTATTATTATAAATGCACTGTATTCGTCTAATTCATAACCTAAGTTACATTAAGTAAATCGATGTGTTCTACTCTTTTGAAATTATTAGCATTTCTAGTCTCACTTTACTCGATATACTGAAGCATATGCAATTATTTTTCATTTAACCCACCCAATCTGGGGTATAGTAACATATCTTGTGCAAGAACCAGTGATGGTCGAATAGGTAACATTAGGAAGTCATTAATCCAATTTTCTAATTCCGCAATGTCGAAATTTTTGTTTATTTGGGAATTTCACTATTCTAGAAAATGAAAATCCCATAATCGAAAATATAAAATCTATTAATAAAAACTTGACAGGATTGTAGAGAAAGAAACAAACAAATGCATACTTTCACAAATTGAGCAGTGGAAGTAATTTAGAATATGTTCATTGTCATTTGTTGTTTAAGATGTTCATTCATTCGCTACACCGAGTCTACGACGTTATGGAATATCTTAAGTTCAATAATATATTTTCAAAGGATATGAGTATTCTTGTCGTTGAAAAGCAGTAATTCAAAATCAAGTGTTATTTTTACAATGCATTTAGACGCTCATTTGTAGAGGGCTGGAATCCGAATTGCCAAGTTTGGAGTTTAAATCCAAAAGATGCCTTTTCTTTGTAAGTAGAATTACAGAGACAAATAATACAAGGAAGGGTTACTAAGAGAGAAAAAATCAGAAAAGTACTGGTAGTTCTAAAGTGGTCTTCTGGGAGTTAGAGTGGTGACACTAATACTGTATTCATGAAAGACTCTCATTCATGAAGACTCTTATGCATTTATAACACTTTCGATTCTTGTTGACGTAGAATAATTAGATGGCCAACAAATATATTCCCTTTTTCTAGCTGCAGTCTTGTCCTGGAAACAAAATCCTACAGATCATTCCGTGCTCTTGATTGAACTGCCTCAGCCCAGCTGTGCTTTAAACCACGATATTCATCTGCTCAGATATTTCTCATGGGGTTGATCTCTGCTACACGAGGCGGCAAGTGAATTAAAATCAATCTTAGACTACTCTGCGAATTATTCCTTAATTAGAGGATATGTATATTGGCAACTGGTCTATTTGCAACGTAATGACTTCGTAAGGATGAAGTCCTCGTACTTCATTACCTTTAAGTACTGACCACTGTTCAAGTATCGATCAATTCCGTGAAGCACGCGGCTGGAAATCATATCCCACCACAATATATATATATATATATATATATATATATGTATGTATGTATGTATGTAATATTTTCTCTGCGAATACAGGAAGCCCATATTCTTTGTCATAAACGTTATACTTTGGACTATACCTAGGTGCAAACACGGTGCCTCTCATTCGATGTTGTGAATATGGAGTCCTCTTAGGAAACTACATTTCCCAGTTGCGATCCAAATGAGCATTTGCAGATTTTTTGTTCGTCTGAGAAATCTTTCTTCACCTCAGCAACACAGCTACCTAACCGAGCATGACAAAAGCTCCAAATCGTTCTCTGGGTGTTACCAGGAAAGTGAGAAGCTTCACTTAGATCTCTAGATCTTTCGTGTGTTTAACCGGGTTTCTTACACAAAGTTCACACCTTTCATGTTAGAAACATGAGGACTACCAGGAGATCGTGAAAGAAACAGTCTGATCGTAGTATGATATTGCCGAAGTCAACGCGGGACTGTAGAGTCCGGATAGACATTTGTCTGCCAGCTCCAGTTGCAGCATAGGCCTCCAACTCCAATAAGGTTATAAGGACTAACTATCTATGCATGAACAGCAATGCTTTGACCTGTAAGACACAAAAAGTCTAATCGAGAGAACAATAAGTATGATGCTTCTTATTGTTCTGTATATATGTATGCATGTTTCAGTATACTAAGTACGATGTAATATGGTGGTTTAGGTTATGAATTTTTAGTCTCAGGGAAACTACCATTTGTTTTTTAAGTTATATTGTTGTGTCAGTATCATATTCTGTTAACGAAATGCAAATCATTTTAGAATCGAGAGAATAATAAGTATGTATGTTTATTACTTGTTCCGTATCTATGCATGTGTATTACAATGTAATTATTCCATGAACAACGTATTGATTTTCATTTTACTTCAAATTCTTCAATTCTTAAATCCTACGGTGTTTGTGTTTTCCTTTAGTTTTGTTTTCCTCTGTGTCTCCATTTGTTTCTAATAAAATAGATAGAGAGCGTACGAATAAAAGTGAAGAGAGATAGAGGACAGGGAAACGAGAGGCAAAGAGGAAATGGAACCTCTCCTTTTTGTTTTTTTCTCTCTCCCTCTGCATTGATGTATATAACTATGTGTGGCGCGTAAAGAAAGAAGATTTACAGCATGGAACAGGGGATATACAATGTAATAACATAAATATTAACTTCGAAATAACTATTATAGTTCAACTGCAAATTAAAATTGAATTGTTAACGCATTTCGTTTAAATGAGTTTGATTCGCAAATGCGATAACTATTATTAGTCTGTAATATTTAACAACGCATTTTATATAGGAATAATATCTAAATCCCTTTCTAACCTAATTGTAAAAACTGGTTCTGGTATTGTTAACCTATTATTGACATTCTGCAAACATGTAGAATTAGGTAAAGAAAAGAAGGAAAATTAAGTAAGTGAATGAGATTTAATCAAACAGAAAATGATTTCAATAAACTATAATAAATGTAAAGCGAAAGTAGGACTTGGATAATAATGTGTCAATGTGATTTAATACTTATTTCAAAACTACATATAAAACGGAAATTTATAAAGACACTTATGTAATGGTGTAAACTAATGACTCCAGAATATCACAGAAGTCTGTGAAGACCCACTTTTGGAATCGTCAACAGACACTGATAATGAAAGTGAAACGGTTATATTATTGCACAGCGGAAATATACAGTAACTCGAATACTACAACTTTGATCTGACAATTTCGCGTCGTGTGAACAAAGTTTCAAAGGATTGAAAATTGGGGCGATTAATTTGAGGTGTGAAGAGAATGGGTGGAATCAGGAGAACCTCTAATAAACACATGGTGTTCACAAAGTCCACATGCCATGAGCAGAGGTCGAACCGATGATCTATAGCACCAGAGTTGAACTCTACCATTGAGCCACTATTGCTCTACACAGGCATCATCTAAGATTTTATCCTATAACTTTATCCTTATATACTTCTCAATCAGCTCTCGTATTCAAAGAAGATTTGTTGGAACTGCTGCGCACCAGAACAAAAATTCTCAGAAACCGAGATTCTGCGAATTCCTTTGCTCATACATTCTATGTGTGTGTGTGTGCATCCACCCACTTACTTTCCTCTTCGTCTGAGCAAATATGGACAAAACATTCAACTCAACTTAACATTCTTCTCCCTCCTACCCAAAGCTGAATTTCGAAGCTAAAAGGCAGTGGTGAACTATACGTCATAATGTGTAGTTTTTTACAATAATTAGTTATTACTTATATTATTATGTGTTTTAATGTGATTAATTTGTTCCCAATGGGGCAATATTCAATTAACTTTTATCAGGAAAGAAATTGCTTAAAAATTAAGTGTTGTGTGGGAACTATTTTTTATTATACTAGTGTATCCACACGCCTTCAGAGCGACCATGAGGCGTAACACGCAGAAGAGGCGTAAGAAGTAACACCCTGGAAATACACAGCAAAACATGCAATGCCTCAACTGTCTCACAAAATTGCAAATATGTTTAGAATATTAAAACTCGTTATCGGAAGTGTAGAAGTATATATTCCAAGTAGTATTCAAAAATTTTAATTACAATTAGAGTTAAAATGTATAAGTGAAACTAAAAGCCATTTGAAAAAGAAAAGTGAATAAACTTTTTCGTTCAGCGACGTGAAAAGCCATATAACAATGGAAGAGCGTCCAAAGACCCTCCTAAAGGAATTGGTTTTCCGAACAACTATGAAAGAAGAATACGTACTTTGTCTTCAAGAATTATTGCGTATTTCAATAAATCAGTGAAGTCGTAACATGCTTGCGTCCTTACCGACATCGTATTCGCGTTCGCTAAAGCCGGAATCTTGGGCCACTATTTCGTTACGAGAATACATGGTTGTTTGTGCTATATATATAAATGTGTTTGTGATTTCTTAAAGAATAAAATATATTGCTTAAAATTATTTATTATGAGTGTTGATGTTTAAATCAACTGATAACACAATAGTGCAATTTATGCGTATATCATAGTGATATTTTTTATTTAACAGGATAAGTATTATCATATACTAAATGCATCTTTTAATATTTCATTTTTACCGTATTGATAATGGTTTAACGTAGCGCAGTGCAAGGTTTGTCTTCTCTGCAACAATCCAGTGCTTATTTTACTTTTGTACTTAGTCATGAGTTGCCTTCTAGAAAATAATAGTCTGAAGATCAAAAATATAAAAATAATTCATATAAGACTATTGATAACAAATGTTCTAACCCTTCTTCTGCAGTGCGATTGGCCCGTCAGCAACGGTGGGTACACGACTAAGTCTCTCTTTATTGATCCGATAGCACCCGAACCTATAGACCGTGATAGTGTATTCTTCCCTCATCTGTACATAAAACCCGATACCGTCTTAGAATAGCTTATCCCACACGGGAATTCATGGTAATCGAACCAGACACTGTCATAATCCATACTGATAGAAGTTTGAAATTACTTATGACCTTTATGAAACGTTTATTATGAGCAAAATGTTGGCGGACCGCTCCCAGCTCGGCAAAGCATGTACGCTGTGTTTGTAATTTCTATCTTCTACTGCGTTTCTTCTAACGTTGATTTCTATTTTTTCGCGGAAGGTAAGAATATGTTACTCTTTGATCAGAAACTCAAGTTATAGCTGTGAATTAATCAATCTTTACTTTCTTCTGAAAACTCTGTTTAAGACTACTATAAAAGTACGTCTCATAATGCATCGTTACATTCATGACTTGACATAAAGAGTTTCATGATTTCGGTAGCCTATAATTCGGAAAGGAAGTGTTTGTGCACCAAAGTTGGTCTATACTTTTTGTCTTATCTTGCTGTCAGAAAACACCTCCCGAACGTTGCCGGTGTTGGTTTGAAAAACCCTGTATATATATATATATATATATATATATATATATATATATATATATATATATATATATATATATATATATATGTGTGTGTGTGTGTGTGTGTGTGTGTGTGTGGTGATATTCTGCTTCCTGACATTACACAACATTGTCTCTTCCACAGTTAAAAGATTTTGGTGTAATGTGACTTGGTCTCTGTTTATTATCCAATTCCTACTTCCACTTTACATTTATTATAGTTTATTGAAATCATTTTCTGTTTGATTAAATCACATTCACTTACCTAATTTTCCTTCTTTTCTTTACCTAATTCTACATGTTTGCAGAATGTCAATAATAGGTTAACAATACCAGAACCAGTTTTTACAATTACGTTAGAAAAAGATTTAGAATATCTTCCTATATAAAATGCGTCGTTAAATATTACAGACTAACAATAGTTATCGCATTTGCGAATCTAAATCATTTAAACGAAATGTGTTAACAATTCAATTTTAATTTGCAGTTGAACTATAATAGTTATTTCGAAGATAATATTTATGTTATTACATTGTATATCCCCTGTTCCATGCTGTAAATCGTCTTTCTTTACGCGCCACACATAGTTATATACATCAATGCAGAGGGAGAGAGAAAACAAAACAAAAAGGAGAGGTTCCATTTCCTCTTTGCCTCTCTTTTCCCTGTCCTCTATCTCTCTCTCTTCACTTTTACTAGTACGCTCTCTATCTATTTTATTATAAACAAATGAAGACACAGAGGAAAACAAAACTAAAGGAAAACACAAACACCGTAGGATTTAAGAATTGAAGAATTTGAAGTAAAATGAAAATCAATACGTTGTTCATGGAATAATTACATTGTAACACACATGCATAGATACGGAACAAGTAATAAACATACATACTTATTATTCTCTCGATTCTAAAATGATTTGCATTTCATTAACATAATATGATACTGACGCAACAATATAACTTAAAAAACAAATGGTAGTTTCCCTGAGACTAAAAATTCATAACCTTAACCACCATATTACATCGTACTTAGTATACTGAAACATGCATACATATATACAGAACAATAAGAAGCATCATACTTATTGTTCTCTCGATTAGACTTTTTGTGTCTTACAGGTCAAAGCATTGCTGTTCATGCATAGATAGTTAGTCCTTATAACCTTATTGGAGTTGGAGGCCTATGCTGCAACTGGAGCTGGCAGACGAATGTCTACTCCGGAATCTACAGTCCCGCGTTGACTTCGGCAATATCGTACTACGATCAGACTGTTTCTTTCACGATCTCCTGGTAGTCCTCATGTTTCTATCATGAAAGGTGTGAACTTTGTATAAGAAACCCGGTTAAACACACGAGAGATCTTGAGATCTAAGTGAAGCTTCTCACTTACCTGGTAACACCAGAGAGCGATTTGAAGCTTTTGTCATGCTCAGTTAGGTAGCTGTGTTGCTGAGGTGAAGGAAGATTTCTCAGACGAACAAAATATCTGCAAATGCCGTTTAGGATCGCAACTGGAAAATGTAGTTTTCTAAGAGGACTCGATATTCACAAAATCGAATGAGAGGCACCGTTTTAGCACCTAGGTATAGTCAAAGGTGTAACGTTTATGACACTGAATATGGGCTTCCTGTATTCGCAGAGACAATATATATATATATATATATATATATATATATATATATATATATATATATATATATATATATTGTTGTGGGATATGATTTCCAGCCGCGTGCTTCACGGAATTGATCGATACTTGAACAGTGGTCAGTACTTAAACGTAATGAAGTACGAGGACTTCATCCTTACGGAGTCATTACGTTGCAAATAGACCAGTTGCCAATATATATATCCTCTAATTAAGGAATAATTCGCAGAGTAGTCTGAGATTGATTTTAATTCACTTGCCGCCTCGTGTAGCAGAGATCAACCCCATGAGAAATATCGTGGGTTAAAGCACAGCTGGGCTGAGGCAGGTTAATCAAGAGCACGGGATGATCTGTAGGATTTTGTTTCCAGGACAAGACTGCAGCTAGAAAAAGGGAATATATTTGTTGGCCATCTAATTATTCTACGTCAACAAGAATCGAAAGTGTTATAAATGCATAAGAGTCTTCATGAATGAGAGTCTTTCATGAATACAGTATTAGTGTCACCACTCTAACTCCCAGAAGACCACTTTAGAACTACCAGTAATTTTCTGATTTTTTTCTCTCTTAGTTACCCTTCCTTGTATTATTTGTCCCTGTAATTCTACTTACAAAGAAAAGGCATCGTTTGGATTTAAACTCCAAACTTGGCAATTCGGAATCCAGCCCTCTACAAATGAGCGTCTAAATGCATTGTAAAAATAACACTTGATTTTGAATTACTGCTTTTCAACGACAAGAATACTCATATCCTTTGAAAATATATTATTGAACTTAAGATATTCCATAACGTCGTAGACTCGGTGTAGCGAATGAATGAACATGTTAAACAACAAATGACAATGAACATATTCTAAATTACTTCCACTGCTCAATTTGTGAAAGTTTGCATTTGTTTGTTTCTTTCTCTACAATCCTGTCAAGTTTTTATTAATAGATTTTATATTTTCGATTATGGGATTTTCATTTTCTAGAATAGCGAAATTCCCAAATAAAGAAATTTCCATATTGCGGAATTAGAAAATTGGATTAATTACTTCCTAATGTTACCTATTCGACCATCACTGGTTCTTGCACAAGATATGTTACTATACCCCAGATTGGGTGTGTTAAATAAAAAATAATTGCATATGCTTCAGTATATCGAGTAAAGTGAGACTAGAAATGCTAATAATTTCAAAAGAGTAGAACACATCGATTTACTTAATGTAACTTAGGTTATGAATTAGACGAATACAGTGCATTTATAATAATACTCAACTTTAATAATAACTTAAATAAACGCCAGATGCAAATGTCTCCTATTTACGATTATAATATTATCTATAAGAACGTAACTCCCATACTGTAATCTGAATATTGAGAAGTAAATAGGTACAGACAAATATACTACAGACACTTACGTATTACCATTATACGTTTTACTTAATTTGTATTAAAAATTCACAAATAATATACTGAGATGTGTTAACACCTGTCACATCTCATATGTTGTATTTTAAACCTAACAATCACTTATGTATTTAAACGATAATTTTAGCTGGAGACGAAATGTTCTGGAAAAAGATACACACTCATTCTCCTCATACAAAACAAGGAAGAATTGCCACAAGAGTGGAAAGAATCAATCAATGTTCCAATTCACAAGAAAGGAGACAAAAGAGACTGTAATAATTATCGATGCATTTCTCTTCTGTCAGCGTCCTATAAAATTCTTTCAAACATTCTATTAGCAAGGATGACCTCATACGCACTGTTGATTTAGTTGAAACCGATCAAGTATTGACCAAATATTTACCATTTGACAAATATTCGAAAAGATGTGGTAATACAATACCCTGATGCTATTTATCTATTTCATGAAATTTATGTTCTCCATTGATTTTCAATTTTATCGACCTTATCTGGAGATTCGAAAGTAAAACCTAAAGCTAAGTCAGTAAAAGGCTATTTCACAGACTTGAAATCCTCATTGACACTGAAAAGGACGTGTCTGCAGGACGTGTATATAATCAGGAAGTATTCTGAATTTCTTTAAGGCGTTTTTCTTTACTCACAATTAAATTTCTCCGAGAACTTTTCTCTACGTCTACTGGTAAGTTACAAGCTTCGAGCTCCTCTACTTTATATGCAAGACTTGGGGGAGGAACCAATATGACCATCAAGGTTACCTTCTGTTGGGCCAATTCTAGCAGTAGGTTTAAAATGGTACTTCCTAGAGAACGAATCTTAAATACTTAGAAAATAGACAAATAACACACAGAATATATACCAAGTGAATTATCTCATAAAATAGCTAGAAATGGCTAAAACTAGAAAAGCTACCAATGTTTTTTTTTAATTTGTGGCTAGCCAGCTTCTCAAAGTGGCGAGACCTAGCCAGAAAGTACCTGAATTGGCAACCCTAAACGAAATTATTATTTTCCTTATTATGCTATTCAATGTGAAAAGAGAAGTCTATGTAAAATCCTTACTGATGCATACGATAAATATCCTAACCTCAAGATAATATACCGATAGTTTAGAGATCGTAGCTGCATTAAGGTATTTAATGTAATGCAACAAGAACCTGATATTATTAAAGATAAGGGTAATGAGTTTAGGGCACCATTATTAGAAGCATACTTGATTAAAAACTTTGAGTACTTATATAGTTGATTATGTGCTTAAATATTTTAACAAGCACAGATCTGTGTAAATTAATGAATAATAATCATAAAAATTTAATAAATTGACATCAAATACTATACTAGAAGTCATGATGAAGTAGATTCTTAAATATATATTCTAAAATGTAATTATTAATGAGTTTGATGGGTTATCCCATAAAAGTTTTCTATTTAAAAATGAAATTTATTATTTTAGTATTTCTATAATCAATCGGAGAAATATATATACTACAGTAGGATTAAGAACAATATGTAAGGGAAAGGGAGAGAAAGGATATTCCCGACTAAGAAAAGCAGAATTAATCGATCTTATTGAACAACGTCAAGATGAAAATTGAAAGCCAAAAGTAAAGATGATATTATGAAAGATATGATTAGTAAATTTGATCCTAAACATGTAGTAGAATATTTGGAAAACCCGATTTGAAGACATATTTCTATTGAAGTGCTTAATGTATCAGACAATAAAACATGAAAACAGGATTTTAAATTACACAATGCTTCTTTAAAAGTTTATTTATTACATTAGAGAAAAAACAAATTGTAGGCGCATTTCGTATCAACGTCCACTTACGCTTTCCTTCGTTAAGCATTTTAACAATTATATAAATTGGGAAGCCGTATCTTGTAATAGAAATTTAATGCTTCATTACTATGTCATAAAATGCATGAAAATAAGTTAAACTGGAAAAAGAATACTTGAACAAAATACGTACTGTTTCAGGCAATATTTTCACATTATATTTCCGCTTGTATTCGAATATAAAAGTTATGTAAAGAACACATTAATTTGTCACAATATAAAATTAAACACGCTCAACATATGCCGCTTGATTTTCTTAATGAGTTTAAAGATTTATTAGACTGGAATGTTACCTCTCCTAGACAATTTTATTTAAGACCTCATTTTTAGAAAGTTTATCCTTTATTTTACGGCTTGTCAGTACACTGCCAGAATAGTAAATAAGTTCTTTCCCGCGTGGCACTTTACTGACACAGGCGAAAGGTCTACTTTGACCCGCGAGCACACCGGTTGAGAACCAACGTTTTTGGTTCCTTTCACTATGGACTATCTCTTCATACAATAAGGCACATCAGTTAAAAAAATGTGTGCTCGCGGGTCAAAGTAAACATTTCGCCTGTGTCAGTACAGTGCCACGCGGGAAAGAAGGGATTTACTATTCTGGCAGTGTACTGACAGCCGTAAAATAAAGGTTAAACACTAATTAGATTGTGGTCTGGTTTAAATGAATTACAGATTTAGAGGATATGAACACGCGAACTTTTTAAACGAGTTTAGTGATTTAATAAATTAGGAGCCTGTTGCTTTTTGTTCGATGTATCTCTGATTGAGAACTATCAGGATAATGTTATTTGATCAAATGTTAGTTTTCATGATAATAGCGAAAAATTCATTATTAAATATCATCATAAAGGTATAGGCCTAAATTCGACAATACAGTGTTTGGTAGAAAATTTTATGAAGACTTAATAATGAAAATTAAAGACAAAAATATGTATTTAGATTCTTATGAGTAAATAATGAGTTAAGTGAATCTTCTAACGATAAATTGATATTCATTGTGGGCCGTTTCGATTTTGTAAAGAGTGAAAGTTAATGTTCGATATGTAGAAATCGAAATCTGAAATATATAAATTAGCTGCAATCATATATTTTGTGTTGAATGTATAGTTTGTTGGTTGAGAGAAAATAATTCTTGTCCTTCATGTAGAAATGTTTCAAGAGAAAATAGTGATAATGATTCTCACGATGAAAAAGAAATAATACTAATGACACCCTAGAAGAATATTATATTGGAATAGATAAAGCATGTAACGATAAGGTCGTACGAGATACCGTACATGATATAGTATATTTGAATAAAGGAAAACTGAAATTTTTTATATAAGAATTTGTGATTTTGTTAGAATATTCCCATAATAGTTGAATTTCTAATATAACAGGTAGTAAACATAAGGATTTTGACTGGTCGCATGAATATTAGCTGTTTTATTAGTGTTTAAAATGAAATTAAATGAAGCGGTGAAAATAGAAAACCAGAAAAGGAAAGATTTAAGTAAGTATACTGCAGTAGAATTAAGAATAATATGCAATGAAAGAGGATTAAGAAGATATCATCGACTAAGGAAAGCGGAATTGATTGACATAATTAAACAATATTAAGATGAATATAAAAGATCACAACTGCCAAACTTATTTCCATTTTTAAAAAGAAATATTTGAAGAACCAACAATAAAACCTGGATCGCTATCAATAGATGTAAAGCTCCAAGATTCAGAATTTAAATCAAGATTAGAAAGATGGAAATTTAAAACACTTTATAAAGCACATGATCCTCTAGAATATATTACTTCAAGAAAAAAAATAGACTAAATATCACCTTAAAGAAACATGGTTTGTTTAAGGTTAATATTTTCATAAACTTTCAATATAAGAAAGGAAAAGAAACAGAACTTTAACACTAATAACAACAACGTATACCAATCTACAAACCCAAAAGAATTCATACCTAATGCTAAAAAATATTAAGAACAAGAATGCATGAGTTTCAACCTACAGGTTATGGTTGGGCTCTAATGAATATTGAATACTTAGAATTAGCACTTATAACATATGCACGATATAGAGGATTATCATACGTATATCTACCAGATAAAATTAGAAAGAGGAAAGATGTTATTAGTGTAAAAAACAAGGATGAAAACGTTTTTATATTCAATTGCTTTTGTATTACATCCTGTTAAAAAAGATCCACAGCGACCATCAAAATACAAGCATGTTTTTACAGACTTGAAAGAAAAAGTAAAAGATATTACTTTCCAGTAAAACTGATTGGAAAAAGGTTGGATATATCAATTAATGTGTATAGATACAACGAAAAATATATGGTGTACATTTGTATCACACTCAAAATAAAAAGACATCCATTTGAATGTGTTATATAAAACGAAGAAAATGAAACTATATTGTTGTATTGTAGATTTAAGCAGATTAGTTAGCAGCGAAATGACTAAATGAAAAAGTTCGAAAATACTTATGTGATAGACGTTTATTATATTTTTACTCACAACATGCCTTATATAAACACGAAAAATATTTTTATAGTCACGAAACTGTTAAAATAGGAATGGTACAAATAGATACCTATGTTGAATTCAATATATATCAATATATGATGAGAATGCCATTTCTGAGTTCTGCAGATCTTGAATGTTTACTGCATAAAGCTATGGGTTGTAAAGAATGTTATCCGGGAAAAGTAAATCATATACGAAAAGTTTCAACAGCATAAGCCATCCCGATTCTGTTATTATGTTGTAAAAACTGATGAAACTAAAACAGATACAGATATATAGAAGCAAAAGTGCAGCTAAAAATTTATAACAAAGAAAGAAGCCAAACAAATATCAAACACATATAAAACATATCAAATTACCTTTAGCACATGAACAGATTAAAAATTCAATAAATCTGAACACTATTCTTACTGCAGTGTACAGTATACTGAAAAAATCATAAAGTTAACC
Source organism: Thermobia domestica (assembly GCF_964235325.1). Classification (NCBI taxonomy): domain Eukaryota; kingdom Metazoa; phylum Arthropoda; class Insecta; order Zygentoma; family Lepismatidae; genus Thermobia; species Thermobia domestica. Next base: position 65,122,425 of record NC_137467.1, read on the forward strand.
ATCCTGATCATATAACTGGAAAATTCCTAGCTACATTATGTAATAATTGTAATTTAAAATTTAAAGTACCTAAATGTGTACCAGTGATTATACCTAACTTAACAGCATATGATTCTCACTTGCTTATCAAAAAGCTAGTATGTAATAAATAAAAATAGATTTAATATCTAACAGTGAGCAACGATATACATAACGTTCGGAAAAAAGTTCGGACTATCAAATAAAAAATTTAAATTCATTTAGATTTATGGCATGTAGTTTAGACAAATTATAATCAAACCTAACAAGAGAACAAATGACACATACACAACACTTCCATTCTGATGATGAAAAATTTTAACTTGTAATAAGAAAAGGTGTTTATCAATGTGATGATGTTAATGATTGGAAAAAGTTTGGAAATAGGAAATTAGCGTAAAGAATACATTTTTCAAGAAGCTCACTAACAAACGTATTAGTTATAAGGGCTACGAAAGCGCAAAGGAAGTGTGTGGAACATTGAAAATTATTAATGTCGGACATTATCATGAGCTATATTTAAAAGGTGATGTATTAGCATTAGTAAATGTATTTGAGAATTTTGGAGAAACGTGTCTTAAGGCATATGGTTTTGATCTAGGTTGGTATAAGATGTGGAATTAGTCAACGCTCCTAAAGATATTTAAAAGCAAACAGTAAATACCGGTATATGGAAGATGATGAGAATAAAGAAGATTCTGACATTATGCACTTAGAGGCAAATAATCTATTTGGGTGGGTAATGAATCAATATTTACAGCATAAGGAATTTAAGTGGTTAAATAAGGAATCAAGAGAAGAAATAGAATTTACAAATATACTCGATCATTCCAATACTGATTATGCACTAGAAATAGATCTTAAACATCCAAAAGAATTACATGACTATCACAAAGGCTGTCCATTAGATCCTGAAAATATGTGTCCACTTGGCTGAAAATAATCCAAGCTACTAACAACCGAATATGATAAAGAAAATATGTAATTGCTATCGAAACTTAAAACAATGTTTATGACTTGGATTAAAATTAAAGAAAGTACACCGAGTAATAGAATTTGAGCAATCAGATTAGTTAAAGAATTATATAGATTTAAACACACAGATGAGAACTAAAGCAACAAATGATTTTGAGAAAGACTTCTATAAGCTCGTGAGCAGTCTTTGGAAAACGGAAATATAAGGAAAAGATGTAAGCTTATAAAAATAGAATGTAACCCAGCAAGAGTAGAGAAATTAATTGCTCAAACAAATTTTAAAAATAGAATTGTTATACTTAGATTGTATTTGCAATAATGACGAACAAAACCCAATTACCTTCTAAGAAGCCGATTTCATATTGGAATGAGTATATTAGATCTATGAAGATATTTAATGTACGATTTCCATTATAATGTGATGAAACACTAATATAATAATAAATTTGAAATATATTATACACATACAGATAGCTATATTTATCATAATCAAACAAACAATGTATACCAAGATACGGAAAATTATATTGATTTCCTCGACACAAGTGAATATCAACTAAATAATATATACTATACCACTGACAAACAAGAAAATACTTGGCAAGGTAAAAGATGAACAAACATGTACAATTTTAGAGGATGTTTTAGGTTTAAGATTTAAGATGTACTCAGCAAAAGCACCTCAAATCGATTTAACAGAAAAAGACGTTAAAGACAAGTTCGATGAAAAGAAAGATATTAGGAAAAATATTGCATATAAAGAACTCACATGTAATGAACATATAGACTGTTTATTGTAGCAAAATGAGTATTATAAGATGAACCAAATTAGGAGCTCTAAGTATGATATATTTAGTACAGAAATAAGTAAGTTAGCATTAAGTTGCACAGATGATAAAAGATGTGTTTTGAAAGATTGGATAAATACCCTGACATGGAGTCATTATAAGAAAGAAGATAAGTAGATGTAGTTTTAAATATGAGTTTTTATGGTGATATATATCAAAATTAATATGCGCTTTCCGTATACAGTGAAAATAAAATGACATTAGAAAACATATGTAAAGGGTTCTCTAAAACAGAGATCCATTTGGAAAATGTACAACCACTTAGTTCTGTAACTATGCGAAATTTCATATCCAAAATGTATGAGGTAGAAATGTGTGCTAGAAATGAGGTTTATTACCTAGTAATTAAGAAGAATCCTCACAGTCCGTGGCAAATCTTACGCTGACATCCTGGGAACTTATGCTTTACATCTAGTGGAATTGAAAGGACACGACATATCACAATCTACTCTCGCTGGGTTGTATGATAGACGCTGACGTGGACTGTCAAGAACTAGTGCGATTGTATCTAGTAATTCCAGGAAACTGCGAATACTATTCAAAAGAAAGAGTGTCAAGTTCCTCGATGGCAGCGTCTCAAGCAATTGATTTAAATTATCCTTCAGAAAGTGAAAAAAACTCAGTCGTGTTAATTTTATGAACTCACTGCTTATTCCGAATTTGGCTGCATCAAACTACCATTTGTTTTGGTCTCTGCAGATTTTCACGAAGCTGTTAACTTATTTTGAAACGAAAATGTTAAAAACACGACACTAAGTGTGCTTTAGCCTTTAAATCTCAATGTTTTGGACATCTTCCTATTACCAAGTTCAGTAGTTAAGTATATTGGATATTAATTGCATTTTAATACTATTTCTGTCGTATTTTTCACTTTATTACATTCATTGATGGGTTAATTGTTTTCACTTGATGTCACTTTAAAACACCAGTTTTTTATGAAGATGAGACTTAATTTACAATGCAATACGTAAAGGTAATCGAGTGTTAATTCAAGTTAACAAACTTTCCCCCGCAAAAATAATCAAATACTTAGTTATAAGAGAGCAATGTAAGTATTACTTCTTTATTTTGTCATTTTAAAATCTATATACCTTTTAACAAATGAAGTATTCTGATTTCAAAAATACTTACGAAATTGTTTTTTGTACGAATCACATGACAATAATTGCTAAATTGCATGTTAGCGTTTCTTTCACCAGCAAACCTGTATGAGACCTGAACACATAATGTAACGTGCAATCAGAAGCAGATGAACTTCTATCGAAAAACGAAACTAATAATACAGTAGTGCGCTTAAAAGGATAATAATACAGCAATGAAAATACTTTCTAACTTTTATTTCTAGTTATGGTATTTCACTTTCACAACTCGTATAATACTGTTTCCTAATAAAATATGAAAAGAAGGAAGTTACCAAAAGATTATTCAAAGAAATGTTGTCAGTGTATGGGGTAAGATAGCAGGAGGTAAAACATGTTCCTGGGTTTGAAAAGGCGATTCATAAGTTATTTGCCCAGTTTGCCCAAATATTTCATAACCTACTTCAAACCCGGCTCTAAGCGTAAAATGCATTTCTTTTCCACACTAAGCTTCATTTAGAGTCAGATGTGACTGAGTATGTGACGAATAATTAAACACTAGATTTCTTCCCATATACAACGTATTTCTACTGTATATCCATATACTATATATCCGTATCTACTGTATTTTCGTAGACCCATATACAATGTTTTTCTACTTATTAGACCAGGGTTCAAATCTTTGTTTGTGATATTTTTAATTTGCTACAATTTACATACCAATACATGCAGAGCAAAAACTAAAAAAAATCAATGTATGATAAGCAAACGCTTCTTTTGTGGAGAAAGAAAAGAATGAAGGCAATGAACTCGTATAGCCTGAAGAATAGAGACATACACAAATTTTATCTTTCAATTGTTCTTGATTTCATATTTATAACTCATACACGATCAGTTTTTCTTAAAATTATTTTTCTCACATGATATGTGCAATGAAATAATGGAGTGTATACATACAACAAAATTATAATGTTTTTGCATGTATTATGCATTTATATAAGATGCTCGTTAGACAATGGAACATACACACACACACACATATATATATATATATATATATATATATATATATATATATATGGGGGCTGGGGGGTGTATTGTGTGTGTATGTGGTGAGACATCTAAAAAAATCATCTGAAATATTGAAGAAAGAGACAACGCTAGCGATACACGTTTCAGGTAAACAGCAATATGGGGCTTCTCAAACAGGCGTGTCTAGTAGGAAAAAATCGGCAAATGAGGCATCAAGAAAAAAAGTTATTTTTAAATCAAACGGTATACGAATAACATGAAAGGGTACTGCAGAAAAATACAACGACGGTTGTGTGATGCATCTACTGTACGTAGTAACTGGGATATGACCAAAGTATTGGTTGTAAACAGAAAGACAAGTCACCCACTTCGCCGCCAGTATTGCGGTATGTGTGAACTGTCAGAAATCATTGGAGAAGACAAACATGAACATATAGCATTCGGGAGGGAAGTAACAAACTTGAGACCTCGTCACCAAAATTTATTTGATGGTTTGCAGAATGTACTGAAAATGAGTTTAACTCTATGTCGAAGAAACATAGAGGCTGAAACGTGCAATGGGCGTTAAAATATTCTGTCAAAGTGCAAGTTGAAAAAGGTGGCCGTCCTCTGCGACATAGTTTTCGAGAAGTATACGCAAAGATCACTTCACAAAATGTAGTACTCCACGTGGATTGGCCCTACATTCTGCAGTAATATGTTCTTGTATATCGTCTGATGTTGTTGGCACGTCCTGGTAGACAATGTTCTGGTAGTTTCTACAGAGAACAAATTCTAATAGCGTTAAGTCTGGAGAACAAGTCGACCCTTTAACAGGTCATCCCAGCATTCTCCACTGCTTCTAAGAATTATTATTCAAACATGCTGTAATACGTCGTACCCTGTGAGCTTGACACCTGTCATGTTGGTACCACACTGCACTCCGTATCTGAAGTAGCATGTCCCTTGATAATGTTGGAAGTTCTAGGAAGTATATGTATCGGTCAGAGTTGAGTGTCTCCCATATGAAAAAAGCATGTTCAAGCACATGTTTAACACACCAGTTCTATTTCACACCAGATATTAACATTCCATGCGGGTTGGCGTTCCGCTTGTCAAAGCCAATGTGGATCTCTTATAGACCAATAATGCATATTCCTTAGGTTAACGGTTCCATGATTGGTAAAAGTTGCCTCATTCATAAATAGGATACAAGAAAAATTTGGAATGTTTTGTCGTAACACTCATGAGCAAGACCGAAATCATTTCACAAAATCATTCCCATGTAGTTCGTGATACATGGACCTATGACTGCCTCGTGTCACCGCGCCTGGCAATATCAAGGATCTAGGTGTGGATTCACTCCAACACCAGCTGAAATATTTGTTGCACACTCCTCACCTGTAACCGACTGGATCCACGCATTTTGTCGCGGTGTTACACCTCCGATATCGTTTAATTTCACAAAGAGCTTCCAAAAGTTGTCGTGATTCATGCCAGATATATCTCTGCGTACACAAGGTAGGTTTCTGGAACATTCTTCCTGCAGTCTCCACAGGTCAGAAACATGCCGTGTTTTTTTAGCATTTTAAAACACCATCGTCTTTACAGTTACTCCATTCTCCATGCTCTAGCTTGACAATCGTAACTATCTCCACGTCAGACAGTACAGACTGCATACCCATCGAAGTATTGGTATTCTTTCTGTTTATAAATATTCTAATTGTCGTATGTGCAGTAGAAGCATGATACAAATTCAGTTGTATTTCTCCCCGCGCTCCTTTCATATTATTCATGTATTTGTATATCGCTTTTTTTTAAACTTTCACTTCGTTTATCATCTCCAATTCGTCGACATTTTTCCTACCATTTCATAACTTCGTTTAGTGG